>NC_136486.1:167159197-167364197 GCF_053919585.1 Euprymna scolopes
GGATATCGCTACACTCGACTAGATGCAAAGTCGGGCAGTACCAGTCAGATAACTGGCCTCGCCAATTAATAGTTTCCCCCCTTATCCAGCGTCCACCATCCCCATCTCTCTCATTCCACCATTGACCGAGCGGAGACGCGCCATGATGAATGGGACACTGTGCTGTGCGCACATAAATTACGTGGCCGCTGGCCCCCTTCCCCTCCGCAACCAACAGCTGGGCCGACACTGATTCCCTGCCCTTAGTTTGCACCACCGTCCGATAGGACACGCTTGGCTGGAAGCAGAATATAAGGTTCTTCTCCGTTCGATATTCTAACTAGGGGGAAAATAGAATGTGTCGTTAAAATGTGGGTGGCTGTTAGGCATGGGGGTGAGGGGAAAGGTCGCTCTCTGAACTTGGTAGCCCCACCCTCAGCCGGTTTCTGCTTTTTGGTTTAATAGCACAGATCAGCATTTTGACTGTAAATCGTACCATTTGCAATGAGGTGTCCGATAAACCTGTGTATATGCTTATGAGCGCCAATATATATATATATATATATATATATATATATATATATATGAGTGTGTGCATGGGTGTATATATTATATAAATGTTTGTATGTTCTAAACATACCGAAGAGTTGTGTGTTAAGCTGTCTAGTAAAATAATTACCAGTTTCGACTTAGCTTAAAGCATTCATTTTCGGAATTAAAAAAAGTTCTCTTGATAACCAGTAGTTTGGATGTAAACAAAAAACACCTAAGTTATAATTCGCGTTGCTTTCTACGCAAGAATAATAGCCTGATCACAGTTTCACGTTATCTGAACATTTGGTTTCGATTCTCAGCGTGAAAAACGCATCACATTCAGCCATAGTGATATGACAAAGAACTGTACACACATACACACAAAGATACTCCCCCTCTCCTGTTTACACATACATACACACACACACGCACACTCATACATGTATATAATTATTTTCACAGCCAAACAACGTCGCAGTCCACACGAGTCATGATAGCCAAAAAACTGATGTTCAAGACTCGAGTTTCCCCCTCATTTGGGCTCATCAGTAAGACACATTCGAACTCGGGATTCGAAACCCGAGTTTTTTTGCATGCGTGGCGAGCATCCTGCCACTTGGAAAACCGCGCCACACACGATGAAAATCTACTAATTAACACATATAAAGCAAACAACGGCGAAATCCAACTCACAAAGAGTGTGGATATCCAACCAACGAGAACCTAAGCCGATGTCTCACAAGTAGGTGATGTCTTATAAGTAGCCGATGTCTCACTTATATATATATATATATATATATATATATATATATATATATATATATATATATATATATATATATATAATTTTCGTATGGTCTGTGATCGTTTTCTTTTTCTTTTTTTTTTTGCATTTTTCCTTTTAATATCCTGAAGATGTCCTCTGCAATAGGGACGAAACGTTGATCATTTCATAAATTCATTCGGTTTTTCTTTTTTCAAAACAACATAACGTCAACCATCGCTGGTATTTTTATTTTATTTTGATTCATTCTGTCCAAATGGAAAACCGATCTTTTCTGGGAATATACAAGAGCATCTTAATTGCAGCAAATTCTCACAACAACAGGAGAATTTTTCTGGAAAAATGTATTGAAGAAAAAGTCATACACTCATACATACCTAGATTTTTTTAAAACATCAGACCATATTTTCCCGGAGTACATTGAAAATACATTCTGTCATCTGTAGTATATTTAAAGCACCAAAGCTCTCATCTTTTTCGAAAAGCTAGGACATTAATTACTGAATATCAACAAAATTACAAGAAACACACAACCCTAAAAAATTATAGACAAGATGACTCAGATTTTACTAAGGGCTTCATACAAGGGATAATAGCGTTAACCACTACCCAACCTACAGAATTAGCATTACCAAAGAGATACATTGATGCCTTAAAACTTTTAACAAAAAATAAATAAATAAAAATTTCACAAGCCGATAAAGGAGGTGGAATAGTTATCATAGATAAAGACATATATCTAAAGAGAATGCACACACTATTGGCAGACGGAGATATATATACTCCGATAGATTTAAAATCAATACAAAAATATTTTGTAAACCTTCAATAAATCCATAAAAAAACTTATCAAAAATGATAAAAAATGGATAAATAACATAGAATACCACCCCACTATTCCTGTATTATACAGGATTAATAGGGAAGATTGGAAATATTCCCGAAGACCGTCCGTGAGGAGGTTTTGGAGCACACTTCCTCAGGGGTAGAGTTGAGTTTTTCTGGCATAACTTGGAAATAAACACTATAATTTCAATCTATATTTTCTTTTGTTGCTTGGCCTTTTTTTTTCAAAATCTTTTAACCTTTCTTATGCTTTTATTCGGATTAAGGGTAGGGTATAAAGAAAATCAGAGATGTTGGTTTTAGTAATGTCCTTGTGTCACTTTATTTAGATTGTTTAATACAGATACAAAAGCACGCACACACACACACACACACACACATATATATATATATATATATATATATATATATATATATACCCTGTCAAAAGCCTACCCTGTCAAAAGCCTAAGATATATCAAGGGCTACCGCTCTACCCTCCCCCGTTTTGTCCAATGAACGGTATATACACGTTCAGAGACTACAGCTAAGGTATCTGCTTTTGAACGGGCTTGCCTGAATCCATATTGTTTGTCAGTCAGGAGTTTAGTAGCTGTTAGGTGCTGGACTAGGGCTTGATTAACTAAGGACTCAAATATTTTGGCGAAAAGCGGGAGGAGGCTAATGGGGCGATAATTTAGTGGGTCAGTTCTTTCACCAGAATTCTTGAAGACTGGTACCACAGAAGCGGTTTTCCAGCAGTCGGGAAAGCAAGATTCGTTGGGACATTTATTGCAAAGTTTGATAGTTGTTGTAGTTAGATGAGTATTTGTTGCGAATTTTTTGCAGGTTGAGGAGTGAATAAATCGAAGCTCGGTCGATCACCTGCCATGAAAATAACGATAACACAGACTCGTAACCTCTTTTCTATTTATCATCTTCCTAGAGATACTGAATTTTTATACAATACACTATTACATAAGACGATTAGGACTTACTAGATTAGCTCTTATGAAACAGATACACAGATATATATATATATATATATATATATATATATATATATATATATATATATATATATATATATATAATGGACTCTCCCGTCGATTTCGACGTATGAGGTTCGGACAACCCATATTTCTAAAACTCATTTATGCTTTTGCCTCGAATGACTTTTTAGTCCAGCAAGGGACTTGCAAACAAGGCCACAAATAGTACATGAATGTGGATTTAACGCTGCAGATAATGGTGTGGCTCCTAGTTGTTTTGCTCTTAGTCTGTTTTCTTTCAGTTGCCTTAAGCTTTCAGATTGAAACCTCTGGAGACCCTCAAAACATCTTGATCTCCATCCTTTTCGGTCATTCACCTCATCTTCAAGACTCCTGTATGGTATGTTCACTGCAGACAAGTTACTCTTCAACTTGTCCTTGTACCTAAGCCAAGGACGTCCGACAATTCTTTTACCACCCTCAAATTGACTGTACATCGCAATTTTTTTAATTCTGTCATCGGGCATCCTCAATACATGACCAGCCCACCGCAATTGCGATTGAATAAGGAATGATTCAATGCCAGATTTTTTGCATTTTGTGAATAATTCGGTATTTGATACCTTGTCGCGGAGGCTAAGATCACATATGGAGCGTAGACAGCTTTTGTGGAAAACGTCCAGCTGATTAATGTCATGTCTGTATGGAGTCTATGACTCAGATCCATAAAGAAGAATGGAAAGAACAACAGCACTGTAGACAAGGATTTTTGTGTCTAGTCGAATACCCCTTTCGTTCCACAAGCGATGGTGAAGATTTCCAAAGGCAGAAGTGGCCTTAGCAATCCTGTTGACAATTTCATCATCAAGAGAACCGCCCTGGTTCACCTTGCTACCAAGGTAAGGAAAGGACTTGACATAATTGATATCATGACCGTCGACTTTCAGCTTGCGCGCAGGAAATCTATACTCTGGTGGATTTTGCTTTACGCCTTCAACTTGTTTTGGAGTAGGGTGTGGCTGATGCACTACCTCAGTCTTCCTTATGCTATTTGTCAGGCCAAAGGCCTTGCACGCGGCTGAAAATCGATCAAGAAAAACCTGGGCTTCTTCAAAGGATGTGGCTACCAGTGCGGCATCGTCAGCGAAGAGCAAGTCGCGAATAATTTCGGTGCGAAGAAGAGTCTTTGCCTTAAACCGTTGATGGTTAAATAAGCAACCGGAGGACCGAAATTGAAACTTGACACCAGTGTCCAAATCATCAAATGCATGTTTCAGCATTAGTGAAAAGAAGAGCGCAAAGAGGACTGGCGGCGCCATTACACATCCCTGTTTGGTCCCATTCGTAACATCAAATGGATCAGACATCATACCATCTGAGACAACATTGGCCTTCATCCCTTCGTGAAAGGAAATGATCACGTTCAGCATGTTTTCTGGAATACCAAGCCTTCTTAAAACTTGCCAAAGAGCATCGCGATTCACAGTGTCGAAGGCCTTCGTCAGGTCAACAAACACTATATACAATTCCTGATTTTTCTCACGGAACTTTTCTGCCACCTGACGTAATGAAAATATCATGTCAATGGTGCTGCGACCCGACCGAAACGCACACTGGGACTCTGGATACACCTCATCAACGAGACGATTTATGATTCGGTTTAGAATGAGCCTAGCCAGAATCTTTCCTGCAATTGAAAGCAGAGATATCCCCCGATGGTTGTCACAGACATTCTTGACTCCCTTATTTTAGTAGAAATGCTTGATGCAGGCATCTTTGTAGTCCTGTGGAACTCGGCCTGCTTTCCATATCTTTACAAAGAGAGCATGGAGCTTTTTTACCAGCACATACCCACCATGCTTGTACACTTCAGGCGGAATTGGATCCTTTCGTGATGGCGACTTGCCAGAAGCAATTTGTTTGATGGATTCCCATACCTCCTGATAAGCAGATTCCAATGAAAATTCTGGAATATCTGGATTCTGAGGAATAGAGGACACGACATCGCCATCAATGACAGATGAGGTGTTTAAGACAGTTTCAAAGTGCTCCTTCCAACGATTAAGAATATCTGATTTATCAGTCAGCAATGGCTCTCCATCGGCTGTGCTTAATGGGGAAGCACCACTTTTCTGAGGACCAAATACCTCTTTCAGACCATCATGTTTCGTGTTCTTGCTGTCAGCAGCTCCCTGCAGTGCAATTGCCTTATTGTACCACCATTGTTCTTTCATAGCTCGGAGAGCTCGCTGTACCTCACCTTTACACTTTTTGTAGGCTGTGTGCTTCACTGTTGAGTTTTTGTCCTCAATTCAACATTTGTGAGATGAGTGCATTTGGTTAATCAGTGCTTTAACTTCATCGTCACTTTCGTCAAACCAATCCTGGTGTTTTCTTTTCGGTATTCCAAGGACTTCTACTGCTACAGCTTGAGTTGCTTCTCGCAATGCTTTCCAAGAAGATTCAATATCATGAGTTACATTAACACCCTCAAGGTTTTCATCAAGCTTATTGGAGAGCTCAGTTCTCTTTTCCCTGGATTTAAGAGGCCGCACATCAATGCGTTTGGGGACTGTTTATCTTGTAACTCGGTGCCTTCGCACATGCAACGACAGTTTACTTCTGAGAAGAGCATGATCCGAAAGATAGCAAGAAGTGTGGAAAGAGCGAGTGATTTTGAAGTCACTCATGTGCTTCCGCTTTGTTATGACGAAGTCAATAAGATGCCAGTCCTTTGAACGAGGATGCATCCATGTCGTCTTCCGATGAACAGGTTGTTGGAATATGGTATTGATAATACAGAGGTCAAACTCCCTACAGATTGTAAGAAGTCCTAAACCATTTGCGTTTACCTTGCCCATGCTATGCTTACCAAGTACACTGGTCCACGACTGATGGTCACTACCAATACGAGCATTGAAATCGCTAGTAAGATCGAGTTTATCATGGTGTCGAACTCTGGAGAGGACATCACGGAGGGTCATCCTTCTCTTGATCTGAACTGGCTAACGTTGGGGCGTAACAACTAACTAGCGTCACCCTGGTGTTTCCTTCTAAATCTAGGGAAAGAGTTGGCACACGATCAGATATGCCTTTGGCAAAGACGATAAGGACTTTGCCATCTTGGACTTAATTGCAAAACCAACGCCTGATTGGCGGGGTTCATTTTCCGCCTTTCCTGACCAAAAGAAGTCATATCCACCCTTTTCCTCTCGAAGTTGAGAATTGCCAGGCAAGCGAGTTTCACATAAGACAGCAATGTCAACATCATACCTCTGTAACTCAAGAGAAACAAGGGCTGTCTTGCGATCGGGTGCAGCATCATTATCCTGGAGGGTACGGACATTCCAACACCCTATTGAGAGATTCTTTGTTGAGGTTTTTTGTCGTATTCTATTGTTCTGACTGCGCAACTGGATAACCAGACAGCTGCAGCGGACTGCCAAGTTAAGTGGTGAGCAAGCAATTTTTTAGGGCTCCTTTTATCGACCCCTCCCCGCCACAGGGAAAGCAGTGCTATCCCTAAATAGGGCTGCTTTGTCCCTGATGGAAGACACGAACGGCACAATTGCTCACAGGTTTGTGCTAGAACGGCCATCTACCATCAGCCGCCACTGTGCAGAGATCAGGCTGAGGACCTCCAGTAATATCCTTTACCTGTCCCCGTCGCTTTCACTCCATCGCCAGTGGACTTCTTGCAGGACAGTGTGAGGCTTTCATAATGAAATTACGATAAGCTGTCAGAAACCGACACAAATGACTTGATTTAAGTGGTGAAGGCTCGTGTAGGACCATCCACACTTTTTGGAACTGCTGATTAACTCACTCGGTGCAAACCAATTGCCACAGAACAAGCAGACAACAGCCCTCAGGTTTGATGTAAGAGTTTCCTTCTCTTAATGGTATAACAGCGCCCCCAGACACCAACCTGGTAATTTCCTTGTATCGGCGCAAATATATATATCTATATATATATATATATATATATATATATATATATATATATATATATATAAGTATACATACACACAAACACACATGATGCTAGTTGGCCTTTATCCCCGAAAAGGGGTTCATTCGCCCTTTGAAAGGTCTTGTTTTTAATCCTTCAGGGAGACTAGCCGCCCTCCTCACCAAACAAGTCTGGTGGGGGAACCAGTTTAGTCGCCGGTGACCCAACCATGAGGCAGGTTACATGGTACCAGTAGCATATGACATGACCTCACACACACACACACACACACACACACACACACACACACATATATATACATATATATATATATATATAACCTGAAAAAGGATATCTGTATTAAAACAAACGTATCTTGATAGTAAAAGTTTTGCCAGTTTAAGCGGTGCAATTCATAAGTTAAATTAAAAGATGAGGGACAAAAGTTACATATAACTTTGTTGTATCATCAGATCGATAAAGACGAATGAGAATAGGATAGGAAATTAACTTCTTTAGGCCATAGCATTTCGAAGCTAAATACTTCTCATCAGAAGAAGAGAAAAGCTGGCATTATACAAATATAAGAATATACAAATAAAACCGACTTAAGAAGATTTAGATTGAAAAGAAAAAACAAGGAATAAAATAATGGGACGAATAAACAATAAGAAAAACTAAGCATCGAGAAATGGTGCTAGGAGAAGGAGTAGATACGGGATACAGAAAACATATAAGGATGATTAAAAATAGCCAGCACCCTTAAAATGCATCGCTGGATTTACACGAATAACAGGGACGTTCCCAGCGTGATGAAAACTATGTTTATGGCCACGGTTATGGTCTTTAGTGTGGTTTCAAGTAAGGGCTACATCATGCCGCCTAATATCATCGGAGTTGGCTTGAAAATTAACACCAAAACGTACCTAGATGTGGTCAAGAGTTTTGTGATCCCCTGATGCAATCAGGGAATCGCTGGCAGATCCTGGGTGTGGCAGCAGAACTCAGCACATCCAAAGAGACCCAGACTTGGCTTCAGAAAGAGTGCTACGACTTTGTACCTTTCTCTCGCGGTCCCTCTTTTACTCGCTGGACTACTACGTTTGGTCATACGTCGAGACCATCACCAACATGACCTACCACAATACCAGAGTCAGCCTGGTCACACCCGTCCGCCAAATATTCGCCGAGATTCTGTGAAAAAGGCATGCTACCAGTTCTGGACTCGTACCGAGGCGCTGATTGAGGCTGGAGAATAGATACATAAGAATAGATGTCAACTTTACTACATAATCAAGTTACCTAAATTGATTTATCAATAAAAGTTTAAAAATAAAATTGTAGTGTTGTTTTCTCTAGGGCGACACTTTTATCATTCCATCCTATATAAATATAAATATATATATATATATATATGTGTATATATATATATATATATATATATATATATATAATTAGCAACAATGGTAATTAGTTAAACTCTGAAGAAAGTGCTCAACACTATTGAAAAGCAAATATATATATTATTTTAAGAATAAAACATGTATAAATACATTTGAAGCCAAAACTGCAACGCGGAATTTTTTTTATAAAATAAACGGGTGTTTATTTTTAAAGAAATATATTTCGAAGTAAGACTCCTTTATCAATCTTTTTTTCCTTTTCTTCCTCGACATAATGTAGGGAAAGATAGTTCGATGAAGAATCCACGTGATGTTGTTAACTGCAGGGTTTTTATGAAGCCGGATAGGTGACGCGTGGTCGCGCATTTTGAAAATCTGGGTAGTTTTTTTGTTTACATCCGTTAGAAGCGCTGAGTGAAATTTGAAGAATAAAACATGTATAAATACATTTGAAGCCAAAACTGCAACGCGAATTTTTTTTTATAAAATAAACGGGGGTTTATTTTTAAAGAAATATATTTCAGAGTAAGACTCCTTTGTTAATCTGGGTAGTTTTTTTTTTTTTGTTTCACTCAGCGCTTCTAACGGATATAAACAAAAAAAACTACCCAGATTTTCAAAATCCGCGACCACGCGTCACCTATCCGGCTTCATAAAAACCCCACAGTAAACAACATCACGTGGATTCTTCATCGAACTATCTTTCCCTTCATTATGTCGAGGAAAAAAAGGAAAAAAAAGATTGATAAAGGAGTCTTACTCCGAAATATATTTCTTTAAAAATAAACACCCGTTTATTTTATAAAAAAATTTCGCGTTGCAGTTTTGGCTTCAAACATATTTATACATGTTTTATTCTTCAAATTTCATTCAGCGCTTCTAACGGATATAAACAAAAAAACTACCCAGATATATTTTTTTTTATTTTATTACCGTTTTATCTGCTTAGATACATATGTTTATGTTCCCGAATCGTATCAACGATCTGGCAACTTTGTTATTATGGTTATTATGATTTGGAAAAACGATTTTAGAACAAGAGGCAAAAAGAGGGGGAATTTCAATTCTGATTTGACAACATTTAAGTTTTAAGATTTAATAATTAAAGTTGCTAGATTGTTGGTACGATTCGGTAACAAATACATGTGTAACAAAGCAGATAAAACGGTAATAATAATAATAATAATAATAATAATAATAATAATAATAATAATAATAATAATAATTATATATATATACACACACATATGTATATATGTGTATATGTGTGTGTATATATATATATATATATATATATATATATATATATATACATACATACATGGCGCAATGACGTTGATATACCAGTTCTCGCTGGATTACCAAATTTAAGCAACGATGACCATGGCCAATACCAAATGAGTTACAATTTGCTGTATGTACAGCGCCGACTCGTAGAAATTTCCCGGTTGGTATTTGGGGTCGCATAAATTCATTGGGAGAGATGAACCTCCAGTCTTCATTAAGACATGCATCTAGAGAAAGGAAAAGCACTCATGTAAAAATGTGCGATCTACTCTTTGCTCTGTCTTGTCGCAATCATCTCCTCAGACAAAGATTAGCAGTAATACTAAAAGGTGTTGTCGGTTCTACACAAAGCCTTCACCACTATAAACAAATCATCTGTGTGGATTTTCGAACAACATATTTATTGTGGCGAAACCGCACACATTGAAATCGACCGGAGAGTTCATTGTTTATATATATATATATATATATATATATATATATATATATATATATATATATATATATATATATATAAAGCTGAATGTGTGGATGTGTCTGGTCACGAATAGGCTCCTATATGGTTGACTATTTTAAAAAAACTGATTGCATATAATGATAGAAGATGTATCGAGACACAGGAAATTGTATGTTTGATCTGGCAGAACGGTGGTTCATAAAAAGTTTGGGGTCTGCGTTCGAGCCTGGTCAACAAAATATGGAAATAAAAAATTAAATAATTAAAAAAACGTTAAAAAGTGTTTTTACGCACAAACTTTATAAAGACTTTTCATATCTATCTGCGTAAGTATATTTTGATAATTATGTTTCAGTTTCAAGAAACATGGTATAATAAAATTATGGGGTGTTCGTTCGCACCTGACCTCCATATAATGGAAATATGTCACAAAGTTTAACAAGGTTTTTTAATATAGATCCACAGAATATTTTGATAAGTGTTTCAGTGTGAACAGGTATGGTATAATAAAATATGGGGTTTATCTATTTTATTTTTACTTTCATCATATTTTGTTTTGGTTTTGACACTCCCAAATTCAACCCAAATTTACAACCCTTCCTTTTCTTAACCTATCATACTTTCATAAATCAGAGTCCATTTTCTGTAGGCTGTTTTTGAACCCAGTCAACGACGGGTACTTTTGCTAGTATATATATATACATATATATATATATATATATATATATATATATATATATATATATATATATATATTATATATTACTGGTAGTATTATTTAAACAAAACCAAAATGTGTCAACCAAAGTGTGCTCAATGTTTATACAGAGCAATATAAATATGTTGGATGTGATAACTAATGGCTACACATATGCAAAGATGTTCTCGCTGATATTCTTAACCTGGTGTGGTGGTCACTGAAACATTTTTGCATATGTGTAGCCATTAGTTATCACATCCAACATATTTATATATATATATATATATATATATGACAAGAAAGATATACATAAGTGTCCATATTTTGTCTCTGAAGATTAAGTGCACGTATATTTTAGCAACTGTTTATATATATATAAATCTAATTTTATAATCTTCAACAACATGCATTCAGACTAAACACTGATATTTTATTTCTACTACTTTCTCAGAATCATCTGATTTTGGACTCCACAATGATGAGATCACACTCTCACGTGAAACCAGTTTTTCCTTTTTTTTTTTTTTTTCTTTTTACCTCACCCCATCTGTTTCATTAATCTACATCTCACTTTCACGCGTGTATAATCCTTTTCATACTTACTTTCTTTAAATACTTTACAGGCAAACTTTCTTTATGCATTTTTCTAACCCCCCCCTCTCTCTGGCGAGAAACTCCGCCGATTAAGAACTGTCACCTTTATTTGTGTTTCCTTTCCAAAAAATAAATGGGTGCTTGCTAAAATGTTTCTCAACATACTTTATTAAACATATGCACTTTATATATATATATATATATATATATATATATATATATATATATATATATATATATATATATATATAAATGTAAGTAGATGAGTCTAGTAAACTATCCAATCACATCTAACTGGGTTAATATACTCATTTGGGTCGATTTTTTACGTTTGTTTAAATAACTTTTTTATAGAAGGTTGTGTTTTAATAAATAATGATAGCAAAAATTACATCCTTTACTTGTATCGTTATTTTGAAGAAATGGCATTCAATAATTTTCAGTTTTGCAAAACTTAGCCTATATATTAGTTAGAAAGCGATTTAATACATAAACTATTTTGATACCGTAAGGATTAAGAAGTAAGATACATCTCAGTATTAAGTGGAAAAAAATTGAACAGAAAAGCAACAGAGCGTGGGGATACGTCAGTACAACTACCTTGTGTATATTTACTCATGAATAACATGTGTGCAAACGCTGAGAGACGTATTCTCCCGGTCTTTATAATAAGTGCAATTCATTATTATCCGTAGGGTGGACACACAAAAAATGAATTAGAAAATTTGTCCATTTGATCCAATTAAAATAATAATTAAAATAATAGGAATAAAGTAAACCGAATAAAAATAACTAGAATTAAAAAAAAAATCCACACCAACACTAACACCTTCAACGTGATAGTTTTTACCTCATTAATTAAACTGTAACAGTAATAGTATTTTAAAAATTATATGGCAACTTCATTTTTTTACATATAAGACAAAACCAGACAAATAAAAAATATGTACATTAAATTTGACGACGAGTTAATCAATAAATCACAATTCTAATTTCAATAAATTCTCAAAAATTATTTTTAAATGAAAACAAAACTAAAAGAATTTCGAAACTAATCGTCAATCTTGAAATTTTGAAGTTTGTACAATAATAAACTATGACAAATATTTGGATTATTCCCATTACTGTACTCATCTTTTGTGTCATTTTCAGGACGTTTAAGTCTATGTAACCTACCACCTTTTTCATGTGTATTTTGTCGAACTTGGTAATGTGTCAGTCGAACTCAGAAATTGAGACGGAATTTCGAACGGAACCCGTAGTGCAATAGTTAGAGTATACGGAAAAAATCAATAGTAAAAGTGATATTCGACCGAAAAATACAATTGTTAATTACTTAGGATCTCTATCCAGTCATGACTGACGGAACAAATGCATGCAGCCTTCGTGAAGTAAATGCCCAGATTCCCGAGTTCGATATATATATTCCTAAGTTCGACAAGATACACCCGTTACAGTTACAAAGAAGCAAAAGAAAAAATTGTTATGGGGTTAAATGGTAATAAACGAAGGAACATAGGACTTTTAAGAACGAACATGTATTCACATATATTACAGGCAAAAATAGGTGGAGTAATACCCTTCCTGAACGGTTGGATGTTTGCGCCCGGCCGCCTTGGTCGCGTGCCAAACTTACACTGCCGGGCACCGGTCTCGATACCGGAAGTGACATCAATAGAGGAAGTGACGTCCATTAATCCCATAGAGGGGCGTCTCCAACCCCTCTCCCAAGCTTTTTGTTCGTAAAAGTTGTGAGTACCTCTTTCTTTTTGGGTTTACCATCAATGGTTTGGTAAACTTTCTCTTACGGAAGTTCAGGTGTTGGTTGAGGAGGTTCAAGGTCAAAAGTTTCGAAGACAGTGTCTATCGGCTCATTTTCCAATGGTGGACTGTCGCTGGTTTCAACTAATCGACATCTTTGTTGGTTCTGGTGACGTTTGTTGATATATGTTGGTCCTCGGGTGATATATACTATGTTACCGACTCTCTTAGTAATTATACCCACCCCCCGGAATGATGTGTTGTCTTTATAACTTTTGAAAAACACTCTTTCACCTTATCTGAAACGTTTACTGGGTACATAAGTGGTCACAAGTGCCATTGACTGTTTGGGTAAGAGCTTGTCAAAAACGGATCTCACTTTCCGCGCAAACATCATTTCTGCAGGTGAGACTGCTGTTGGTGTGTTCTAGTTGGATGTAATCCTATACACGTGTAGAAATTGTTGAAATGCTTCCTTTTTAATCTCCGGAAGAGACACCGGGAGTTCTCTGATTGTGTTGCCCATCATCATTTTTATTTCGTCGTGGTTCCGAAAAGTGGCAATGATGGAATCTTCAAGCGGGTCCCTTTTCAATGGTATCAGCCTAGATAGGCTATGCGCATGGCTAACTTGTTTCGAAGACAAGCACTCCTTAGGTTGCTTTGGCTTGTTTTTTTTTTAACTTCCGGCTTTGCAGTTTTTTTTGCCTCCTTTGGTAGATTCCGTTGAAGCTTTCTTTTTCGATTTCTCTGTTGTTGCAAATGGGACGTTATGTTTCTTCTTGAAACCGGACAGAGTGTTTTCTTTTAGTTCGAATCTTACTATAGCCTTTGTACATTTTCTTAGTCCTGGTGAGAATACTTCTGGAAATTCCCCTTTTAACTCGTCCATCAGTTATTGCGCTTCCGTAGATGATTCTTCTACCCTATGAAAGAATGTATTAATAGGTTGGTCCCACAATTCGAATCGCTCCATCCAATCAGTACCGAAGAGATTTTCGGATGGCCTATGTACCTACACTTTCATTTTTTTCGTAATGCCGTTTATAGTCACCGGGGGTGTGATTTCTCACTCAAATTCCACTTTATCGCCTGTCACAACTCGAGCAGATTTGTTCGTCTTCCGCATTGTTGGTTTCCTTAGCCTTTTTCACGTCTCAAGGTTAATGATGGGCAGGTCTGATCCAGAATCCAATTGTAGACGCACAGTTTTATTTGCGATGTTAACTGTGACATATTTGCGCCGGTTCTTATCCGAATCCAAGTCGGATCTAGTATGTTGGACGTTGTTTTTGACCTTGTCCTTCCTGCACTGGATCGCTTTGTGGCCCGTCCTGCCACATTCGTTGCAATACTTATCTTTGTAAAAACATTGACTCGACTAATATTTCCCGCCGCAGCGATAGCACGGGCTTATAGGGGATCCGGGTCTTGTGACTGAGTGGTACTTATTAGGTATTGCCTGAGATTTCTTACTTCCAGCTTTGCTTTGTCAGGGTGAGTATTTTTCCAGTTTGAAGGTCGTCTCGAGTTGTTCCTTACGCAGACTACCCGTTGACAATCCTCAGCCAAATTCTGTTCGCTCTCAAGTCTACAGATAACACGTCGTCTAATCTTAGCGTTTTTTGGCTGAGACTAGACCCTGCGCAAAAAATTAAACACTTGAAGGCATCTGCCGATAAGTCGGATAGACGAAAATCATTGCAGTATTTACCACGGACGCGAAGTTTAGGTAATCGTCGTCGTCGCTATTTTGCAGGTTTTAGATGAATGAGTGTAGAAGTCGGGCTGAACAATTCGGATAAAAGTTTGACCGCTTCAGAAAATTCCAATTCACTCGTCTTCCTAGGAAGAATATAATCCACATACTTGCTCTGTTCTGTGGTTCCTATTTTCCTCAAAAGTAGGCGAAATTTCTTAGCGTTGCTCCACTCTTGACAATCCACGGTGAATAGGTCCTCATATCTCCGATAGAAAGCGCCAAACGTCCCATCCACCTCCGGTTGGTGGTTGAACGTTTCTATAGCGTTCTATATTGTACTTTGAGAAAAAGCAAAACTGTCATCCCTGTGTTCCGTTCTATCGAATATTTTTAACAACAGCTTTTCTTATCTTTGTTGTTGAAGTAGCATTCTCTCCTCCAACGCTTGTTGCCTCTCTTGAAATTGTAACGTGAGCTGTTTATCTTTTAAATTTTCCTCAGCCTTCTGCTACTGGTTCATCTGGGCCTTGATTTTTAAAAAAAATAAAAAATAAAATATCCTTTTCTTGAGTGTGTGCGTATAAAAATGGAGCAATTTATCCCTTGCTTCTTGGTAAAACCTTAGAGATAACCCAATATGAATAAAAAATGTTACTTGCTAATAAAAAAAAACAATATATATATATATATATATATATATATATATATATATATATATATATATATATACTGTGATACCATACAGTTGCAAATGAATAAAAAATACTTGTGTAATTGTCTGGCAGGTAACCAAAATAGCTGGGGGGGGGTTTTGTTTTTAGAACTGACAGTTAAAAATAGAATATTTCAGAAAATTCCACTCAATGAAAAAAGGGTTTCTATTTTAGTCCAAGTATAACGAAAAGGGGAAAACATTTCTCTCCCGTTAAATATTGCATAAAGTTAGCAACAGAAAACAAAGGCAAAAAAATTTTTTTCACTTCATTTAAAAAAATGTTCAAATTTCATACGAATAAACAGTAGACAGTTTACAATAGAATTGTTCTCGTGGTGAAAATTGGGTCAACATTTTTCTCTATTTTTTCTTCTTCTTTTAATAGGCAACCAAATTAATTTTAAACATTACAAAAATGCGTTTCGTGAAGTTCTTTTCAATTTAAATATAGAGACAAAATATTACTTACAATTGAATCAATAACTTTGCCTTGTATTTTTTCTGTTTTTGTTTTTGTTTTTAGGACGTAATTGCCAACTGACTTCTTAGCTTGTAAATCCGAACTTCTTTTGAAGTCAATTAGAAGTTTGTGAGGGGGTGCGGAGTTAACCCGTATGAAAGTTGAATCCGTCGTCGCCAGTTGTTATAGGGTCAAATGGTAATAAACGAAAGGAACACCGGACTTTTAAGAACGAACATGTATTCACATATCGTACAGTCAAAAACAGGTGGAGCAATACCGGTTGGGTGTTTGCGCCCGACCACCTTGGTCTCGGAGTTTTTTCGACAAATTTCTGACTGCCTACAGAAAAAAAATAATCGATATTTACACGCTCCATCGCCATAACTAAGAACTGTAAGCACCCCGAATATTTAGTAGGTGCTTATCTCTTCACAACAGCGACGATGCAAGCTACTGCGCTTCACTTTCATAAAGAGTTTCAGTTAGAAAGAACAATTTCCTTCATGTCAAGTGTCCTATCTGACCGTCATGCATCTTGCTTTTATTTCCAAATGATAACAACTTAGTATTTAGCCACGGTAAAACGCTGCAAATAAACTAAAATTATTTATAAATTTCTCAGCTAGCGCGTGCTAAAAATAAGTGTGTCTTTTCCTTTTCATTTCATTAGTCAAAATAAATGTTAAAAAAATACAATGTCTTCATATTTAATAATCATTTTTCAAACCGACAGGATTAATAGTCAATTATAAACGACCCATAAGCTTAGATCAAAATTACTATTGATAGAAATAAGGTCAGACATTTTTTTATTTTTTAGTACTGACTCTATTACTTATATTTACTTTTTCACGTGTTATAATTGTTTAAACATATATTCCAGTCTTGCAAAACTTTTTAGTTTAAGTTTTTTCAAATTTTAAAACTTTAGTAATTCATAATAATAAAGTTGCAGATACTACTTAAACAGTCCAAACAAAAGCAATTCCATTTTTGTCCTTTCGTGTGTTTCAATTAAGAAACATTTTAGTTCTTCATAGTTCTTTGCCTCTAAAGT
The DNA here is from genome assembly GCF_053919585.1 of Euprymna scolopes. Lineage (NCBI taxonomy): Eukaryota > Metazoa > Mollusca > Cephalopoda > Sepiida > Sepiolidae > Euprymna > Euprymna scolopes. The sequence continues at coordinate 167,176,403 of NC_136486.1, forward strand.
GTGTATTGGTATTTTTGCTACCACCTCTGCAGGAACACATGATATCACTGTGAAGAATTTCGTTGTTGAAGCTGTTATGTTGCGTAAGTGGAATTTTGCTTCCAGAATGGAAAACTAGCCATTCACTGCCGTTTCCATGAACTCTGGAGTTTTTATATTAATTTGTTGCAAGCAGGCTTCTTCCATTTTTCTATGTGTAAATATATGTGGATATGTATATATATATATATATATATATATATATATATATATATATATATATATATATATATATATATATTGATGACGAAAGGTGAAAAAATGCAGTTTTTGTTTTACTTACATCGAATGTTCTTTTTTTTAGACGTTTGCAATGTGAGGTTGAAAAGTTACTTGCATTTTCTTGAATTCTCCAACAGTTGTGTTTCATTTCCTTTTATTCCAGGTAATAATTTTTCTTTTCTTGTCGGGTCACCATTGTAACACTTGTCTTCATTAGTTGTTGTTGGAATAATAAAAGTAATACAAATGTTAACCTTTGGAGTGAGTACACCTCTTGTTAATAATGTTCACCGGCAACATACGTCTCGTTGGTTTCGGGTCTAAGAGTGTACTGCCTACTCGCCTGTCATGCTGGTTAGGGATTGGTTAAGGAGAAAGAGTGAGACAGAGAGGGAGAGGGAGATGATGAGCAACTCTGGATAGCAGTTTCGTGTTTGTGTCCGAGAAAGAGAAAGAGAGGGGCTAAGTAAATATTATTTCTTGGGGAATGGTATTATTTTTGTCCTACTTATTTGCTTTTAGGAGTGTCTCAGCCAACCAACTACCCTAGTACAATTAATAATAATAATAATAATAATAATAATAATAATAATAATAATAATTCTCCTTACACTCATCCCAACACTAATAACACTGATAACGCCTTAAACAACACTCTTACACGTATTAATCTGACTCACACTCATCTCAACGAACAAAATTTAGATCATCTCCCACCTCAAACCCCAATACAAATCAACAAACCAATAATAGGCTGCGAGCATTTAATAAAATACACACCTTTATCGGTACCACCTAAACTCTAATGAAGACCAAAATATCTAATATTAATTCTTCCTTTAACAACCGAAATCCTAATAATAATCAAGGAACTTCTCTACTTTAATTAAAAAACTTAAATCTAATAAAACTCCTTATTCAATTAAATGGACTATCCTAAAAAGGTTTAGTCTTACAACTCAGGCTCTAAGTTGTGTCACGTCTACACATTTGAAGCTATAGCAATAATTACTTCCCTCCAAAGCAAGAGTGTAATAAACTCTAAATGCAAACTACAAGAGATGCTATCAAGAGTAGGTATCTGCGAAGAAATTGTAATTCACAAATTTCTACAGACCCTACCAGCCATAATTTCCCCGTAATAACATCACAAAAAGAATTTAACCCATCTCAACTTGGAAAACTTGCAGATAAACTCATGATCTTGCTTAACAATATTAATGCGACAGCGTTTACCGCACAGCACATGCAGAAAACAGATACAAACAAAAGCGACGTTCATATACCAATAGGCATTAAACCTTATTTTCCTGAATAAAAAACTAAACTGTGTAGAGCCCATCTCTACTTTGCTGAGCAAGTTAGAACTTGCAACCCCTGGTGCAAAATGCCGAAGAAGCAGACCATAAAAATATTACCAAGCTCGCGCCCACCCACGCCAACATCAACTGACTCGAAAAAATAGTAGCGCGAACCATTTCTGTCCCCTTCAGTTCGCCACTACTACAGATCAATGCACGATTAAGAACAACAATATTAAAATTCATTGTAGATATTGATGCGAGTATCTCAATAATACCGACGTCCATTTTAGACGGCGTCACGTTAAAACCAACACCAGTATCACTCACTACTGCTAATGGAGAGTTAATAAAATCCCACGGTCAAGTAAACCTGGAAATTGGAATACCAAGTTTGAGAAGGTCGTTTTCCTGGACATTTGTGGTCGCAGATACCACCAATCCCTTTCCTCGGACTTGACTTCTTAAATAAATTTGGTCTTACAATTGATTGCAAAAACAGAACAATTTACGACCCAGTAACAACCACTAGTAAGAAATTAATTTTAAACACGACAGCTCCAGTAAACATGGTTATAAACAAAGTAGAACTACCCAAATTCATCCAAACTAGCCTGGATAAATACCCAGAAATTATTTCTCCACATAATAACAAAAACAACAACTGCGGTGTTTATCACAGAATAGACACAGGTAGACACTCACCAGTTTTTGCCAAATCCAGACAACTGTCTACTGAAAAAACTGACGGCAACCAAAGAAGAATTTAAAAGACTCATAAACAAAGGCATTGTAACTCCTTCAGACAGCGAATGGTCAAGCCCACTACATCTGATACCTAAACAGAGTGGAGGATATTGGTGTTTTGGAGACTATCGCGCCCTAAGCAGCATCACTAAAAGTGATAGATGCCCCATCCCTAACATAAACTCATTTACAACTAAACTCGCTAAGGAATAGCGATTTTCAAAAATTGATTTACTTTCAGCTTATAATCAAATCAAGATGCACCCGATGATATTCCAAAAACCGCTGTTATTTCACCGATGGGACTTTTTCAGTGCGAATTTATGCCGTTTGGATTAAAAGATTCTTCGGCAACTTCTCAAAGATACAGGGACAAGATTTTTCGGGACATCGACTGTTTATATATATAGATGATAGCTTAATCTTCAGCGACGACGATCAAACCCACAAGAGAGATATAGACACAGTTTTTCGAATCTTACAAGAAAGAAATCTATTTTCAATGTAACATCATTAGACTTCCTAGGCTTCAGAATTAATTCAAAAGTAATCAAACCATCTGATAATAAAATCAAAGAAATAGATTTTTTTCGTGTCCTAAATATGCTAAAAGCGTACGCAGATTTCTCGGTATGGTAGGATTTTACAGAAAATTAATCCCAGGATTTGCGAAGTTAGTTTTACCCCTATCTGAAAGAATGAGACTAACACCTAGATGAATAATCACCTCAAGTAGTTTGGAAAAACAATCTGTTTTCTAACATTGTAAAAATAGTTGGTGGGCTAACAGAATTAGTCTGGTCACAGACAGCAGCAAATATGCTGTAAGCACTGCCTTACATCATCTCATAAATGGAACTCAAACACCAATAGGATTTTTCTCAACGCAGACGAGATATTCCACTTTCGACCGTGAACTTTTAGCAGCATATTTAAAGGTATTACATTTTCGCCACCTCATAGAAAGTCGCGAAGTGTTACTTCTGACAGATCACAAGCAATATGCGGTGCATTCCACGGTCTAAAACTTGCAAAGTAGCAATTATTACAGAACTAATTTCAGACATAGCTCATATGAAGGGTAACCAAAATATAGTTGCAGTGTGTAATCTCGCCCAACATTTGCTGCACAAATAGATATGTACGACCTGCCAGCACTGGCAGACGCACAAAAATCAGACACCGAAAATGCACACTACGAAAATCTATCTTCGACAGCTTACATTCAGTATCACAACCTAGAAATAAATCATCTATCAAAATAATTAAGGAATTATATGCATCATGCACGTCTTTCCAACTAGTAAAAATATACAGACATACCAAATCACCGGTATAAACGTTAGAAATACCATCATCAAGATTTCATACTGTACACACTGATATAATGGGACCACTACCCCCAGAAAAGCCCCAACAATCCTTACATCAACCCATGTCGGTATATTTTAACATGTATAGATCGAACCAAATCAAACAATAGCAGATATTACAGCACAAATTGTTGCAGGAGCTTTTGTAAACACGTGGATTACCCGCTTTGGTGTTCCGCTCCATGTCATAACAGGCAGAGGCACACAATTTGAAAGCGAACTATTCCTTATAGGCTACGAACGACGGCCTATCATCCCCAATGCAACGGACTCATAGAAAGAGCCCACAGAACTATTAAAGCAGCTATAATGGTCTGACAAGAACCTTGGATTTCAGCTTTACCAATAGCCCTCCTTTGAATTCGAAGTATGCCCAAATGCTCAAATTCTTCCCCTTTTTATGCGGTCACAGGTGCACGAATACTATTACCACAACTAATGATAGGTACGGAACATGCAGAAACTTGTAATAAAGTTTGGGTTAGGATAGACCGCGTTCAAAAACCGCTAGAAGCACCTTGTTCAGGTCCTTACATGGTACTCGAACGAACACCAAAATATTTCTTAATAGAAACTAACCCAAACACGCATACACAAGTTTCAATAGACCGTTTGAAATCTTACATTGAAAACAAACAAAAATGCACTCAAAATACAACTACAAATATAAATAAAATGTCTGATAGTTTACTTCCTGAAAAAGTACAGGAAAATAAAATAAAAACAAGAACTTCAGGTAGGAGAGTCACATGGAAAAAAGATAATGAATACATTTATTATAAAACTTTCATAAAGAAACACTGCGTGAATTGGTAGGGGAATATTTTAGAACTAACCTGAGTCACCCCTAAAAGCCAAGAAGTAGGACGAAAATAATACCATTCCTCAAGAAATAATAGTTTCTTAGCCCCTCTCTTTCTCTTTCTCATAAACTTGACATAAACCCGTAACTGCTATCCAGAGTCCCTCATCATTTCCCTCTCCCTCTTTCTCCTTAACCAATCCCTAACCAGCATGAGATGCGAGTAGGTAGTACACTCTTAGCCCCGAAACCGAGACGTATGTTGACAGTGAACATTATTAACAAGAGGCGTAATCACTCCAAAATGTAAAAAGGCAAGTGAAGTTATTTTCCAGCCAGTGTTACATGGTCTTAGATATGTGGACAATCCTTAATTTTTCAACTGTCAGATTTTCGTTTGAAACTTTTTGTGGCGCTGTTATTGTTACTGTTATTGTTTATAATTGTGTCGTTGCTATTTTTATTTATGTTATTCTTACAACGGCTATTTAATATACATAGGGTCATAAAAATGCGCAACGAATCTGGAAGTTCTTTATTAGAAGTTAGCTGACATTACCTGGCGTTGCATAGGATGTTTTACTTCAATTTTACTATGCCGTTTTTAAATCAAGTACGTCCAAGGATGGAATACTGCTGCCATATCTGGGCAGGAGCTGCCAAAAACAGCCTAACCTGCCTTGACAGAGTACAAAATAGACTTCGTGGCTTAGTGAGGGATACCCTTTTCTCTACCCTGCAACCTCTCTCCCACAGAAGAGACGTTGCGAGCCTATCCTTGTTTTATCATTATTTCCATGGCAGGTGCTCGTCTGAAATCCAATCTCTGGTACCCCCTCGCCAACCTTCACGAAAAACATCCGTCTAGCTGAATCCACTGTGAAAAATTTCCCCCACTCTTTATCTCTGCCTGGATCAAAACATGGATTTCATGAACAAAGCTTCTTTCTTAGAACTGCACACCTGTGGAACTCTGTTCCGTCTGTCTGCTTCCCACCTGACTACAACTTGGATGTCTTCAAGTCCAAAGTTAACAAATTCCTAATGAACCGCCCTTTAAGTAAACACTTTATCAAATCTCCACACTAACGTACTGTACTTGCAATAACCCTTATCCCTGAGTGGCTTCCGGGCCTTGATAAGTGGTGACCACCGTGTAAAAAAAAAAAAAATAAATATTCTTTCTTTTAAATTTAAAATATAATCTTGGAGGTTTGGTTTAATAATGCAGTGGAGTCAGGAAGGTGAAAGTAGGAAAACATGACGACTGGTGAGAATACGAAGCACATTTGTATCCAGAACAGGGTTAGTGATAGAGGATGATTAGTAAGTCCGTGGGGAGTCGTCTCTGTACGACATCCGGATAGCTCTCATTAGGCGTTCTATACTTGCTGCTTATATGGCTAATGGATGAGTCCATCTTAGTGATTATAAGGGGGTGTATGTCCCCACAACAAATAATTACAGTATCAGTTATATATATATATATATATATATATATATATATATATATATATATATATATATATATATATATATATGTATATATATATCAGGAAATAAAATTTTATTGGGGGTGGAGCATCCTGCATGATGCCAGACATTCACCTGGTATTTCACACACTCCCATCTTGAGATCGTTTTAAGATTCTTGCCATCCCTTTAAGTACAATTTGTATGTCTTGCACTTGATTCACCGGGTATATTTACCAAGTAGTTTATGATATTTTTCCTTGAGTCCGGTTGCTTCTATAATTACTAAATAATAGCGATCTTAATAAGATTCCAGTTAAGTTTCATGCCATACATAAGACCTTAGTATTTGGTTATCTTCGTCTCAGCTCTGCTTAAGTTAGCTTAAGTTGGCAACACTGATCTCTACTAAGGTTGCTACATTCTTCTCTTTCTTTCCCATATAACCATGTCAGGTTTAACAGCTCCGTTTTCTAAGTATGTATGTGTATGTATTGCTTAATAATAGTGGATGGTATTTGACATATTTTCAACTGTTCTCTCTTTTCTCTGTTTCAAGGATTTTCTGCTATATTGAATATTCCATTTTTAAAGATGGTGCTCTGAAGATACTTGCATCCTCCATTGACATAGTGTAACTTTTCCGTGAATGGTATTTCACTAGCTGTGAAGATAAACAAACCAAACATTAAAGATAATGTTTCCCCCAAAGAAGAAGAGTATGAATCAGAAGTAAAATTTTACAAGGAAAATAAAGACTAAATTAACGTAGGAAAACATAAAGACAAAGCATATGCGGAGAGAATAAAGGAGATTAGAAACAAGACGAAAAAAAGGACAAAATAAAATTACAAGAGACAAAAGGGAAACTAACAGAAGAAAAGCAAGTGAGGAAATAAACGAATAAATAAGACATAACGTTTATCTAGTAATACGAAAAAGTAGAAAGAAAAGAGAAAGAAAAATATAGATAGGCAGAAATAAATAAAGAAAGAAAGATATAAAGTGGGGAGAAAAGAATTTAAATGTCAAAACATTTAAAGAGAAATGAAGTTATAGAAATAGAAGGAAATGAAAAAAAAGAATAATAGAATAATTAAAACTTGAAGTTATCTCTTCGGAAATTGTCAAAGTTATTACATTGCAAAATGACATTAAATTTTTCGAAACACTTCGTATTTGAAATTGAATGATACATAAAAAATAATAATAAAAGAATAAAAATAATAAATAAAAATAACTAATAAATCAACATATTTGAATGAGAATTATAATGAAAGTAACAATAAAGAGAATAAAGTCAATAATATTAATTATAATGAATATTTTTAAATTAATGAACAAAAATAAATTTATAATGAAATACAATTAAAGGATAGCCTTATGAAAAGAAAAGTAATGTTATCAGATTTTAAAAAGAAATATTCATAGATTCATAAATTCAAAATTAAATCAATCAAAAATAGTTTAAATTACATATTAATTCTTAACAGAAAAACAATTTCAGACATTTTACTACATTTGTTACAATTCGGTTAAAACTAAAAGTGTATTGATTAAAAATATTATACAAAAAATCGAAAAAAGAAAATATTTTGAACTATAGATGAACTATAAATAACAAAACTACATAAATATATAGTCAATGCAATCAGAAAGTGTTATTTAAATTTAATAATATAGAATTTTTTATATTTAGACATATGAAAATGAACAAATATTTACTTCCGGTACTGAAATCAATTCACATCTATACAAAAATCACAAAATATACATAAAAGAGTCAAATTAATTCCTCACAATTAATGACGAAACTATTGCTCTACAGTGAAAGATCACTATTGAAATAAAACGAAACGCTATAATTATTGCCAAGAAAAACAAAAATGGCGACACTTATTAACTTTATTACAGTTGGACAAAACTGTCATCTCTATAATCAACAAAGAATGTTAGAAAATGGTTTCCTTGTTAAAGAGCTGCAGCTGGTGTCATTAATTGGCATAGCAAGCGATTATGTTCGTTGGGATGATGATGCTGATGCTTATGTTGCTGTGAATGATGAGGATGGATATAAGGTTAAGATGCTTCTTATTCTAATGACATTGGCGATTAAAACGATGTTAATAGTGGTTTGTTTTACTTTTTTTTTTAGAAATGCCTTTATGATTAGGACGTTGATAATGATGATGTCATGAGGATCGCTGATGACGAACAAGATCGAGTGACCAGATAAAATGATAAAAGAAAAACGAGGAATAGAGTCGGTGTGAGAGGATGAAAGGGTCGTGTAAATTTGCATAATGGGATGGTGGATGAAGAGAAAGTATTATCTGGATGTTCAATGGTGGAAACAAAACTGTAATAAGGATAAATAAAGTATAAAAACGAAAAAAAAAAGAATAAAACGGGGAAAACAAAGATATGATTAGAAAGAGTAAAAGGAAGGAAATACAGAAAAATAAAAAAGGAAAAATGGTGAGGGAAGGGAGTAAAGAATGTAAGGACCAAAGCGCATAAATTTGAAAAACAATAAAGAGACAAAAAGAATGGACGGAAGAAAAGATGAAGACATATTTAGAATAAGTGAAATAATTAGTAAAAAAAAAAAGATATCAAAAGAAATAAGCAAAGATTTAAACAAATAGCACAAAATGTTAAAAACAAATGGAAATAAGGATGAAAAAGCGTACATAACAAAAAAAACAAATAAATTGAATAAAGATGAGCAAAAAGAAAGGGACTATAGAGGGAATATAAAAACAAAATTTGGAAGAATAGATACGAATAGAAAAAAGAAAATAGAACATAAGAAACAATACTAAAAAGATAGAAAGAAAATACAAATAAAAAGAAGAGGGAAGAAAACATTTTTAACAATAAAAGAGCGAAAATAACAAAAGGTGATAAAATATTACAAACAAAATTTTTTTAAAAGACACGGAAAAGACTAGGAAGAATAAAAGAAATGTAAGAATAGTAGAAATAAAGATATAAACGAACATAAAAACAAAAGAGAACAAGAAAGAAACAATGAACAAAGGAGAATAAGAAAGAAGAAAAGAAAGAAAAAAAGAATAAGAAAGAAAAAAGAAAGAAAGAATAGTTGGAGAAAAACGTAATTTGAATAAATATTAACAATAGAGAAATCAAGAATTATTATGAAAGATGAAATATATTAACAACACTACCGATAATTATGTGAAATAAAAATAGATAAAAAGCAGAAACTAAGATAGAAAAGAAAACTTTAGCAGAAATATATAAAACTGACGCGAAGCCTCTAGGAAATGTGTAAACCGGAAGTTAAATGTTAAACTATGCGTAAAAACTTAATGAAGCTAGATAAAAACCGAACGTAGGAAAATAGGAACACGCGGAATGATTGGATGGAAAAATGTAATGAAATCCAAGAGACTAGAAAGGATGAAATTGCATAGGATAAAAGGATATTATGAATCAAGTGGAAGAAGAAATAAAGAAATATGGTGAAACGATGATCTAGAATACTGTAAAGGTAGAAAGAAAGAAATGCAAAGAAGGAAAACAAAAAGAAATAGACATAAAGAAATAAATGAAGGAAAGTAAGCGAAAACGAAATTAAAAAACAGAAACGTCAAAAATATTGAAAGAAATTATGCTAGTGAGATGGACGAATGAAGAACGAACGAATGAAGAAAAATAAAAAAAATAAAGAGATAAAGAGAGAATAACTACATGGTAAAGGGAAACGGGAAAAACAAAAGAGAGAATATAGGCATAATGATATAGAAAATGACAGAAATGGAATCTCAAGAGCAATATAATAAGAGAGGAGAAAAAGAATGAAAGAATAATGAAGGAAAGAAAGAAGAAAAGAGAAAAAGAATAGAAAAAAAAAGAAAAAATGAAATCTCACGAGAAATATAAGGGAGGAGGAAGAATAAAAGAAAAAAAGAAAGAAAAAATAGAAAGAAAAAACGAAATCTTAGAAGAAATTAAATAAGATAGGAAGAAAAAATAAAAGATAAAAAAGAACAAAAGAAAAGAAAGGAAAAAGAAAGAAGAAGGTCAGAGAAAAATTACAAAAGGAAACGGGGCAAACAAAAGAGGAAATAAAATAGATAAGGAATAAGCAAGACACAAGAAAGATCTAGAAACAATAAAAAGAATACATTGAAAAAATAAAGCAAGTAGAAAGAAAAAGAAAGAAAAGGAGAAGTAAATTTGGAAATGGATATAAAAGGAAAGAACATGTCACAAAGAATGAGACTTTAAGTTAAAGAAATTAAAATAGAAATCTAGAAAGGAAAACGCAATAAAAGATATTAAGAATCAAAAGGAAGAAAAGAGAAAATAAAAAGCAAAGTTCAAGAATGAAAATTTCTACGACAATGTAGTTGGGAATTTTTTTTTCTTTTTAGAATCCGAAGAAGTATGGTAGGCGTTACTTTGGAAGGCGGAATCCGACCAATAAAAGTAAGAATGGCCATGTCGTAAAAAGTGGGCGTGGCTGTCGACGTAAATGAAAGCGAAAGAACGAAAAGCCGAGCGAAGAAAAGGAAACAAAAACGTGCAAATATTCAGCATAACAGAAGGACTATACTTAAAAGCAACAAAATTAGCATAAAAGTACCAGCAAGCGACGAGGCATGAGATTGGCGTATCAAAGATGCAGCGCGGCCCCGGATCAAAGACGACGCAAAACAGTGTATGTCAAGCAAGAACACAGTCGAAGGCTTCGAAGATCAAACGTAAAGAAGCGAAGAATTCAGGTTGGCGGGTTGAGGGTGGGGAGGAGTTCAGGGAAGAAAAAAATTGAGGAGAAATAAATAGCAAAGATTGCAAAGAGAGTTATGATAGGGGAGAGAGAGATAAACGGTGGAATAAGAGAAAAGAGCAACGGTAGGCGGAAAATAAATGGTAAAAAGTGTAAAAGAACGTGGAATTGATGGTGGTCGGTGCTTGTATTGTCGGGGTGAATTAGAAAGGTATAGCGAAACCGATAGGATGAGATGACGAAAAGAAGTCGGTACGAATCCAGCTAGAAAAAAAAGAGGAAAACGTAACGATTTCTGTGAATGATTTTCGTTGGAAAACGGCAAATTAGACCGGATAATTAAAGTGTTTTTAATGGAAATATATAACATTAAAATTGTAAATGATATACATATAATGTCAAAGGTTGCTGCTGTTGGCAATTTAAAAAATGCGGCTTCTAAGGAAACACCCGAGAATATGTTAGATATGAAAATAAAGAGTAGAAAAAAAAGAATTTGAGGAATAACAAAACCAAATATTCTTAAGTTGTATCCATTCAAACTATGTTATTTTATTTACTTTCTCCACAGAAAGTTAGACACGAGGTAAAATATGGCGTTGATGTGGAACGAACTGGATTCGAACTTGGAACACCCGGGTTGTTAGTCCTTGTCGTTTGCATAACTTTACTTACTATTTGACATTCCATACTCCAGAAAGATTCATTACATTTTTAAAAACAAAATTTTTCCACTTATTCCGGTCTTTAACTAGTCTCTCAGCTATCGAGAGTGGCAGACCAGTCTCAACACTCATCCGCCTCCTCACCTCTTTTCTGGTTGTCATCTTAATCTGTCTTGAATGAAATGTTCTTGATTAACGTAGCAGTCCAATGACGATAATAATCATACTTGAACGTAATACACCAACAAACGTGACCTTTCAAACGTAACAGACCAACTAAAATGACATTTAAAACTTAAGCGTAACAGGCCATCAAGGTGACATTTCTAACATAATATAAAAGAACAATTAAAATAGCATTTCAAACTTCAGCGATATAGTCCATCGAATATGATAGTCTCAACTTAAGCAAAACACATAAACGAAAATGACATTTCAAACTTGAGCGTAGCAGGCATACAAAAATTTTTATACAAACTTGAGCGTAACAGATAAATGAAAATGGCATTTCAATCCTAAGCGTGGCAGACCAACGGAAATGACATTCCAAACTTAAGCGTAACAGATATATGAAAATTCTATATGAACTTAAGCATGACAGATCAACAGATATGATTTTTCAAACCTAAGTGTAATAGACCAATGAAAATGACATCTAAAACTTAAACGTAACAAATGTAACACAATTCTACAAAAATTAAAACGTAACAAACCAACTAAAGATAATATTTATAACTAAGGTGTAACAGACGATTGAAAATAATGTATCAAACGTCTATCCAAACTAAAACGTGACAGACAAATGGAAAATGATTTTTGAAACTTAAGGGTGACAGAACAACAATAAAATGTTCTTGTAACGGACATACAAATGTCTTTTAAACTTTAGCATAGTAGACCAAAAATAAGATATGCAACGTTAAACGTGACAGACGGATAGAAAAAATATTTCGAACTGCAGCGTGACGAACCGACTGATGAGCAGAGTTTATTACAGAAATGTTTGACTCATCTCATAAAAGATGCTACCATTTAATCTGCGCGTTCAGTGATCCAAATTATAAATTCAGATTTAAACGTGACACATCAACAAAATAACATTTCAAACTTAAGCGTGACGAACTAACACAAAGAGGTATTTCAATGTGAAGTGTAATGAACCGACGAAAATGCTATTAAGACGTGAATGTAACGGACTAACAAAAGGCTCATTTAAACTTATATATGACAGACCAACAAATATGCTATTTGAATTAAAGTGTGACAGACCAAGGAATGTGATATTTAAACTTAAGTCTAACAAACGATAGAAAATAGTATTTTAAACTGAAGCTTGATAGACTATCATACATTTTATTCAAGCTTAAGTGTGATAGACCAATAAAAAACTATACCAAATTTGAGCGTAATAGACCATCAAATTGTTTCTTTTTTGTTATTGAGACAACTGTTTTCAACTTTAGTGTTGTCTTTACAACGTTTCGTCCCATGTAACGTCCGACCTTCTCCGGGTGTATCTTATCAATCTCGAGAATCCACAAGGACACGGCGTAACGGATAAAAAGTTAAGTTACATTCAGTTCTAACTGACCCTTGTCAGAAGGTTTGAGGTTCAATCATCAGTACGGGCGATACTGAGAATACAATTTCTAATTACTCAAGATGTGTATTCAGTTATGGCTTACGGGGTTAGAGCATGCTACCCCAGTGAATTGAATTAAGTTTGAAATTCCGAGCAGATTCCCAAGTTCGACAAAGTGATTCACGAGTTTGCTAAGATCCACTAGAAGAAGGTTTCAAGTAAGGTCGACAGAGACGTTGTGCAAATGTGAAATCAGTAGTCCGAATCATCCCAATAATACAAATTATCAATCCTCATCTCAAAAATTCAGAAGCATATATGCTGTTCAAAAATAAGTGTGACGGACAAACGAACATGATGTTCAACGGTAAGTGTGACTCATTGCCGAAAACGGATTTCAAACTGAAACGTGTCAATCTGAACGACGAGCAGGGCGTATTATCATTATTAGACGCATCTCATTTAAGATACTTCCATTTACTACGCGCGTTTAATCATGCCAATAGTATTTCAAACAAAGTAGTGTTATTAATTTATTCATTTGCGGACTGTAATCCTCCTCTTCATAGCTGCTGTTGTTTCATAACGTTTCGGCCAACTTATCCTCTGGCCTTCTTCGCGACTGGATAGGAATGCTGAGTCTCGTAACTGTATCCTCAGTAATTACTGCCTTCCATAGTTGTTGTTGTCACACCACGTTTTGACCAACTAATCCTCTGGACCGCTTTGGATAGGATTGAAACCACTATCTTCAGACAATGCTCACCCGGAAACGTAGAAACTCAACGCGTCTCTCCACTGCGCCACGGGCCTCGAAAGTTCGAGGTTGGGTCGGAAGAGATGTTGTGCGAATAACAATCAATGTGGAATTTATTTATTTAGTTGTTGTCTCATCATGTTTCGGCCAACTAATCCTCTGACTTTGTTCAGGTTATTAACCGCGACGTGATAGGAATGCTAGATGAGTTGAGGATGAGTTGGCCGAAACGTGGTGAAACAACAACTGTGAGGATGAGGATGACAGTCTGCAAATAAATAAATACACAAATTACTCATCTCTTGCAATAAAAAAAATATATTATATAAAGTAGTGTCAGAAAAACAGACCGACCGACAAACAGAGCATCCCATAAATATACGTTGACGCACGAAAACATGAAATCTTCCCAAGTGGCAATTGTGATACTAAAGAAATTAAGTGAGAACTAGATTAAAACTAAAACGGTAAAAAGAAATACTTAATTTTCAAAAACCTCTTTGACAAGATTCATAAAAGATGGAGGCGAAACTGAAAACGATTGCAATGGAAGAAAATAATGATTCCGAAAAAGGCGTATTAATGAAGAGTTCTACTTTACGTTCTATGAAAGGAACCTCCTCCCGCGGAACATACAATTCTCGTAGTGTTTCTTATCATGGGAAACAGATCCAGAACATGGCGCGTTAACAAATAAGGTGAGGAAATGGCAGAGAGTTAAAAGGGGCATAAAAAACATTACAATTAATAAATGGATATATATGGATCAAAGAGTGAATTTCAAGAATAAATATAAATGCCACGCTGTGTGAAAAACAATGCGATTACGAAAGGTGAAAGTCAGATTAAATGGTAAATTGATAATATGTAAAACAATATATATATATATATATATATATACATGATTGATATATATATATATATATATATATATACATACATATATATATATATATATATATGATATAAAAGAGGAGAAAAGGGAAGGAGAGATGTAGAAATAGAAAAGAAAAGATCGGATTAAAAGAAGCCAGGGAGAGATAACGAAAAAAATTAAAGAGAGTGAGAGATGGGGATTTGCGAGAAGAAAGAAAAGGGTGATTAGAGGAAATGAAGAAGAGGAAAAAACAGATAAGAAGAAGTTGTGAAGAAATGGTGATAATATTAATAAAATAAGAAGGCAAATAAGAGGGGATGAATGAATGAATGAATGAATGAATGAATGAAAATAATGTTTTTGAAAATTACATAGGATAATAGCCTAGACCTAATGAATTAGTATGTTGCATCTCTTATTGCAAACCTACGATATTTTAGTCCAGATGGGAATTTCTGCAGTCAAAATATTATATATATATATATATATATATATATATATATATATATATATATAACGTATGTGTGTGTGTCTGTCCGTACATGAATAGGCTCCTATATGGTTTACTATTATACTAAACTAGCCACATACAATGATAGAAGAGGTATCAATGAGCAAAAATGGCTATGATAAAGTTCCTCCAACAAAGGGGGTGGGGCCCCATAGGATAACCTATGCAGGCACATAGCGTTTCACGTAGAATTACTAAATATGGCAGGATAACACACAACGGAGTAGGTGAGGTTTTAACAGGTTACACCACTCATCTTCACCATTGGGATGGAGGCCCCATGGGTGTCGCTCATAAATACGAACTCTATGCACGCTCATACTGTTTGCTGTAGACTGAACATGTCATGATAACCTCACCATTGGAAGGGGGAGGTTTTTATAGGTTACATCGCTCACTCACACCAATGGAGGTGGTATCCCATGGGGGACACATGATTGGGAACCCTAATTAGTGTTCATAAACATTCTCACTACTTCCCCCATGTTCGTTTGAGAGGGTTACTTTAGTTTTGATATCCCAAAAGTTTGAAGCTTCTCTTTACACCCACACCCCCATTTCACAACCTTTCATCTATATATATAAAAGCGAAAATGTGTGTGTATGTATGCATGTATGCATGTATGTATGTGTGCACTTTTTCTGTATGTCCGCAAAAGGTTTTTTTCGCCGGGCTTCCTAGTAGGCTCGCTCCTTCTTAAAACTTTTTGTATGCTGTCTAGATGATAATATGCACGACAACGGGGGTCGCGCGTATATTAACTGTCTGTTAAACGCTATTTTTTCCAGATTTTTAGATCGCCGCGTGTCCTTCATGACAAGATGGCTTCTACGTATGCGTCAACACGCGCAAAAGACGGTGTACTTGAATTCGTTTAAATATTATAAAAACCGACGTACATTTGCACAGGCGTCCACATCACAGTGGATTAAGTCTGAGTTGTCAGATATATTATTTTGATTTTTAAACTTTTAATATTGAAACAAGGCTATTTATACCATTTGTTTTACTTTTCGCTATGTGTTTTTTTTGTTTTTGTTTTTCCGAACACGTTCATTTTTTTCATTTTATTTTGTTTTGTTTTTGCGATATTTTTAAGAAGTTTTACGTTCGTTTTCTGTTTTTTTTATATAGTTTTAAAGATTTAAAAACCTCCAATATACACACACACATATATATATATATATATATAAATATATATATATATATATATATATATATATATATATATATGAAAGTGTAACGGTCAGTACAGTACAAGCATTTTGAAAATGAAAAATATAGAATAAACAGACAAACTGTTTTAAAAAATCTTTTTATTTGAATCGGAAAGCGTGTATTTGAAACAATTTGTTTATTCTATATTTTTAATTTTTCAAGATGCTTCTGCTGGCCGTCACACTTTCAAGTACATATTGAATGAACGCACACATTTCCGGCTAAATAAATTAAAAAAAAAATAGAGGATTCTAAATGCGTGAACCAGCCGGCGTGACCTAGATGACACAAGACGAGAATTGGCTTTTACTTCGGAGGAACAAAAAGACCAACAAAACTTAACTTTTTCTCTGAAGAAGGGTTTTAAATCTAAAATCAATTACAACAAAGAAAAGGAAATCATTTTTCTTTTTGCATGTAAAAGCATGTTTTAAAACACTTTCTCATTTTTTTTTTTACAAAGGAAACACCACTAATCAAGGCCCGGAGGCCACTCGAGGATAGGGATTAATTAGTTCATGGTAGTCAATGGGGCAATATCGTAGTAATCGTTAGTAGTAGAAATTTGGTAAATTGGATTATTTAAGGAAATGGCTCCTCAAGTTCTTGTTCCCGTTAGACTTAAAGACGATCACATTGTACTCAGCTGGAAAGCAGAGAAATGGAAGGGAGTTCCATATGCGTGCAGTTCTAAGAAAAACGCTATGTTCATGGAATCTACGTTTATGTTTAGGCACAGATAGAGAGTGGAGGAAATTAGTGGTTTCAGCTAGACGAGTGTTTTTATGAAAATTTGTCAAAGGGGGACCATAGAGCGGCACTCAGACGAGCATTTGCTATGAAAATAACGATAAAGCAGACAGTTTGTTAACGTCTTTTCTGTTGAAAAGAGGTTGCAGAGAAGAGGAAAGGGCATCCCTCACTAGGCTACGAAGTCTATTTTGGATTTTTCCAAGGCAGAATAAGGTGCTTCTAGCAGCTCCTGCCCATATGTGATAACACTACTCCATACATTGTCTTACTTGGCTCTTATACAGGTAAAGAATTTCATCAGCAATGAGATATCTACTGGAATGGTAGAATTATCATACAATTTTTCCAGCGAACTTGGGAACGGATTTGATATACGTTTTCCATTATATATATATAGTAAGTTAAAAAATATAGATGGCAATTAAGCTACACAGAATATTCCGCGTTTCATCCACGCTAGGATTATGCGAGGATTTTGTGGTTGTCTCGCGTTTTTATATACGCACCTTCTATTAGGTTTTAGTTAACCAATCAGCTTTCTAGTTTCCATCGCACCCTTGCTAATCAGCCAATGGGCAGGCATTTACAGGACAAAAGCCCAGTTGACCTCCGGTTCACCCGTTCCTTTCTGTATGCTATTTTAGCGGGGAGCGTAGATATCTAGTGTCCTGACCTATTTTAAACCTAGGTTAAATGTTTTTTAAGGTAGTTCATATATATATATATATATATATATATATATATATAAATGATAATTTATGTATATGTATGTTTATTTCATTTGTTTATTTTCTATTGTTATTGTTAATTTTATATATATATAATATATATATATATAGAAAACTAACAATAACAAATAATCTTTGTCCATACGCGTACACTTGACTGCATACTAGTTCTAACATTTAGATATAAGCATGTTATATATTTTATGCGTACGCCTCTAAAAAAATGCAACCATTAATCAGTACGGTATGGTAGCCCAAGACAAATAAAAATAATATCTGCTGGACTTTTTCGCTTCCTTAAGAAAATACGATTATTTTAGGCGATTACAGACAACCTTACAAATTGGACACTTTGTTTGAAATCATACTCGATGGAGAACGAACAATTAAAACCAAAACAAAAATGGAACACAATGTATTATGTTACGCCGGAACGTATACAATTTGGAACGTGATATTTTGGAGGGGATAATATTTTCGCATTAAATTATTTTATTTGTGTTTATTACGTAGATAGAGATACAGACTGTGTTTATACAAATAATAAGTCACTTTTTTTCTTGATAAGATTTTCACGTTAAAATAATTTTATTGTATTTGTGTTTGTTATATTGTATGAAATATAAACACAGAAACACACGCTAAGTAGAACTCTTATAAAGGACACGTCTCTTTATTATGAGTAAAGGTTACAGGAAATGTTGTTTACAGAAAAATGCTTCAAAATAAGTTCAAGACTTATCAAGGTATGTAGAAGAGTAACTTCTCTTCCTTTTTGGTAACATTTATTTCTTATATATTTCTTTTTGTTGTTTATTTTACTACTTTTTAGTTTTGCCCATTTTTTTTCGAAAATTGTTTGGTGAAAGTACAACTTATTTGCCAAAGATCCTTTTCCCATTAAAGAGTAGTTTTCTAAATAATAACGCTATAAATTCAGTAATAAATGTGTAAAAGATTTTTGGATATGAAACAAAAGATTTTTGGATTTGAAAAAAAAGAAAAAATAATATCGTGTGACCGTTAACGGGTTATGAAGTGGGTGGTGCGTTTATGTTAAATTTATGTAAAAATTACCTCCACCCCACTACAAAATCTTAAATATGTATTATATTTTAATCTTTCTTTGGCCACATTTTAAAGATTTTGAAACGTAATAGTTAAAATAAAGTAGATTTGAATTTTTCAGTCGTGGCGAAGTTGAGTAAATTTACTTTTTTGGTTGGGATTTTAAACGTAAATTAGTTTTTCACAATAGTAGTGTTCCTTAAATTGTTAGATGAAAGTACAAAATAGAAAATGAATCAAATGTGTCTTCCTTTAATATTTTTTTTTGAAGAAGCTAATTTTTAACGTTAAAGTCCAATATGAACAAGTTCTAATTGAATCGTCCCCCTAAGTAATCCAAGTTACAAAATTCCCACTGTTTACTATGCTAAAATCACAATGACTAATGTATACCTATTAACCCTTATCCTTGAGTGGCCTCTGGGCCTTGATAAGTGGTGACACCCATGTAAAAACAAACAAACTTGTCTTTACTAAATTGTTAGGTAAAAGTATAGAATAGTTAATTATACTCCTAACCTCCCCATGCAATTTTTTTTTCTAATTATAACGTTATTATTTTAACATGGTCCGTATTCTGCATAAGTACCGTTTGTTTGTTCAATATAATTTGAATTTAATTGTTTCTATTTACTTGCCTCCATACAAATGCACATTTTGACACAAGGTCGATTCTTAATGTGTGGAAACATCCGGCTATTCAAAAAGGAGAGTAATCTGAGTTGAAAACAAATTTAAAAAGTATTGCTTAGGTGTAGGAATTTCAAACGCGGTGGTATATATATATTTTTTACACAGGAATCACCACTTATAAAGGCCCGGAAGGCACTCAAGGATAAGAGTTAATAGGTATATATTAGTCAATGTGATGATAGCGTAGTAGTGGGAAATTTGTAAATTGGATTACTTAGGGGGAATGGTTCATCAAGAACTTGTTTACGTTGGACTTGAAGACAATCAGATTGTATTCAGCTGGAAAGCAGACAATCGGAAGAGAGTTCCACAGGCGTGAAGTTCTAAGAAAGAAGTTTTGTTCGTGGAATCTACATTTAGGTCTAAGCACAAACAAGCAGTGTGGGAAATTATTGATAGCATACGACGCTCTTTATGCATTGAATTCTTTATTTGGCCAATCAAATCTGATGTTCTGATTTCTTTACATCTCTCATTATCCCTCATAGACTCACTGCCTTCCTTAAATCTTTTATGCCACTCAAAACTGATGCTCGATTCATGCCAGATGGCCCAAAAGCAATTTGAAACATTTCATATGTTTCTGCGGCATATTTGCCAAGTTTAAAACAGAATTGTAGTGCATATTGCTTTTGCAAATTGCCCTTGCATCCAGACTATTTTTTTTTTAATTCACCACACCGCTTTAGTGGGATGTATTCGATTTCTGATGTAGCTGTTTATTTGAACCTGAAATCATAATGATTTGTCAGTCATCTCATACGATGAATAGCAATGCCATACTGAATTTTTAAGAGTCTACGCCAATTTTAAATGACTGCACAAAGAAAATCTGGAAACTTATTAAGGCAAACAACGATTGATATTCTTGCCTTTAAAATTATATCCATTATTTTATTTAACTAACACTGTGTCAACATTATGTTACCGGCAAAATCCGAGACTCATATTTTTCCACTTGTCTGTGTTGAATCTCAACTTACTACTGATATTTTTCACCTCTTTTGAAGAAACACTCTTAACCTTGTCATCAAACCGTATTCAAGGAGAGGGGCGATATTTCCAAATTATCGTCGACTATGAACCTTACTCTTGCTTGATGGAACTATGAACTATTGACTTTCGAAATATTTAAAACAAAACCGGCTGTCAATGATAGGATAAGATCTGTAATCATATCGCAACAGAAAGTAAAATGAAGCTGGAAATAGATAAATGAAGTAAATATAGGTATTTCATCTTTTTGTGTTGACCAGAACAAAAGTATATTTAGCTTAATTGAAGAATTTCGTTTTCCTTATTTCGTAAACAGATATAAAATAAATTCGGTCGAAATGACGTAATAATAACAATACTGGGTGAAATATTTGATAAATGATGCCATCTATTACGTAGTTATGCTATCGCTATTTTAGTGTATGACATCATCCTTGGTGATTTCATCATATATGACATCATACAACAACATTCACGGAGATTTAGTAATAAACACAAACTTCAGTAGACTATAAAGTTCATAGAAGAATAACGAATCGTCTATGTTCTCTAACGTAATTAATTTATTACTTTATCATTTATGACGTCATAAAAGACCTTCCAATTTTTTCCACTATAATTAATTAATGAAGTCATAAATAATTGCCGCCATCCATTTACGATCTAACCGGCTTTTTCTGTTGGCTTTCACCTATGTTTTAGCTGATGATATAATCCTATTGTCACTCACGTTCATCCCTAACAAGGCACATCGCTACTTGGACTTAATGGGCTATTTGAGACCATTCCTAGGACAGATTAACAAATTGTTGGTTTACGTTACATCTAAACATCTACATATCAGGGAAGCAGATAGCAGGAAAGGAATTCTAAAGTCTAGCTGATCGAGGGGTCGAGGGAAGAAACTATTAGCCTTCTGGCATTTAGGGACCTCAATAGTGAAGAGGTAAGGTTTTGTTGGCAAGCGGGTTTGTCGGGAATATGTCCATCGAGAGGGGAACAAGTGCAATAAGTTCCTCAAATCACATTCCATTAAAATACTTGTAAAACAGGCACAGAGATGCAATATTGCAGCGATGGAACAAGGGTTGGGGCTTAATTGACAAAGTGGGATATATTAGATTGAAAACTTTCAAGAGGAAGAGGTTAGTGGTAGGTGCACCAGTCTAAATATGGCAACAGTACTCCATGCATGGGCGATTCATTGTCTTGTAGAGGTACAGGATACTATCAGGTGTGAATAGCCTTCTAGCTCGATAGAGAAACCCCACCTTCTTTGCAGCAACCTTAGCAATCTCCTCAATGTATTTGTTCCAGTGTATATTGCTCCCGAATGTTAGGTTGAGAATTTTGAAGGGCAGAGTGTTATTTGTCGTGGATATTGGTGATTGAAGAGGTGTCTTGCAATTGTTGAAGAAAAAGTTTCGTCTTGTTTGTATTAAATGTTACCATGTATTTTGAGTCCCATTCCACTACGGTCGTAATGTCATTTTCTAACGATTCTGCTATTGTTTTAGATTTATGTGTATCCTTTCTTCCTTCGTGCATGTTATAGAGCGTTGTATCATCAGCAAATATATTCATCTTGGATACAATCTTCGCAGGTATGAATATCAGGAATAATAGTGGTTCAATGATCGACCCCTGAGGCACCCCTGCATTAATGTTATGCTGCTTGGATGTTCGTCCATCAATGACAACTTGGATGGTCCTATTGTCTAAGAAGGCTCTAATTATATTTAGTATACGTCCAAGTATAAAGCTGGCCGCAATCACTGCAAACAGGAGAGGCACTGTCTAATTCGTTGTCTAAAATAGATTAGCAGAGACTCCGTTTCTATGAATTTCAGCGAATAAACAACAAAGTCCTGAACAAATGCGTCATCTATCCATACTACCATCGATAGACATGAGGAGAGTTTGTTAGCAACCGACAAAGCCAAACTTTTTGCTAAGACCTTCGTATCAAATTCCATCCTTTGTCTACCTCCTTCCCCCTAAGACAAAAAAAAACTCCATACATCCATTCTGAATGCTGATAAACTTATGAAGAACCTTGATGCCAGCAAAGCAACTAGTCCTAACAACATTTCAATTATATTCGATAAAAGCTGTAACCGGAACTAGCTCCCATTCTTACAAAGCTGTTAATTGTTGCTAAAATGAATAATGGTTCTCAGCACCTTGCAATATTCTGACAAACTACCAAGCATTCTAAAAATATCGGTTCAAACCACTGTCTCCTATGCGTCATGATTAAGTTCCTTGCATCCCTGATTAATCAAGAAGTTATCGATCAGCTCACCAAAAGCAGTATACTCGGTGAAAAACAATATGATTTTAGTCCTGCAACATCTACAGCTGATATGCTGACTGTAAGATCACACATGATAAGCAAATATTGATGTGAGCTTTGTTTTCTCCACCATCAAATTATTTCCACTCTGGTAAGTTCAGTAAAGTAGTCATTGATGTGCAGAAATCCAAAGTTCATTGTATAAATGGTGGCGTTCCTGAAGGATCCATTCTGAACCCTACCCTCTTCCTGATCTTCATCAATGTCCTTCCAAATAACATTCTAAAATCATCCGTCGACATTTATGTATACAACACAACCATGTATGGCAAACTTTTAAGAGCAGCTATAGCCAAGATCATTCTGATTTTCTATCTTCCAACCTTGAGCATGTGGTGCAATGAGAATATGGCTACTTTTGATGCATCCAAAACTAAACTACATTTTTCACCACCACAATCTGATCCCCAGTTTGGCCCAATTTAAATAAATAACTAGTCTTGAAGAAGCGCCATGCTTTGATAAGCTTATGAGATTGGCATCCATTCCAGAAATGAAAAACTTACATTAAATCCGTTGCTAATGTCGCTGAAAAATAGTTGGATCATTTTATCGCTCCAGAAGACATATTTTGACGTTCTCTACCTCTATGAAAGTCATATTGCAACATTTGGGGAAGTGCTACTCAGAGTATCTTCTACTGCCTTGACAGAGTACAAACTGACTTTGAAATCTAGGGAGCGATGTCATTTTTTCCTCCTTACTACCCCTTTCGCACGGAAGAAACGCTACTAGATTTCTCTAACTATAGTTATTTTCGTGAAAGATGTTTGACTGTGCTTCAATCTCCCCCCCCCCCGTAAAACATTCACAAGAAACACTCATCTAGCAACTACCACTGTCAATCATTTCCCATTCTCTCCCTCTTTCTCTCTCTCTCTCTCTCTCTTTCTCTCTCCCTGTGGCTAATGTGCACTTATTTTGGAAGGACTCTATCCATTCACAACCCCTACTTCTTTCTTTCCACCAACAATTAGATCCCATTCCCACTCAGAGATTGAGTGGTCTATCGTTTAGAAAGGGTTGGGAGGGCCCTACTAACCAAGTTTTGTTGTTTCTTGCTTATTTCCTATTCCCTAGCCAATGCAATCTTATTACTGTAAATAATTCCATAAAACCTTTTCAAATTTAGGCTTATGTTAAGTAGGACAGCCTCTGGAGTGAATGTGGTATTGTGGTGACTAAGATATTTCTAGTTTAGAGTAGGATTGACAATTTTATGTATTTGAGATCAAGGATGACCAGCTACAGCAATTACCCCTCACTTTTGAATGGCCTTGTGCCTTAATTGTTAATTATGTATTTTTATATTTTGTGCAAAAAGTATTTCCTACATAATACCACGGGGCTGCTTCCAAGTTAACATTAACATGGTGGTTTTCCATTTCAATTTAAAGAAATTCTTGATGATCATCCAGAAGGATGATCACATTCCGTTCAATTTCCACCATCGTTATTAATCATCACGGTGTTATCTCACAGACCACTTGACACTTATTCACTTATCGCCCCTTATCATCGAGTGGCATATTGGCCTTTGTAAGTAATGACTTTTTACTTATATATCTTCACTTTTATATACAAGTCACTTTGTGTGTGTGTGTGAGTTCCTTCCTCAAGGGTTCTGAAACGGCTGAGCCATTCTTTTGCAAATTCCACACAAAGGTTATTTATATATCTTGCAGTGTTCTTAGATATGCTTTGTACAGGAATTCAGGATAAGTATCGAAAAAAGTTCGATCTTAAAAGTATTTTCTCTCTTATAGATAAAAAAGAAGTTTTAGAATCATATTTTACGTTAGACCAGACAAGGAAAATATTAAAATCTCAATAAATCAGTTTTGAAAATCGAAAAAAAATCAGATCTTTAAAAACATAGCCTTTCTCTTTTATAGATAAAAAAAAATCTACAGGGAAATATTTTACGTTACACCGGCGAAGGGAAATAATAAAATGTCAGCAAATCGTTTTTTCTTTAAAAAAAAACAAAAAACAGATGCATTGTCATCTGGATATATAGATGAGTGGGAGAACATCCGACTACAAATCGAATGACCCCCCCCCCTGTTTAAGCCCGGGTTTACCTCATCATTTTATTTTAATATTTTCTTATTAACGAGTTAAATGTACGAGAAAATAAATGGTACCATTTAAAAATGCCGCAAATCATTTTTTCGCGTATATATTTTAAAACTAAACAATATTCAGAAGTGACTTTTCCAGGGCATTCATCGTCAAGCCCAAATATCAGCTGACGTGATATTGTAAACAAACACAGACGGAATTTGATGAACGATATTATCATTATTATTTTTTTATTATTTATTTTATTGCGAATTAGTCCAACGGGCAAATTAATCCTCGTAATATATAATATTTAATAGAGAATTGATTCTACATACGCAATCTGTAAAAATGAAAATATCATGTTTAAGCGTATTGTACGACCGGCAATGCTGGACGTCCAGCTAGTATATATATATATATATATATATATATATATATATATATAGTGTTGTTGTTGTTTTTCAAACGATGAATACGGTTAATATTGGCTTCGCCTCGAAGCACATTTTTTTTTATTTATTTAGAAAGTCGTCCATAATTTGTTTGGACGTATATATAACATTTTTATTTATGTATTATTTTTAAAACAATAATCTACGTGTCTCATCAGCATAGCTCGACTGTTTCTAGGGATCGAACTTCAGACCATGTTTACCACAGTCCGGCGCCTTAACCGTTAGGCCACGACCCTAGATGACTTTTAACGGTTAACGCGCCGAGTGTGGTAAACATGGCCTGAAGTTCGATCCCTAGAAACAGTCGAGCTATGCTGATGATAGTTAGTTAACTCGAAACCCGCGTGTACGTAGATTACTGTTTTAAAAATAATAAATAAAAATGTTATATATATATATATATATATAATGTGTATGTATATATATATATATATATATATATATATATATATATATATATATATATATATATATATATATATATATATATATATATGGCAGAATATTTTTATATGGCAAAAAGGTTTCTATAAAATAAGGGTCACTCTCAGAGTGACTAGAGGAGAAGAATGGAGAATGCAAATAATTTAAGAATTGAAAACGAAAAAACTAAACTTAGTTCGGAGGAGAATACCCCCGAAAAAATGATAACAAGAGAAAATCAAAGAAAATCTCGAATCTCCAACACAAAAAAGATTTTGAAAATGAAACGGTTGTTTGAAAATCAGAAATTATCCACAACACAAAAAGGAGAGATAAAAACATGGATATAAATATTGACGAATAGTGGATGATAAAATTATCCCGAATATAAAATCCTAAAAGAAAAATGGGAAATGAGAAGAAAAAAATGTAATACATTGGAGAAAAAATGCCTCCCCGAATATATTGAAGCGACGATTTTCTTTCAAAAAGATGAACTTACAAAAAAAACACGGAAACAGATGTATGTAAAGATTAAAATTGCGAAGTGATTTTAAAAGAGTAAACAAAAAAGAAAGAGACTTGAGGGAATGAAAAGAAATATAAATATAAATATAAAAGACAATATAAATATTTCTAAGAAATGAAGAAGAAAAATGAAGAAATTTGAACATACAGCGCAAAGATAAAACGTGTCAAAAAACAAAAGATATATAAAAAAAAGGGGGGGACAATAACAGATCAGTTCTTAAGTTGCATCGATTCAGTCTGTGCGTTTAAATTTTATGTGTGACAGATTGACAAAACGACAGACGCACTTACCGAGATGAGAAGTCTTATCTAAACGTGTTATCTCAAACATCACTGTGACAGACCGGTAGGAATTCTATTTCAAATCTCGACGCAACAGACAAGATTATTTCAAACTTAAGCCTAACAGAAACAGATGAACAGGTCATCCTCTCGAACGACTGTGTACATCTCACATAAAATGTGAAGATAGAATCAGTGAATTTAACGATAGAAATTCTATTTACACTTAAAATATCAAAAAAAAGTGAGAAAATGAAGAAAGTCACACACACTACTACACGCAAAAGCCACCAAAGTCTCGGCATTTGTTGAGATGTCTTGTTCTCTATAGCTGAGGTGTATGGTTCTGTGCAGTTCTGGGGGGTTCATCCTCCCAGACTTTGTCATCTCACTCTTTGAGGTTTGTTTATTGCTAATTGCCTAGGACGCCCCTGCCGGGGATTGGACTGCCTAGGTAATTTTAACGGCTCGAGTGCTCTACTTCCTTTAAAACCCAACTTTCCCAGTGTTTTCGTACATCTTCAAGTCGTAGGAGAAAGATAAATAAAGCAATTACTTCCTTGGGTAAGAGCAAAATGTAGTACCTGTTCTGATTCTACACTTCATATTTTCTACTCTCGGACAGTGAAAGATTTATAAACTGAGCCAATTTTTATTTTGTGTTACAGTTCAGATCGCCCTTCTTGATGTAGCTGGATTTTCTCTACGTAAAAAACGGACGTTGTGCCAAACTCTGTCCTCGTGGGGAGGAAAATGAATAAGTACTGACCAAAGAAAACATTTGAAAAAAAATGCGAAAGGGGTATCGACGGTCCCAGGCGTTTTTAGTAATAATCGGGCGCATTTTAAACTTAAATGCATCCGTCCAATCTGTGCGCTTTTCGACACACGATTTTCAAGCGTAACAAACGGAGAAACAATTCGGTGGACCGAACCACTTAGAGAGATATACAGGCGCATTTGAAAAAAAATATATTAAGACAAAATATATATAAAAAAAAGGCGCGAAAAATTTCACCAATGAAACTAATCATTAGGTATAATAATCCTAATTCAACATTAACACAGACCCTATAACTTGACTCCAAACAGCAAAACAGAGTTAAAAACGAAATTTCGACCAAATGACAATTGGAAGGAAAACGAAGGGACATCGAATTGGGGCGTATTTATTTCAGACGCGGCTTCCGATGCAAAGTTTTAATGAGAAGGCTTTGACAGGGGACGGGGAAGAAAAGGGCGCTGATATTCAGCCTGTATACGCCCTTGTAATTGCTAAAGGCGCTCGCCGTTTGATACCTTGTATATTTATTTCAAATGCGTCGGCGTTCTCTGATTTAGCGAGGAAAAATCTGCATAAAATATTCATCGGGTATCAGCCGCTAAAAATATATAAAAAACAAAATGAATTCACTAAATATGATATAAAATAAACTATTACAACTTCTATTGGAATCGAAATCCTAACCCTCTTTTTGGGGAGGCAACACTTTTTAATCGTTAGCTTCCATTGTTTGGGTTTAGCTTTCATTTCTTTATATTTTTTTCTTTATTTAATTGCATTCATTAACTTGTTTGTGCAAAATTTTCTTTTTGATAGATCCATTTTTTATTATATTTCTAGCTATTATTATTATTATTTTTTTTAATATTATTATTATTATTATTATTATTATTATTATTATTATTATTATTATTATATATATATATTTTTTTAGCCTGCGCATTTATTAATTTGTGTGGAAAAAAAGAAAACGGTGCCGTTTTATTAATACCTCTCCCTCTCTCTCTCTCTCTCTCTCTTTTTGTCTTTCTCTCTCTCTCACTCTCTCCCTCTCTCCCTCTCTTTCGCACACATACACATGCATCCATGCATACACACAAATATATTTTCAGGACGGTGCATTTTTATCCGCTTCCGCATTAACAATCTACATTTATAGTTTGTGTATATTTTTGTGAGTTTTTCTTTGTTTATTTTAGAGTTAACTTGAGCCTGGCTATTTGTGATATATATCGGCGTTGTTGCGTTTTTTTTGTTATTTGTGGGCGTTCTACTTTTATTAGGAAATTTAGCCATGCGTATACAAAATGTTCGTCCTCAAGTGTGAGCTTCCGTTTTTATTCCATTTTATTTTATTCTGTTTAATGGGAAAACATTTCATTGTTGCGTTTTTTTTATATATATAAAAAAGGAACACTGGTTCATTTTGTATCAATTTGTGTGTTGAACTAGCAAGAAAGGATTCTAGCGCATGCACCCCCCACACACACACACAAACAAAAACACAAACACACACATATATATATATATATATATATATATATATATATATATAAATATATATGTATATATATTAAGGGAATTAAAACAACAGTCTAAAGAGCGGAGTTTATTTTAATGTATTAGTAAATGCATTAATAAAATTAAAAGAAAACAGTCTTTGTTGTAATGTAGATATATAATAAGCTCGATAGGCATAGGTATCCTAGAGCTATTTGAATATTGAATAAAATGATTCATAAGTTATAATTAATATTTTCCGAAACGATCGTACAATTTATTGATTTTGTTTGTTCTTCCTTTTGAAACCGATTTTTAATTATAAATTACGAATTATTTTACTCAATATATATATATATATATATAATAGTTGGACGCCTTGCATTGCCCGGTTGTAGAATACGCTTAAACATGATGTTTTAATTTATGCAGATTGCATATATACAGGGCGAGGCAAAAAAAAAGTGCTTATTTTGGACTATCAATTAAAACACAAAGAACGCAGGTATACAAGTAATTCTTTACATTGTAATTGTACAACATTTAAATTTTATTTTTACTAGTGGTAAAGATGATATCATTAAGATAGCGTTTATTCTTCTTTATACACTGAGTTAATCGAACTCTGAATTTTCGGCCAACTTTGTTCAGCATATTGATGGGTATGTTGGCGACAGCTCGACAAATGTTGTTTTTTTTCAGATGAGTCAAGGTGGTAGGACGATCGTTGTAAACAATTGTTTCAGATATCCCCATAAAAATAGTTACATGGTGATAAATGCAGAGCGCCCCTCAAGGAGATGAGATGTCCTGGGAAGTTCTGCCGGAAAACAGTTATTGACGAGCGCGCTGTGTGCCGTGACATCGTCTTGCTGGAACCACACATTTTCCATGCCTATCTGGGTCAGTATTGGCAGGAAACATTCATTCACCATGTTGACATAACGGTCAGATGTCACTGATACGACTTGTCCGTTTTCTTCAAAAAACCATGGGCCAATTATGCCAATTCGCAATAGTGCACACCAAACAGCTACACTTAGTGCGCGTAGAGGACGTTCTATGGCTCTGGGAATTACAAAGCATATAAGATATGTGAAGAGTCAAAACTTAAACTGAAAGGTACGTGGAGTACTGAAATCCAATAGAGACTTATTGCAACTCTAATTCCAGAAATAATCAATGATATAAGAGAGCGTAAAATGGTAAATTATGGCGATGAACAGAAATGAGAGAATACAGGAAATTTTGTTACGTAGACTTCGGGGAATTCCATCGGTTTTAACAGCATGAGATCACCGATCTAAAAAAAAAACAAGTGAGTAAGAAGTACTCACTACTACCACTAAAACCGCTACTACCACCACCACTACTACTACTACTACTAATAATAATAATAATAATAATAATAATAATAATAATAATAATTGGTTGTTACGACGAAAGGTAAACAGAGGGAATGAGATGATTGAAAGACTCGGACTGGGTAGCACAATCGACCGGATGTATACAAAGAGTACTGGAATAGAGAGGAAAATAATTATAACTCATATTTCAGTACAGAGTAATGGAAATTAGGAGATACTTGAGAAAACCTCTGGTTTTTATCAGCCATAAATCACTAGCCATGACTGAGTGAAAGTACGACTACTACAACCACAAATAATAATAATAATAATAATAATAATAATAATAATAATAATAATAATAATAATAATAATAATAATAATAATAATAATAAATTTAACTATCCATGCTGATAAGAAGGATATTTTTGAAATGACAAGAAATCATGCGTACAAAATGGAAGGTGAATGCAGCAGAAAATTGTCGAAAGTAAAAAAAATAAGAAGAAAAAAATGGCGCGTGTGTGTTTGCGCAAATAAAAGGCCAGTCACAAGAAAGAGAGGCCGTATATTAAAAAGGGAAGGGCGAGCCGGACAGTTTTGTAATGAAAGACAGCAAATTTAATAGGATAAAAAATAATAATAATAAATGAATTTTAAAAAAGCTGAATAAATCAAGAGTTTGGAGCACAATGGAGAAAGCATAGATTAGCTCGATGTTATTCAATCTGACTCATTTTTTAAAAAGTGGTTCATATTATTATATAACGATATATATATATATATATATATATATATATATATATATATATATATATATATATATATATATATATTACTTTTTTATGTCTAATCTAATTTAGTTTTATTATATGTCCTTTTTGTTTGGTTCATATTTTCCTATTGGTGCAGATTGTTTTTAGTTCTTGTATTTGCATGCATAAAGGCCAAAACGGTAATAGCAGTTCATTGCAACAAGTCTGACACAAGATGCGTTTCTATAGAGCGTTTAATGAAAGTGTTATAGAGAATTATTTTATTTGGCTAAAGATTTCGAAATAGTTATCGAGTAAAGTTACGTCGACTGTTTCGAATCCATTTTTTTACTTCAGATTGCAAACATCCCGTCACCAGACGTATGAAGGCATCATTTTGAGTTAATTGACATGGGAAAGTTTAACTTCATTAAAACTAACACCCTCATAATAGTCAATGGAAACTCTGCCATTACTAACCAGCAGAGTGTTACCGATATCGACTAAAGACCTATCAGGCATGTACACATCGAGATAATATAGGGAAGTGACTCCTAGTCTGTAAAGTTTAAGAATATTTGTTGCATGAGGAAAAAATTTATGAGAATGGTACGATGCGTTTCAAACGTTAAAACAAGCGTAGATCTAGGACCTAAAAAAAAGATAAATTTTGAACAGTGTAGGAAGATGTCTGCAAAAGGAGAGACTTCATCTGTTTGATCACATGGAAAGAATAGATGAGAGTTCTTGAGTAGAAGTATTAAGCTAGCAGATGTTGAAAGGGGGGGACAAGAAAGAGAATGGATAAAGTATTAAGAACGGTTTTGATTTTTACAAATGCATACATATAGAGTTGGCTAAAGATGAGTTACTTTCGAAGTCAATTCTTAAAGACGGTCCACTACATAATAACCATCGAGGAAAAGAGCATTCAGCAATAATAATAATAATAATAATAATAATAATAATAATAATAATAATAATAATGTTGTGCAAATTAAAGGATTCATTTATGCATCACTCGCTAAAAGTAAAAAAAATATTGAGAAGCGCTACGTCATGTTTAACGGAGATCAACCAAGAAAAAGATTTGGAAATAGTCGAGCAAATAGGCATTAGGCGAGTTATAAAGCCAACCGCCAAATGATCATATGAGACTTCTTCCGAACAAGAACCTTAAAAGTGAAAAATCATAAAAACGTCTGAAGCAATCTGTCATCAGGGTTGTTGGCCTTTGTTGAAGTGAGTTAAGACAAAAATATTCTACAGTATTCCTAGTCATTAATCTCAATATAGAGTATTCACCATTTTGCATGAACATTTGTTCATAAGAAAATTGTCTTCGAAGTAGGCGACGGGTCTGTTCAATTTGATTAACAACAACAATAACAGCAATAACAACAACAATAACAACGCATTAACGAAATTGCGGTTGGCAGCATGGTGTATTGAGAATACTTTTTAACTAGCAATAACAACGCTTCGGAAAATCATCATTGCCTATTGTATCGCATCTGTGCAAAGCAACTTTTCCATGACAACAAGAAAAGCTTTTTTTTCAGTCAGTATCTGACAATGAATGAAAAATGCATTCATTAAGTCATTCTGGAATGAAATCGGCAGTCAGCTTAGTGGGCAACAACAGATGAAAGTCATCTAAAGCAAACAAATGTATAAACATCAGCAGGCAAGGTTTTGGCTTTTGTAATTTGGGATAAACAATGTATTTTGTTCATAAATTTCCTTGATAAAATACGAACCATTAATAGCGAATACAATATATATACTATGTAGCATTAGTATTGTGTTTGAACAATCATCACAAAACAGTCACAACTGAAGACAGAGTACTCTTTCAAAAAAGCAAGTCACCTTGTCACAAGTCGATCGTAACGTCACATGAATTGCACATCGAAACACTTCCCAGATCTTTCATTCAGAATAAGCGATTTATAAATATTTGGCTTCAAAGAAAGACATTATATTGGAAACTAACGCGTATTTTGAAGCCAGAGACAACTCGTTCGGTAAAAAAGTAGAATTGTTAGAGAAGCTTTGGAATAAATGTATACGTCTAGAAAAAGAGACTGAGTTGATGAATAAGGTCAGTTTCATCCTAATAGTCTTGTGCTGCGTTATACATTAAGCACATTTTACTATTGTACTATTCAGATGGAAGTTATAAATCAATCATATTCATATAATATCGGAAAAGTTAAGGATTAAACATGTGTAAGACCGCCTATTACACGGCTCAACAACATCGCCGCCTCCAACGTTGTTTTCGTAGTCTTCATCTCCTTTGTCTCTTCTTTTCGTTCTTGCCGTATCGTAGTCTCCGAGGAGTTGAGGACTACCAAAGGGGTTCACTGACTCAGTAGCATGAAAAAATAAAGGAAAAGAAAACAAGAGAAATAAAAGTGTGTGCGTGCGTGGCGCGTGTGTGTGCGTGTGGGTGTGCGTGTGTGTTTGCGTGCATGCATATGTGTGTGCGTGTATGTGTGTGTGCGTGTATGTGTGTGTGTTTGTGTGGTACTATCGATCATCTGAACACTAATGTTCATATCTACATCAGCTGATCAATTCATTTCCGCCATCTCCTGTCGTCAGTCACCACTCCCAAAGACTTAAATATTGCACATAATGCCCTCTTATTAAATATTTAGCATTATTAAGGGGACGATCAAGGGCAAGTGGAATAATCCTGGGTATAAAATGGTACCCTCCTATACACCTCCGTATAGCAGCTAATGAAAAGGAAGCCTTCAGTTCGCCCTCGACTATAGTCGACCACTTAGTTTTGCATCAATACCTTCATTAAAAATATGGATCGAATATTTTGATATTTAATATATTTGAGATAGTATAATTCATTCAATTTGCACTAATCGACAAGATTTCGTCACAAATAGTTCAATACTAATCCTCTGAAATAGTTGAAATCTGTCATTTTGTACTAATATATTGTACATTCGTTACTTTTCAGGTAGATCAATAAATCCCCACGTTGTGTTAAATACGAATGCAACTCTATACATTGCTCTTTGGTCAGGACGCTTCACATTGCGTTTTTAATCAAATGCATTTACTGGCGTATGTATTGGCGTCATTTATATTCCTCGTGTACACCAGTATTTCTAATGCGACCTTAATATTATGAGACGAGATGGGTGTAAAAGAATTGGGCAGAAGAAACACACAAAAAAAAACAGTGCCACAAAAAATGAAAATATAAGGATATCGAATGTCTATATTAATGAAGAGTTTGTATTATTACACGTACGGAAGGGCTAAAGATAGGTAGAGGTTTGTTTGTTTGTTTGTTTTTGTTTTACGGTACATCAACCCTTTTCAGGTTATTTAATGCCGAATCCAGTGATTTTGAAGAACATTTTTTAATAGAGTATATTTGTTTTTGTTTTTTTTACGTAGGTTTCTATTTAACCCATAGTTAGGACCGTAACAGGTACTACCGCTCAGGGTCAGAGTGGACCTGGGAGCAATGGTAATTAAAGGGTGGCTCCATACTCCCTTAAGCCCGCAAGCTGGGGCCTCACCATCAGACATAGTTTAAGGTCATATCCAGGACCATAGGTAGAGGGTTATAAATTATTTTAGGTTGTCTTTCTATCCATTAGATCGAATATATTTGAAGCATAAAAACATTTGTTTTTCTTTATTTGGTATTATTCGATATTCGCTTCAAAATATTTAATAAAAAGAACTAATAAAACATACATTGTTTTATGCTTAAACTATCATATAATATATTTAAAAATCTATGTGAATTATAATACTACTTTCTCTCTTTATCGCTATCTATCTCTATCGCTGTCGCTATCCTTACTCCCTTGACATATACATATATACTTACTATTTCACATACATACACATTTAATCATATAACGTAATATAACATGTGTTTGTATACATGTTCAGTACTTACGTCTAATATGTGCTATTATTAGATTAAAAAACAATGTTCGCTCATTTCATGTTTCTTCATATTTTGACTGGTAATAACAAGCTTAATTGATAAGCATGTTACCCGTCTGCTAATAATAGGAAACGTTAAACTGGAAAATAAAATGCTAAAAATGTCGGAATATTTGTTTGTAATGTTATTTTACCTGCTTTTAATTTTGAATGCGTTTTACAAGTTCAAAAACTTCTGAAGTCGATTAGGACCTCGGATCTTAAGCGCTTATTTCAAATATGCAGTTAGTTTGGCGCTTAGATCGAACATTTAACCGTGATGCCGGAATAAACATACATACAACATTGCTTTGTATATATATATATATAAACAATAGGTTGTTGTTGATACTTATATAACAAAGCGAAGATAGCATAGTTCATATGAAATCCCTTCAAATATTAAACGATTGTTTCATACATACACATATCAACACTCATATGAAGATTGCGTATATATGCCTGCCTGTGTTTCGTAACCATGACTATACACATATACATGTATGCAGGTAAGTATACAAATAAATATACGTCAAGGTTTTAGTTTTACTCACAATTTACGACCTCCTTTTCCCGCCGAAAAGAAAAAAATAAATTGATACAAAGCGAAACAATTTGGAGAAATACGTCATCTCTTCGACTTGAAGTGCATTATTATCGCAAACCCGCTTTTTTGTATTGTTTGTCCTACGTTGCCTCGGGTCGTGCAACATACGTTGAACTGAGCAGAACTGCATCAAGCAATCATAGTCACCACGGTATACGTTCACCGCACGACCGTTACCACCACCGCCATCACAACTCTGTACGGTTGTAACCTACCCTGACATTTTAGACGCATGCGTATTAAGACGCACGACGACAAATTATGCTCTTCCTCTGAAATGTAATAAACAAAACGGTATTAAGAACAAGAAAGACAACAGACGTAAGTGGTAACTAACGTGGAAAAAATAATAGAGGAAAATACAGTTGGAGAGAGCGAACTGATATAGTAAAGACAGATAAGAGGAATGAATCTACTTCACAAAGAGGGTTAAACGAGCGTTGGTATATGTAATAGAAAGGGACGACAAAAAAGATACAAAAGAAAAAATAAAATGAACGAAAATGTTCATTCCGTAGAAAAGGCCGAAGAGAAATATAATGAAAGAAAAAGACCAGCGTAAGAAAACGCGACGTAAAATATCAATGAATGAAGAAATGAAAGCGAAAAGATGGAAGAAAAGTAGCAAATAGCTAACCAGCAATAAGGAATAAAATTAAAAAACAAAAACCTAAGATAGGATGTAAGAAAAACATTAACAAAAATACAGAAAGGATAGAAAAAATAATGAAGCATTTATAAACAAAACTGATCTACAGATAATAAAAAGAAAGAATGACAACCATTTAAGAAATAACAGCAAAATAAACGAAATAAAGTAGTCACTATTAATTAAACAATGAATTTGGAATAAATGTCAATTAAAATAAAACCAAGAAAAAATTATAAGCCCTTCCAATATTCTGTATGATGTTATAAATTATTAACCTCAGCAACATATGTTACATCCAATGAATGGCACATACAATATTGACCGACTTTGAAAAGTTTCTACCTCGAAATATAAGAAAACCCTAGTCACAATATTAAACAGGATTTATTGAAGATGACAAACAAGTAAATAGCAAATACAATAAAATTATTAAATGTTATTGTCTCCTTTATTATCTAACATTCTTTCAATTCATCCGCTGTTCATAACCTTACATTGTATTGTCATAGGGTTCTAAACATTAAAACTATCTATACACTATGCATAATGTTTTAAACACGCGATTATCGTATTTTATTTTATATATTCACGTATATATATGTGCGTGTGTGTGTGTGTGTACATAGTTATTTATATTCGGCATAATCTCGTCGAAACCTTTAGATCACTGAAGTTAAGCAACGTTGAACCTGGTTAATACTAAAACCTGGTTAATACTAAAACCTGGTTAATACTAAAACGGGTGACGATTTCGAAATTGCAAGTGCTATATGTGATTTCCGCATATCTCGGCATTGTTTCCAGCCGTCTTGGGCTTCTTTTGCCACTGGACTTAAGCAGTGCTGTTTCAGGGTTGGTGTGATTGCGACTGCGCAACCCTTGCTTCACGATTACACGCAGCTACACTTACAGGAGGTATCTATTTTTGGAGTCTGAAGGAGTGAGATGATGAGAGTAATTTAGCCAACTCGACCTGCAGTAAGGATTCAACTCATTCGAGAAATCACTTAGAAAGGTCAATAAAATATCGTATCGGATCCGTCGGCATGCCCCGGTAACAGCGCCCCATGATAATATTCTACATTAATTTCCACCAACATTACTCCTATTAAACAGTCAACCTTAGAGAAAGTGGGCAGTACTTTTACTCAATCAAAAATAATGTACTACCACTATCCTATCAACTACCGGGACATTTCCTTCATTGGAACATTTTCAACTTAGTCTGTCACTTTTTCATTTTTTTTTTAATTCCCTGATATTATCTTTTCCCCTTCCCGCCACATTAGGAACTTATTTTTCGACGTTTTGATTGGCAATCGCATCCGTCGAATAGTCGCATATAATTGCCGTACATTAAAACAAATGACGTCTTTTATTCTTTTATTCTGTAAAGTGCTTTAAAAAATAACAATCTTAAATTATAATGAAAAAGTATTACTGTTACGATATATTTTAATTATTCACATATAAAGCATGTTTAGTCTTCGTTATGTACAAAAACGAACGTTAACTGATTTACGAACAACAAATTGTTTAAGGTATTTTTGGTGCAATCATTCGTCTCAATAGTTCAGAAATACAAACATAAATTCAAATTTTCTAATACTTCATTATGATTACATTCCTTAAACTTTTATATAAATATTCTCTACAGTTAAAAACTGCTAGTTCTGTTTCTTAAGAAGTTTCCAGTATCCTTCCTCCTCCTCCTCTTCCTTCTCCTCCTCGTCCTCCTCCTCCTCCTCAAAATTACAATGAAGTAGGTATCAGCATCATTCCCAAAAGACTAGCCCTTTTCAATTACATGTTTCCGTAAAAAACAAAAAAAAAATACAAATTAAAAGCACTAAGTAAAGAATCATAGCAACTTCTGTACAAGTGAAACAGCTACATCTATATCAAAAAATATAGTTGACATTCATTAAGCAGCCGAGAAAAGCTATACAAGATTTCAACTGAATTCAAACACTCCTTCTCCTTTAATCTCTGAACGTATATACCATTCACTGGACAAAGGAGGGGAGGGTAGAGCGGTAGCTATAGATATATCTAAGGCTTTTGACAGGGTATGGCATGAAGGTCTTCTCAGGAAAATTAGATCATATGGTATCACTGGAAGAATACTTAATTAAATCCTTCTTAGATAAGAGAAAAATCCAGGTTGTCCTCGATGGTTGTACAGCTGAACAATATGATATAAATGCGAGAGTGCCTCAGGGGTCTATCCTTGGACTCTATTATTCCTAATATTCATAAATGACCTCCCTGACAAAATTGTCTGTGAGATGGGTATATATGCTGATGACACCACACTCTATAACAGACACGACAGGAAAACAAATGGACACATATCTAAAGAAATGGCAGAAACACTAGAGGATGACTTCCGATCTGGAGGGGAATGGGGACATAAATGGATGGTCACATTCAATGCTGTCAAGACTAAGCTTGTTTTCTTCAATAAGTACAAGAAACCTTCTCTACCACCAACAGCAATGGCCAAAGACTCTTTATCTTAAAGTACATCTTTTAAACTCCTCGGCCTAACGTTCACAGGAAACATGAGTTGGAACAATTACATTGAGAGTATTGCCAGGACCGCTGCGAAGAAGGTAGGTTCTCTCTATTGTGCTAGAAAGCTACTAACGCCCGAAAGTATCCCTGTACCTCTATAAGGCCACAATTTGTCCATGTATGGAGTATTGTTGTCATATTTGGGCTGGTGCATCTACTACTAGTCTCTCACTCCTAGACAAGGTTCAAAAGAGAGTCGCCAACCTGATAGATTCTGAACTCTCATCTAAGCTTCAGCCTCTGTCCCATCGAAGAAATTTTGCATCCCTCTGCCTGTTCTACAAGTACTTTAAAGGTGAATTCTCTGACGAACTGCAAGCACTTGTACCCCCTCGACGTAAATACCCCCGACAAAACCGACAAGCAGCTAAATCCCACACCTTTACAGTAGAGATCCCTATATGTATGAGAACCTTCTGTTACATGATAAATGACTGCCCCCTTTTCATGTAAGTAAAAAAATAGGGAATTAGTTAAATGTAAATATGAAATAGGATAGTCAAGGATTCGAACTTGCGAAGCTAGATTTGGAATTGAAAATTCCAATCATAAGTTAAAATAAATACAGAATGTTATTGAAATAAGGAATGTGGAATCGCAATTGTTTAGCTTACATATCAGTTATTGGAAAGGAATGTAATGATGAAATTTGTTCTGTTATAAAAATGGAAATTAAAATAAGGAATTTAATCGTCAATTGAAATTATAAACATGTTATTTGAAAAATAGGTTACTGAACTCGGGGTCATGTCAAGTTTTCCAACGTGACGCATGTAAACCAACGTGCTTTATGAGCACATGTTTAATCATGCGATGGCGTGACGAGTTCTCAATATGGGAAAGAGTTCGAAGTTAGTTAGGGAGAGTTAGATCAGTCAGATCAGAGGAGCAAAGAGGTTCAGACCGATTTTCGGCACCCGCTGGAAGCGAGGGGGTTTAGAGATAACCATGTAACAACTTTGAATCCCTGAAATACAAAATCATGTCCGACCGGTCGAAGATGAAATAAAGGACGTCAACATGTGTGTTTGTATCTGCGTCTTCGTGTTGTGATTCAACAGAAAAGGTATTGTCCATTTATATTATAAGAACTTTGTGAAAATCATCATCTCAAAAATAGTTAAGAAATATATGCATCCATATTTATAGAAAAACTCCCGTTCATACAGAACTGTCTCTCTCTTTATACATACTTGTTTATGTTTCCAATATGCTATCTCTTACAATATGAACATCTTAAGACACATGAACACTCAGCATATGAATACTCCTAAGACTCTAATCTCCCACTAAGACTTTCTAATACTAAGACCAACAACACCAATACAGAATATACGTTTTAATAATAACACCCACTATGTAACACTTCTACTCCAGTAGTTCCCCCCCCCAGAACCGCTAGATTTGGAAATTCTCTTTCGGGTCCCTGCTTCCCCAACTCTACTGACATGCAGAAGTTGAAATGTAACGTGAACCGACACCTTGCTGCCCAACTCCCCACATAGTACCCCTCTAGCTTATGTCCCTGATAGTAGCCCCTTACATCAGTGGCAACATGCCTAATTTGGGGTGAAAATTTAATTAAAAAATTATGAAATATGTACTTAAGCTTTCGTATTTCTGTAATTAGTCTCTTGATTTGTTTCTAAAAATAGCGATTACACTTGTTAACGTTTCGACGTTCCATGTATACATTGAAACTTGCTAGAACTTTGTAGTTTTAATGTTACTTTCTATGAAAACGTAGAAAAGGTCTAATTGGTGACGATTTCCTATTTTGAAATTAAGAAATGGTTTTATATAAAACAAAGCAGTTTCCCTTATATTTTAGTTAAGATTTTCCTTTGGTGGAGGATTTTACCCTAATGCAAGTTTCAGTTTTTATTCAGCAAAAGCAGATGTTTACTGCTATTTCATCGAAACGAACCACAGTGACACTTGAACGAATAGGACTGATATTTGGGACCAAGTTTACGGAGACAGTTGAGCACTAAGGTAACTGTTCACGTTTCACTAGAATTTCTGCATGCGTAGAATCGGGCAAGTACGGACCTGGGAGAGAATTCCAAGGTCTAACAGTACGAGGGCAAAACCTATTTGAATAGAAGGCTTTCCTCAAGGGATGTCAATGGT
The DNA here is from genome assembly GCF_053919585.1 of Euprymna scolopes. Lineage (NCBI taxonomy): Eukaryota > Metazoa > Mollusca > Cephalopoda > Sepiida > Sepiolidae > Euprymna > Euprymna scolopes. The sequence continues at coordinate 167,217,411 of NC_136486.1, forward strand.
GAAGGGTGGAATTTTGCTTCTTGTTGGGTTTGTCGGGAATATTTACGTCTAGGGAGTTCTCGCGCTGTGAGCTTATTAGAGCATATCCCATTTAAATACTTGTAAAAAAAGGTACAGGGGTGAAATATTTGTGCGATGGCACAGAGGTTGGTATTTGGTTGATAGTGCAGGACCTATTAGGTTAGCGACTCTTTTTTTTAATCATGTCTACGAGCGAGAGACTAGAAGAAGATGCCCCGGTCTAGATGTGGCGCAATACTCTAAGCATGGGCGAATGATGGCTTTGTAGAGATAAAGGTACTGTCAGGTGTGAATAACTTTCTAGAACGGTAGAGAGGGCCCACTGCTCATGTTGGTTGTGAATGCTAAACCGAGAAGTTTTAATGAAGAGCTTTTGGATAGCATGTTATTATTTATGGCTACTAGGGTGTAATATTTTTATAACTATTAAAGAAAAAGGATCTAGCGGTCTTAGTTTAAGGTTTCAGACATTGCCATAGAATTGTGTTCATTTGTGTCTGTGGGCGTGGTGTAATCAGCAAATATACCCATTTCGGAGACAATTTTAGCAAAGAAGTCATTTATACATTTGAGGAAAATTAAACGTTCAAGGATCGATCTTGTGGCACACCTGGATTTATAACACGTTGTTTTGACTTACGACCATTTAGACTATGTTTAGTAATACTCTATGATTTAATTTTCATGAGAAGAACATCGTGCTAGACTTTGACAAAAGCCTTAGCTATATCAATGGCTACTGCCATAACCTTCCTTACCTTATTCAGTCGTGTGAATATACGTTCAGTTAAAATACATGCAGTAGAACAGGCTTGCTTAAATCCATACTCTCGATCGGAAAAAAGTTTAGTATCTATGAGGTAGTGGACTAGTGCTTGATTTATTAAGGACACAAAGATATTGGTGAAGAGAGGGGTGAGGTTAATGAAGCGATAAGTGAGTGAGTCAGATTTTTCTCCAGAATTATTGAAAACTGGTACCAGAAATGCAATTTTTCAATAGTCAAGAAATCAAAATTGAGTAAGATAGAGGGATGTCATTTATTAATATGAAGAATAATAAAGTTCCAATGACCGTTATATTATTATTATTATTATTATTATTATTATTATTATTATTATTATTATCATTATTATTATTATTATTATTATTATTATTATCATTATCATTATTATTATTATTATTATTATTATTATTATTATTAACGAATATGACAAATAGTAATGTGCATACTAATTTGCATAAATTCATACTCGTGCTAATGCTTTTCAGAATTTGGGGAGAACAGGGTCTACATCAATGGAACATTTTAAATAGTATAGCAAGGATGAGATAAGCCTCACACGTCTTTTAGATGTCGAGGTTTTTTGTGATATCACAAAAATGGCCATCTGTTACATAATCTTCGTGAACTGTGGCCAGAAATGGGTCTAGAAGTGAGGCTTGCTGATCCTGTCAGTTTGGAAGACGGGTCGGGAATGTGATTGTCTGGGTGAGGAATGGGATAAAGAAAAACTATATGTTATGCGTTGGTGTAATTAAAAAGAAAAGAAGCCGTGGAGATAAAAGTCATCAAATAATGTACTTGGTCGCTGCATCTATGCTTTTAAAGTAGATTCAGTAGAAGTAAGAGTATTTTAACCACAGTCATTCTAACAGCTAAAGTATATCACAAATCTTGTTTTAGCCGAAGAGGAATTACTTGCTTTCAACATGCTGTAATTATTCAAATAAAATTTATTTGAATATTTACAATTATTTCTTATTTTGAAAATATTGTTTGTGCTACAGAACTTCAACTTTTAAAAATTTCATCTTTTAAGAATCTGAACCGCACATAAAATCAACTCTAACCCAACTTGTAGGTTCAGTTTAGAAAAAGTTCGGCTAAACTATTCTACAAGCATAACAATACACACAAACACATCTAAAAATATTTACGATCAGTTTGTAGTTATATAATTATTTTACATTCAACATGGTTAACGCTGCTCCATAGATAAATGTATTTAAATGGATTTGAAGGTTTATGTTTTGCAAATAAAATATCGAGAAAACTATTGAGAAAAATGCGTAAATTATCAAAACCTTTCTCCTTGGGTAATTACATTCATAACAATTTCACACACACACACACACACATATAGAAAAAAGCCGCATGTGAATACTAATTTGCATGAGTTCAAATGCTTTCAAAACAGACGCCAATATAAGTACAGCCTGTGAAGAAAGGTTAACAATTGATTTAATACGCAAACCCCTTATAAAGCACAGCAAAAATAGCAATCAGTGAGTCAGAAATAAGCAACTCGATCGGCATAATTATTCCTAATGACCTTCCTTCGTCGGTTCTGCACGCTGATTACATTATCTCGTCATACATATATTATAGCATTATGTTATATATGTATAAGTCTCAGCTACTCGCTTTTTTAACTGAGTGCCCTTTTAATAACTTCTTTAACATCATTCCGGTTAATCTAGTACCAGGCACTTAAAGAGACTTGACACTGCATGAGTACTTTCGGTGAGGATCGTCTTGCGACACACCACAAATTTAATGTAAGCGCTGCTCTTGGCTCTCTTTTTTTACAAGGGAATCGCCACTTAGAAAGGCCCAGAGGCCACTCGAGGATAAGAGTAAAAGAGTATACAGTGGTCAAAAGGACAATATAGTAATCGTTAGAAGTGTAAATTTGGTAAATTGGATTACTTAAGGGGAACAGCTCATCAAGAACTTGTTTACGTTTATGAAGACGACCATATTGTAGTCAGCTGGAAAGTAGGAAAACGGAAGAGAGTTCCATAGGTGTGCAGTTCTAAGAAACAAGCTTTGTTCATGGAATCTACGTTTAGGTTTAGGCGCAGATAAAGAGTGGGGAAATTATTGATAGTGTTTTCAGCTAAACTAGTGTTTCTCGTAAATGTTTGGTGAGGAGGGATCATAGATTGGAGCTCAGACAAGCATTTTCCATGAAAATAATGATAAAACAGAGATAGGCTAGCAACGTCTCTTCTGTGAGAAAGAGGTTGCACGGAAAGAGAAAATGGCATTTCCCACTAGGCTACGAAGTCTATTCTGAACACTATCAAGGCAGGATAAGTTCTTTCTAGCAGCTTCTGCTCAGATGTGACAGCAATTACAAACTTGGCACATTATTAAGAATCTTCAAATAGTACATTATTTTTTCGGGTTTGTTGCCGTTAAATTAATCCTCTTCATCTTTCACAGTAGTATAGATGAGATTGTCCAAATTAATTCACATTTAAAATTAAAATGCACGGAATAAGCAAGATTGTGTGTTTTCTAATGTCATTCAAATATATGGATGACACAAACCTAACAAAAAAACCATTTAAAATGGTGCGTTGAAATTTTCGACAGTGCATATTGCATGATTGGCACTTAAAAACACCAACAATATGATTTTACTCTGAGTTCCAATTTCTGTTCCTGATTAATTAATTTATTTATTTATTGTAAATACATTACATTAAAAATTTTGTGGTATTAGGCTTTTTTTCGCCTGTTTCTCGGGGGAAAATCCGTAAAAGGCCCCGAAAAACTAGCCTACAGATTGAACATCAAACTGAAGAATTTTATTGACGTCTTTACAAAGTTTACTTCTCATTCTTGGAGTTTTTTTCTAAATTTCTAACTGAAATTTCTATGGAACATGTGCTATTTCTTTCAAATTTTCACGCACATTTTGTTTTGTACGTCATTCCATGTTTAATATCGGTGAGAATCAAGGGTAAGTGGCGTAATTCTAGCATATTAGGAGAATCCTTTGTCGTCCCTCGATGTAGTGACTTTTGTGTTGCATTCGAGTCTACTCGACCACCAATCCTGTGTTTGCAATATTCTTCTACTCAATCAGATTATTATAAAAATTAAAAATTATAAATAAAAAAAAGTAAGAAAGCAATAAAAACAAAAGGGACCGAGAAGGAAATTAACTTTTACAAGATTAAGAAAAGTAAAAACAACAAACAAGAACTATCAAAGAAAGTTTCGGTTCTTTGAAAATTTAGATTTTAATAAATAGAGCTTCCTTTTTTACTTTTTATTTCATACCAATTACAAGATAATAAATACATTTCAAATATCTTTATAAAACTTTATAAATAATAGCTCATTAAGAGGAATTTGGAATAGTTATTACCGAAAACAACACGTAGTTTTACATTTATTGCTTACCAGTAGTCTCTTATATTTTTAAGAATACACGATTGGTTAACTGATCTAATTTAACTTTATCCCCTTTTTTGTTATAAATATTTTGGAGACAATATTTCTTAGTGTTTCGTTTGGTCAATTTTATTATTTTTATTTATTTATTTTTTTACTATTAAAACCTAAGTACAAAACCTCGGAAATATAAATGATACAAAATATGCAATCGATATGACACCAGGACAATATTTTGGAGCGACTCTTCTCCAGAAACATCTCTTTCCCCAATACCATACATGGCGACTTACACATCAGAAGAAGGTCAGAGATCATCTCGATTGATACCTTATGCAAATATCATTCAAGATGAGAGCACTAGTTCAATTAAAACAGTACAAACAATCATTTCTCATCTCAAAACTTCATAAGCATTTAAATATTCTTCTGGTTTCATTTAGATTCCCTAGTACCTAATTATCGATACAATTGAAAACAAAATTTTTTACCAGGTTCAAGCACAACTGTTGAGTATAATTTCACGACGAATAAAAAAGTAGTAATTTTGTATTTGGGATTGTTACAATAGGTCAGCATTCGTACTGGATAAACCAACGGAAACCCCATCTGAACTTAAATGTAACAACAATTGTGCTATTTCAAACTTACGGATAATAAGTTAATAAAAATGATATTTTACACTTATTCTAAACAGACGAATTCAAATGGTATTCTTAACATAAGCGTGACGAAAATCCTATTTGAAACTTAAGCGTGATTTTTGTGCAGCCTACACTGGCATTGCACTGGCATTCTTCGAAGGGAGAAGTTTACAGGAAATGTTAAATGCACAAATGCTCCACTGTCGCACGTATATTACGGCCATGGTCACCCATCTGGTACTGGTCAGGCCCCACGTCGCTTAACTTCCAATGAGAACTGGTGTGTCACGCAATTACGGCGACAAATTAACAGAGAAAAAAAGAGAGCATTTAGCGATAAATGGATATATCTAACAAATATTGTTTCCGTGATATGTGTCTATTCATTGAAATAGTTTTTTAATCTGGACCATCAGGTAGCAAGAGTATTGTCCTCTTGGTTATTTGTGAGAGGAACACTTAATCTCTAGGGGTGAGGTATGGTTTGGTGCAGTCCTACAAGGTCCACCTTACCAGGCTTTACCTTCGCTAGTTGAGAAAAATATTTTATTGTTAATCACCTAAGGCGTCTCTAGAGGTGAATGTCGTGGGGCTGCTCAGACATTTTTGTAGGCTAAAGTTCTCTTCCTTATGAGCGCTAGGACTTTTTACCCCACTTTCGATATTGTGTCACATCTTTTCACAATATGAAGAAGGTACATACTATCGGTTCATTTAGCAATGAAACCCCCTTTTCAAACGTACACGTGACAGACCAACGAAGATACTATTCTTTGATAACGCGTAACAGACCAACAAATAACATGAATTGAACAAATACATTTACGACATTGCCAAGGCTGCTGCAAAGAAGGTGATCTCTCTCTACCATGCTACAAAATTACTCACACCTGACATCATCCTGTATCTCTACAAAGCCATAATTAACTCATGTTTAGAGTAGTGTTGCCACATCTTGGCTGGTGCGTCTACCACTAATATTTCCCTCGTAGACAAGGTACAAAAACAGAAATTTCAACCTAATAAGTCTGGCACTATCAACCAAGCTCAAACTGTTGTTTTTATCACCCTTGTGCTGCATCTCTGTGCCTGTTTTACAAATATTTAAACGGAATTGTCATGATGAACTCGTAGCACGTGTGTTCTGTTGACGTACATACCCCTGACTAACTGGAGAAGCAGCAAAATTCCACCCTGTCACTATGGAGATTCATAGATGCTGGAGATCCTTCTACTCTAATAGTTTCTTTCCCTCGAACTGTTAGACTTTGGAATTCCCTCCCTATCTCCTACTTCTCTGACTGTACTGACATGCATAGATGTAAATGTAATGTCGACAGACATCTCACTGCTCAAACCCCTACATAGTGTCCCTGTAACTTTGATCTGGAAAAGTAACCTCAAAACGCAAATGTGCCTTAGTTGTTATTTATAAGTTAAACGTTATAGACCGACTGACGAGCAGAACGAGCTTTTCATAGAACTGCTTGGACTCATCTAGCAGTGTAAATGGTATTTCAAACGAAAACGTGACAGACTGACCGTCAGAACAATTTATTCTCGTTAGATATGTGGACGTACCTAACAAAAATATAAAGAAAACAAAGTCGTAAAAAAATAAGTAAGCCAATATAAGGTAAAGCTTTTTCTTTGGAATTCAAAGAAGAAAACCCGAAATAAAAAGGGACAAAACCTAAAAAGATATGGGTGCACTAGATTCGGGCGGTGTACACTGCAACAGAGGCCAAGAGAATCACTCAACCCTCATTCCAACCCGAACTTGAAGGAGCAATGCAACTGATTCGCCTAATCAGTTGTTGCAACGCATGGCTCGAAGCCTGCAGTTGGATATATGACGAACAGAGACATTTTCCCCTTGTTTTGGTCTTTTTCTTTCTTCTAACAATTGGTGGAAAAATCCAGAAGAGCAAGAGGACAGTACAATTCACTGTCGCCATTGCTTCTGGCAATCGATGACGTTGATAGTGACGAAGTACGGAGAGAGGAGGGGCGAAGGAGAGTCAGAAGAGGAAGGGCGAATAGGTGGTGTAGAAACAGGAGAAGGATGAGATTGTAAAATACATAGGAGGGGGGGAGTAATGATAGAGAAAGTAAGGAAGATGACGAAGAGAGAGAGAGAGAGATTAAAAAAAAGAAAAACAAACAAAGATTGCAAATAGAAAAAAAGTGAACGAGAAGTACAATGAAGAGAAGAAAAACGAGGAAAAAATGAAAAGTGAAAAAGATGGCGTAAGATGTAACTGACGAGATATGATTTTAAATTTTGGTGGATCGGGATTGATGATTTGTGTAATTTTAATTCTTCGGACTACTGCTCTCCTCTTGAGTGTTATTCCCACAACATTCCGGCTGATGTAACCTCCGACCTTCTTCAGATATATCTAATCAGACTCGGGAATCTTAATGTAGGAATATATTTGCTAATTAAGACTTCTACCTGATAATGACTGGTGGATTAAAAAAAAGAATACTTGCAATAACAGATAAAAAATAAGTAAAATTTAGTTCTAATTCACACTTTTTACGGGGTTGAAGGTTCAATCTTCAGTGTGGGGGATACTAAATATACAATTTTGAATTGCTTAACATTTGAATCCGGTCATGGCTGAAAGAACCAGAGTATTCTAACCCTGTGAATCAACCGTTTTAATTTCTGTGGTCTAATTATAAAAATGATAAAAACTATCCGCCAGCATGTGCACGACTTTTAACACGTCTCCTATCTTTCGTGCTAATCACATCTTCCCTGTCTTCTTGCCTTTTTTTGTTTTATTTTTTTTTTCAATAATGTCTTTTTAGGGCTGCTAATTCATTGATATGCAAATTAATGCATATCAAATTATAATTGCAGTGCAGGTTCTAAAGAGTGACAGAAATATTTTCAAGTTCGACATAATACACCTGAAGAAGGTCGGTGGTTAGACTAGTCGATACTTTGTGCAAATAACCCTCATGATTACAACAGAAGTCTGAATAATCCAATTAATACCAATTGAAGCGCGAAACAAATTGGTGGGAAGGAGTAAGAGAATATGATGGACTCTCCCGTCGATTTCGACGCATGAGCTTCCTGAGCTTCCGCCACAACAATTCACAAGTTGTTCGAAAATCAACACAGATGATTTGTTTATAGTGATGAAGGCTTTGTGTAGAACCAACAACACTTTGTGTTATCACTGCTAATCCTTGTCGGTGCAGATGGCTACGACAAGACAAAGCATACAGTGCAAATCAGGTTGTTACATCAGAGTGCCTTGGGGGTATTTCTACCAGAGAATTAATGCGCCTCCAGATACCAACCTGGAAATTTCTACGACTCGCACATATAGTGCCTAGCCTAATCTGATGAGAACGTGATTGCGCCATAAGATATATATATATATATATATATATATATATATATATATATATATATATATATATATATATATATAAAAGTAAAATTAGTTATTATGGATATATATATATATATTTATGTATATATATGTATATATATATTTATATGCGTGTGTGTGTGAATCTGTGTGTGTGTGTGTGTGTAAAATTGTTCAGTCGCTGTGTAAAGGAGAAATGCTCCCAACACCTTAGAAAATCTCGTTAGTCTGCCCAATATTCAAAAATATTGAAGACGGATCTTCTGTATCTCAGTACACACAAATTAGTCTACTGGATGTTATGAGCAAGTTGTTCGAATCCGTGATAAATAGAGAAGTTGTCGACCACTTCAACAAAAACAACCTACTCAATAACCAGCAATATGGTTTTCGTCCTGTGAGATCTACAGCTGATGTACTGACTAATTCTACATAGGAGCAGTAAATCGATCGACGAAGTTTCTTCTCTAGAACAATATCTCTTGGCAGATAAAAAGCATTCGTTAAGGTTTGAAATACAAGATTTCTAGTTACGAAATAAATGTAAATTTCTTCTCAACCATTACATCAGTAATTTCTACCAGTGTTCGTCAATGGACAGAAGTCCGAAGCTCAAAATATCAACGTTGAAGTGCCTCGAAGATCCACCCTGGGTTCAACTTTCTACTTGATTTTCATTAATAATCTCCCAAATCACATTTTGGGTTTATTCGTTGACATATATGACACTACCATCTGCAGCAACATTTATAATGCCAGGAATGATCAGGATCTCTCTGATACTCTTTTCTCTGGCGTTGAGCACATCAAATCTGACGTTACGCTCACATCACGCCACAAAATACTGACGCGACTCTGTTACAGAACGAAATAAAGCGAAATCTCCTTTCTTATTTTTATTTATTCTTTTATTGTTTATTCACTCCAAACAATTTGATGTAGGGGACTACTATGTAAGTCATAATTTGCATTGATACTATGTAGGGAGTTGAGCATTACACTTGAAATTCTGCATGTCAGTGCTGTCAGGGAAGTATAAATCCGGAATGGAATTCCAAAGTCTAACAGTCCGAAGGAAGAAACTAGTAGAGTAGCTGCGGCATCTAGGGATGTCTTGTTTGTACGGATGGGACCTTGCTGCTTGTCAGGTTTGTTAGGCGTATTTACGTTAAGGGAGTAGAACTGCTTGAAATTCGTCGGAGCACTTTCCGTTAAAATACATATATAACAGACATGGGTTGCAACACTTCATCGATGTGACAGGAGTTGGTGTCTGGTTGACAGAACAGGACCTTTTAAGTTGGCAATTCTTTTTTGAATCATGTCTAGGAGTAAAGGACTAGTAGCAGATACACCAGCCTAAATGCGGTAACAATACTCCTTACATGGTGTCCTTGTAGATTACAGAATACTCTCAGGCGCAAGCAACTTTTTAGCATGAATAACTTGCTAGCACTTCATCGCCAGCGACCTTTGCAATGCCCTCAATGTATTTGGTCCAATTCATGTTCCCTGTGAACATTAATGCGAAGAGTTTGAACGAAGGAATTTCACGTAGTGTATCATTAGCCATGGTTATCAGTGGTTGAGAAGGTTTCTTGTTTTATTAAAGGAAGAAAAGCTTAGTCTTGACAGCATTGAATGTTACTATCCATTTGCGTCCCTATTCCACGTCAGACAGGAGGTCTTCTTATAATATTGCAGATATATATTCATTCGTTTTCGTATCGTGTCTGTTATAAAGCGTGCTGTTATCAACACATTTATCCATCTCTGTGACAATTTTATGAGGAAGGTCATTTATGAATAAAAGGAATATTAAAGGTCCAATGATCGATCCTGGAGGCACATTCGTATTTATTTCATATTGTTTTTACGTACGACCATTGAGGACAAGCTAGAATTTTTTTATATTAAGGAAGCATTTGATTATGTAATGTAAATCCTGTGTATCACTTTATTGCAGGTCAATATTTTTTAATTTTGAAATTACTATGAGACGCAGAGAAGTGAAATTTGGTATAACACTGGAAGAGCATAACAAAATGCCTTATTTCCCTGATTTTTTGTAGAATTTGACCAAATATTTTATAAATTATGCTAATTTTTCTATTTTCTGGTAATTTTAAGTCACTTTATGGCAAGTCACTCAAAATGCCTAGAAAGGGTCGATTGACAGCTAGTGAAAAAGGAACGTGCTGTTACAAGCCTTGTAGAAGGTTTATCTTTCGTAGATCTAGCCACGCAGCTTGGAAGAGATCGAAGAACATTGTCTTTATTCGTTGAAAATCCAAACATCAAACCAAGGAAGGACAAAAAACACAAAAAGTCCGTTTCTGCTCGTGATGTTAGAAAATTTCGCCATCAACTTATCAAGCAGCCGTGCAACCACAGTGCTGCTATATTTGACAACGCTGGAATACCTTCCTTGTCCAGAGAGACACATGTAATGTCTTAAACGAAATTGCAGGAAGCATTAAGCCCATAGCAAGGCCTGTTTTAAACCCATCTCATAAAGAAAAACATTTGGCTTGGGTTCAGAAGTACATGAAAACAAGCTTTGAAAATGTTTTTAACCGATGAGGTCAGAGCAGCTCTTAATGGAGCAGATGGATGGGTCAAAGTCCACTGGGATTCTCTAACACCTCATTGATTCCGTCGTCAACAGGAAGGTGCAGTTGTCATGTTTTGGGCTGGAATAATCTGCGATAAACTAATTGGGCCATTTCGAATGTCAGAAATTGTCAAACTGACAAGCCAATCTTATATTTTAATTTTCAATGAGCATTTGTCACTCCAATGGCATGTCACCGCAAATTGATTTTAATGCACGACAATGCGCCATCCCACTCAGCCAAGGCTGCGGCATACTGCCTTAAGTAATGACTTAAGGCATCAGTGGAGAAAATTTGATGACATGGCCACCTTGTTCTCCAGATAAAACCCCAATTGAGTAGCTCTGGTCAGTAATAAAGATAGAACTTTCTGAAGGAGTTGTTCCATTTTCGTCGAAGAATGAAATTGGAGGAAGATTTTGGAAGTTTCTCATAGCATCACATCATCTCAAATCCGCCGATTGACATCATCAGTTGACAAGAGGATATTCAAAGTGATTTGAAGTATGGGAGTTATGTTGATAAATAAATATTTCCTTAAACAAAATAATGGCAAATGCGTTTTTGTTTTTGGTTGATGTTGTTACTGGATATGTCATTTATTTCATATAAATAGAAATATGAAGTTAGAATATTGTTTTATGACCGAAAATAAACATTTTTAGACATTTGCGATAAAGTGATACACATTGCAAATTACCAGAAAATAGAAAAATTAGCATAATTTCCAAATATTTGTTCAAATTCCACAAAAATTAGGGAAATAATGCACCTTGTTATGCTCTTCCAGTGTACTAAATTTCACTTCTTTGCGTTTCATAGCAATTTCAAAATTTAAAAAAAATATTGGCCTGCAATAAAGCGATACACAGGGCTGATTAGTTCATTAATACCATATGATTTTATTTTCATGAGAAAACAATCATGCTATACTCTGTCAAATACCTTAGATATGTCTAAGGCCACTGTCCTAGCCTTCCCTTCCTTATCTAGTGCGTGATATATACATTCAGAGATCACAGTTAGGATATCTACAATAGAACGAGCTTGCTTAAATCTATACTGTGGTCGGAAAGAAGTTTAGTATCCAAGCGATGGAGGAAGCTAATAAGTCGATAATTTTATGAGTCAATTTTTTTAGCCAGACTTCTTGTAATCTGGTACCACAGAAACAGTTTTCCAGAAGTTATAAAATCAAGAAATTTACTGGATTGAGCTGTATTCGCAACTAACATTCCGACCTAATATTAACATATGTGTGCGCATTATGGCAACCTGTTTTCATTTTAATAGACATTGTAAAACATTACAGTTCTTTCTGCCTGTTTATGCTTGATTTTTAAGGTTTTAAAATAATCTTTTGGTGTCAAAATAAAAAAAAATGAATATTTTATAAGTATCGTTAGCACATATGATTTTTTCATTTAATCATCTGCATGTATATATATGTCTGTATATATATATGAACATCCGCTTCGTTCAAATTAGAGAATGCTGTTCAAGTTTCTTGATAAAAAAATGTGCTGCTGTTAACTTTAATTTTCTAAGAATTAAGAAATAGTAAATGAAATTCATTGCTATATGATACTTCAAGTATATATTAAATTGAGTTTATGATATATTGAAAGTCAGAATTGTTAAATATTATTGCCAGGAACAAAAACATTAAAAATAAATAAAATCTACTCTTACTTGTTAGGTATTTATTACCTAAGTTATCATCTACAGAAATCATACATTTATGTAAAATACAGTTTTTTTAGTTATTCATTGAATGAGTCTCATTGCAATTTCTATTTCCATCGATTGAGCTCTCGGGTGCTGCCATTTTATTCCGTAAGTAATCACGAAAATCTACAATTTCTTGGTTCTATAGCTTCTTTATGATTATATCTCTTCGGAGTGACATTGCTTGCAAAACATAGTTGTCACTAAAGTAAGGACTTTTTTTCTAGAAATGTTATAACCGTCTCCATAGACTTTTCTGCATCATCCCATGATATTGCTTCATCAGAGTGTTCTTGGCTATTTACATTAGTGTCAAGAGAATGGGAGCTGTCGCTATTTCATCACCATTACTGCCTTCAGGATATTGATCAGTAGTTTCCTCATCTTGTTGCACCCACATTTCAACATCATTTGCATTAAGTGATTTAAGAACAGCTTGGTTGGTCGGTAACCGTTTGGTTTCAAGAATTTTTTCTAGACCAGATGTATTCTCTGATTCTTTCAATTCAGAAGCCTTTGGCGCTGGGCATAATTTACCCCATGCTTTTGTTAATGTGCTTGCTCGAACTTGATTCCATGCACTTGCGAGAGAAAATGTAGCATCTTTGATAGAAAAATGGCGCTGAAAATCGCTTATACTCACGGTGCTATTTATTATATTCATCATGAAATCATTTCTGTAGAAACATTTTAAGTTCCAAATAATCCCTTGATCCATAGGTTGGATGAGAGAAGTCACATTAGGTGATAAGTAGCACACAAAAATATTTCCGCAAGATGACATTAGTTCTAACTCAGGATGATGTGCTCTACAATTGTCCACCAGAAGCAAGCACTTTGAATCAGGTTTACCTAATTCAAGAAAACGCCTCTGGACAACTGGCACAAATTCTTGCAAAAACCATTTTTTAAACAACTGTTGATTCATCCATCCATTTTGTGAAAAATTATAGGATACTGGAAAAGGCGAAACTCCTTTTAATGCTCAGGGACATTTTGATTTGCCGATGACAAGAAGCTGAATTTTAAGAGTTCCAGAAGCATTAGCGCATACCATCACTGTTAGTCTTTCTTTATTTAATTTGAATCCTTTTGTTTTCTGCTCCTCGGATCCGGCTAATGTTTTTGTAGGTAAGCACTTCCAATTCATGCCACTTTCATCAGCGTTGTAAACATCATAATTATGTTAAACCATAATCGGCAATTATTGTCTTGAATTTGTCACAATAATTTGGTGCTGCGTGTGTATCAGCAGACCGTTGTTCATAGTAAGCACCGTTGATACTGGAATAAAAAATTCAAAATTTAACGGTGTCCTCATCTAGAATCGAAACCGAGACGTTCAGCGCTGCTGCGTCGCTAGCGTTTGAGCTATGGACTGACGGCTATGGAAAGATAACAATTAACCGACTTTAAGCTATGAATGTCTTTTTTGCGCATGCACAAAAGTAAAAGCTATCTATTTTAAGAAATGTTTAATAATTGTTTATTCTCTTCAAAAAATAGTTTCTCTCATTTCTATGTAACGTAAATGTGAAAGTTTTATTTTATTGTTTGGTTTTATATCATTTGTACCAAATTGCTGAAAAAAATAAACAATATTTTATTATGTATACGCTTTATTGTTTGTAGTTGTAAATTACATTTAATATATTAGCGCATGTATTCAATTTGATTTTATTGCTATTGGATTGTATTTTGAATAAGTATTGCTAATTTAATACGGTATTAAAATAGTACTAATATATTAAACATATTTTACAATTGAGAGCACTAATATAATTAATAATTACATACAAAAATAAATAAAAGAATTCTTCAACTAACAGTGATGTGGAAATAGAATATATAAGCAAACGAATAAACCCCTTTCTAAAATACTAATCTTGATCAAGAGAACTAAAGCGATTGGGGAATGATAAAAATAAAACTCGGAATCATAATATATAATCTACAAGCCGCAACTAAGAAACATTGCGTCAAGAAAATAATCTGACAATAAAAAGGGGTAACTCGGTTGTATTTGATCTAAACAATGATTTGCTGTCCAAACAAACACGCGCACACACGCACACACAAGCAATCACACAAACATATACTTATTATTTAAAATAACTTTAATTTAATCTTGCTACACATGATCGTGTAGCAGGATTAAAATAAAATAAAATAAAAAGTATAGTTTTAACTAAAAATTTTAATTTAATATAAATAAAAGTATACTTTACTGTATTTGTTATTGAGCATTATTATTGTTTTGTCTTTCAATATTATGAGCCTGCAATACACACACATACACACACACATATATATATATATTTTTTTTATTTATTTTACATAAGCATTATGTCGCTACACATTCATGATAATGTTTTGGTAAGCCAGTTTCAAGTAACTAGGGATTTCTTCAAGCTG
The DNA here is from genome assembly GCF_053919585.1 of Euprymna scolopes. NCBI lineage: Eukaryota > Metazoa > Mollusca > Cephalopoda > Sepiida > Sepiolidae > Euprymna > Euprymna scolopes. The sequence goes on from NC_136486.1 coordinate 167,232,421, forward strand.
TATTGATTATACAAAAGTAGAGTCCGTAAGCAATATCGTCTGAAGAGGTATCTAGATGCTTGTAACTGGCTGACCGAAATATGCTCAAAAAGGTGTAGCAAAATATAAATGCTTATGAAAAAAAATAAAGAGTATATCTTGCCCTACTTCGGTAATGTGAACTCTTGTATGAACTTCGTTAAAATTAGTTGGTTGCTACACCTCTGGAAATTATTAACCTGGAATAGTTATATATATATATATATATATATATATATATATATGTATGTATGTATATATATATATATATATATATATATATATATATATATATATATATATATATAAGTGAAAGTGTATCTCTGTGTGTGTCTGTGTCTGTGTCTGTGTACATTTCTCTACGCAATAACTCTGCTGATTTTTAGTCTACAGACACGAAATTTGAAATACCGAGTACTGAGATTTGGGAAAATCGATGTGATCGGTTTTCGGCCAGAAATTTGGCTTTTAAGGAGTCAAAGTTTAACAATTTGACCTTAGAGAACTCTACCAAACTCCTCCGACAATTTTGAGTATAAACACTTGAAATTTTAAATATAGATTCCGTGGACATGGATCTAACTTAATAACTTGGTTTGAGCACAAAACAATAAATGTTAAGGAGTCATAATAGGAGTCAAATTTTAAAAAATTGCCCTTGAAGGATTGATACCATATCTGTATCTACCACTCATTCTTATACAATATCCCCAAAAGTGTCTCCAATCTAATTGGTCCCATATTAATAAAGTACCAAACCCTTTACCATCGCCGAAATGTTACATATCTGTGCCTTTTTTACAAGCATTGGCGTGGCATATACTCTGACAAACTCGTAATACTTGTGCCCCTTCGACATAAATACTCTCGACTAATCTGACAAACAGCAAAATCACATCCCTTCACTGTACTGATATCTAGATTCTGGAAATCTTATACTCTAATAGTTTCTACTCTCGAATTGCTAGATTTATAAAACCAACTTTGACAAAACAGGGACGCGTTCAAAATATCTCTTTAGAGCACAACTGGACCGTGATTCTTGACTTTTACATTTTAAACTTTAATTCAAGCCATTACATGGAAAAATAATTTTATAAAATCAACAACAGCTTCTCTACAGTGTAATGTAGACTACAATCTATTGTGTACTAAGTCACTGCGCTGAGACATGTGAAGCTCCTTCGCAGTTGCGTGGACTAGAGTAGGCAATTAATTGATTTGATTATAAAATGGGCGACTTCATCGAATTCGTTGACAATAAATGCATTGGGAGCGTGAAATATTTTTGATCCTCATTCAATCCCGGGCAAGATGTGGCTATCTGCTAGTAGTAGATAAACGTAAAAAGGATTTACCAGATTTTTACAGTTTATTTGGTACTAGCTGCCCGCCTGGCGTTGCCCGGTCGTACAATACCCTTACACATGATATTTTAATTTATGCAGATTGCGTATGTATTATTATAGATTAATCCTCTATTGATTATATATAGAATATATATATATAGAATATATATAGAATATATTATATATAGAATATATATAGAATATATATTATATATAGAGGAATAAGTTGCATGGTGGACCAATTCGCAAATAAATAAATAAATTAATAATAATAATAATAATAATAATAATAATAATAATAATAATAATAATAATCTCGTTCATCAAATTCCATCTTTGTTTGTTGCTTCACGATCTTTAACATAGTTTTTCTTCTGTTATAGATAAAAAAAAAAAAGAAGAATCTTTACATGATAATATTTTATGTTACACAGGCCGGTGTAACGTAAAATATTCCCCTGCGAAAAATTCTTTTTTATTTATAAGAAAAACACTATTTTTAAGATCCGATTTTTTCGATTTCCGATACTTAGAGGATGAATTTATGTACAAACCATATCTAAGAACAATGCTATACATATACATTACCTTAGTGTGAAATTTGCAAAAAGCTAAGCTCAGCCGTTTCGGAACATATGAAGAAGGAACTCACACACACACACACACAAAGTGACTATTATTATGTGTTTATGGTTTTTTTTTATTTTTAAGACAAGGATTATTACACAGATCGGCATAATTGGAAATAATGTACAATATTATATGTAATTAGTTCCTTCTGTAAGTAAAAATAAGTGATTTTCAGAAACAGATTATGCCGAAGACCGTAACTACAAATTTACATTTTTATTCTTAATCTCTTAAAGGGACTGTGGATCTAGAATTTATAATATGAGAATGAAGAATAAAGGGCTACTGTGGATGAAAGTGTGGTTATCATTCAGGAAAAATTCGGTGAACAATTTGAACAAAAAAAAAATGTAAGTATACGCAAAGCGAGAGAAAGCACAATAAAAAAATGATGTACCCGCTATTTAGCGCCATTCAAAGATGTCTGCCATCTTGCTTCGACTATTGACAGTAATCTTGATCTTATCCGAACCCGAATACTTTTTTACAATAATGGTGCCCTCTGTTTGTAACTTCGTAAAATATCTGCATTTGGCACGCACGAACACACCTACACAGGTAGAAGAACCGACGTGCGTCAATATACAATCAAGAGTATGAATAATGCGCGTACTAGTTTGTGTTTGAACAGCCATTTGCTGAGCACACATATATACATACTAAGTGAGCTATTTGCAACGCCAGAGTTCTCGAACCTGTCACTTCCGCACGGCAGTTCAAATGATAATAAAAGATTTTGTTACTTTAAATCGCTATAAAATAAAATAAAAAGTGCGAGTTTATGATGATCAATAATATCGGTTAAATAATTACAAGACCGCTATACAGCAAAAAAAAACACTTGTCTAGCATAAGATTCGAAATCTAAATGATGGCATAAAATATTGAAGCTGAAAGACAGAATTTACTTAATGTGTTGATAGGTTTTTTTATTTACTTTCTTTCCGCGGCAGGAACATGTGACACAAGATCAGAGGGAGAGCAAACCAACGCCCCTAACGTCAGACATGACTGCATAATAAGTAATTCGCAAATGTATATTTCGGTTACCCACACTGAGGATTGAACCTTCAAGCTTCAGGAGAATATCACTTTTACAATTGATTTTTCCCCAGTACTCTAACCACTGCGCCACGGGTCCTTGCGGACAATTCTAGTACACATTTTAGGGGCCTTAAACATATTTTTATGTCTAGTTGTAAATATCACCATTTATTACTAATTATTACTATATATTAATGTATATCTATCTCTATACTTTTATATATTAATTTGTGTGTGCTTTTTTACTTGTATATATTATCTATTGTTTATAATTACTGGTTCCCATATCGTATCGAATTCTATACTAGGTCTACTTAGCAGTTGATTATTCCCCAGTATATGTACTGCTTCTTTCAGTCGTCTTACTCTCCACCGTTCCTCTTTGTCTATAATTTTTACTTCGTCCCATAATGGTAGATGGTTTCCTTTTTCTCTCTAGATATGGTCAGCTATACCTGTCTCTCCACCTACTACGGCTTTTCGATGTTCTTCTAACCGTACTTTTAGTGGACGACACGTTTCACCTCTGTATAGTTTTCCACATTTACATGGGATTTCATACACACCGTTCTTAGTCATGATTTTTTCTGTAGGGGGCTTGACTCTCACAAGCTGTTTCCGGAGAATTGAATCACTCCTGAATACTGTCCTGATGTCATATGGATTACATATTCGTTGAAGTTTTCAGACAAGCCCTTCATATATGGTATACAAACTGTGGTGAGTTTTTGAGCCGTGTCCTTTTGTTTTTGGTCCAGTCATGGCTGACAGAACAAGAGCACGCTACCTCCGTGAAGTAAATAAAGGGTTCCGCTCGAAATTTCGTCCAAATTCCCGAGTTCGACAGAAACATTTCCGAGTTCGACAAGATACACCTGAAGAAGGTCGAAGGTTATATCGACCGAAACGTTGTGAAAATCACACTCAAGATGAGAACAGTAGTCCGATGAATAATAATACATATAACCAATCCTCATCTCGAAAATTCAGAAACATAAAACAAAAACAGTTTGACTTGTTAATCTACTTAATGCGAGCTCAGTGTTGGCATCTTTTCGATTAGATCAAAAATAGTATGATTAAAATAAATAAATAAAATAAAATAATAGGATTTTTTTAATATAAAGAATTTTCTAAAAATCCATTTTTAATTTAACAAAGAAATGATTCAAAATATGTACGATTGTTTGCTTAAAGAAAACTGGACTTATCTTTATAATTGTTTTCTTCATTTTTCTTACGCTTAGAGAAACGGTTTATTATAGGTACATTCCTCAATCAGCTAAGAATAGAAAATATTGATCTGGAATGAGAACGCTTACAATGTTAGTATATTTGTTTTGAATTTTTTTTTTTTTTTTTTTTTTACAAATTCTTTGTTTTGAATTAGTACGAGAAAACTTCAAGAATTTTTGACATCCATGAAGACATCGCATTAATGGGACGGATTCTAAATCTATAGTTACTTTATATATATATATATATATATATATATATATATATATATATATATATATATATATATATATATATATATATACTAGCCGGCTGCCCAGCATTTCCCGGTCGTAAAATACGCTTAAATATGATAATTTGATTATTTAAGATTTCGTATTTATTATTATATCATATTGGACCCTATATATAGTAATTATTGAAAAAGTTTCTTAAAAAAATGACTCGTGCGCCACCACCGAGAATCTAAACCAAAACGTTTAGCTTACAATTTACTTTTTCCTTGGACGTTAATGCTTGAGCTATTAATACATGTTTGCTGCAAGGCTAAAAATTAAAACATGGACTAATAGCTATTACATTACACATGCATATTCATAATGCTGTCGTTCGACTTTCGCCTTGCAAATTCCGTTTTCTTTTTTTTTATTATTTACACACTTTTGCCTCCATGTTCCCCAGCTAAAACTCAAATATAAAGTTTCGCATGGGTTCGAATACTCTATATATTTTGTAAAATTTTCATACTTTTGCACCGATTTTCCCCAACTAATAAATTGAAAAAGGTTTTTTTTTTAATATGAATATCAATACACAAAAAATATAGGAGTATATATATATATATGTGTGTGTGTGTGTGTGTGTGTGTGTGTGTGTGCGTGTGTGTGTGTGTGTGTGTGTTGCTGTTGTTTTATCTAGTAGGTGCAGATTAAACATGTACAAATTTCGATTGCCAGACTTTTCGATCGGCCATTACAGCAATCAGATCAGTTCCTGCCAGACTTGATTCCTCTTCAATAATGGATTTCAGTGGAGTTCAAAGTAGCTTTCCTGCCGGTTCATTATTGCGACTAATATGATCGGCAAGTGCTAGACGTCTCTGTCTCACAATATTGGAAACACAAGGTAGAGAGTTTGTTTGTTTGTTGGGTGACTTTTCCAGGATATGTTGAAAGCTAGCAGAAGCATTCTTATATATTTACTGTCGAAAATTAAAACATGGACTAATAGCTATTACATTACACATGCATATTCATAATGCTGTCGTTCGACTTTCGCCTTGTAGTTGCACCCATGTTTTTCAGGATATGTTGTAGGCTAGTTAAAGCATCCATGATTCTGAGCCGTAGAGAAGGATTAACTCCATGCAGGCTTTGAAAATCTTGGTCTTGATTTCTTTCTTGATTGGAGATTTCCATACGTTCTCTACAGAAACAAATGCACTGCATGCTAACGCGATCCTAAAATTCATATCATGTTTACTTTGGGAATAGCCTCCCAGGTATTTGAAGTCGTCAACACGGTCAATTTCTGATCCATCCAATGAAAGCAACTGTGCATTAAAAGATCGATTTAGAAGCATGTACTTTGTTTTGAGGGAACTGAGATACAATCCAACGTCTTGACAAGCCTTCTCGGCTCGTTTCAGAAGATCCTTGGCAAGGAGTGCGATGTCGTCAGTATAATCCAAATCCGCTAGCATTTGAGCAGGGTGTCTACTGCTATGGCATTGTTTCAAAGTAAGGACATCACTACTGGTGATTGATGTGCGAAGCGCATAGTCGAGAACAATTATGAATAGAAAAGGAGCAAACGGATCCCCCTGAAGAACTCCTGTGTCTATCTTAAATTCATCTGTACCTCCTTCCGGCGTGATCACCACAGTGGAAGTGTCTATGTACATCACATGAATTGTGTCGACAACTCTTGTGAGGATTCCATAGGCTGTCATAATTTACACCACTGCCTGTGGTTGTTCAGTTCCTCAACAATTCGTCGGATAGCGAGAATGTGGGATGTGGTTGACCGTCTCCTGTAGAATCCAGTCTGGTTCGGACGCAAAACTTCATCGATGATTGGTCTAATTCTGTTAAGCAGAAAGCGATTATAAATCTTGGCTGCAACTGGGGAAAGTGAAATTTCTTTGTAGTTGTCCGATTTTTTCTTTTTTTTTTCAGGATTTCCTCCACCAGATCCATTTAATTGAAAACAGGGACACCTCATGAAGGACGTGGCAATGTACTACGCACAGCGGCCATTGGTATATATATATATATATATATATATATATATATATATATATATATATATATATATATATATATATATATATATATATATGGGGGAGGGGTAATTTATGAACATCCATACCGAAATTGAATTACACGGAGGCTTCATTATGATATCCCCGTAGGGAATCGTCTGCTAAAATACATGCCATACGTGTTCGTATATGTTCATATTTATACATGTGGTGCTGCACAGCTTCTCTCAAACAATGGTCAAGATGACGTTAACTTTTTCTTCTGTTATCCTCTTTTGTATACAGAGTGACGCACCCTTTTTCATGAATGTGACGAATTAATAAGTAACCTTACTTTAAACGTTAGTACTTGCAATACTTTTTTCTATTTCTATTTAGATATTTAATTAATTTTTTTTTAAATTACTATACGTTTCTTATGAACTGTTATCCCGACTTAAAATTTATTTTCTGCGTGCAGGTTTTTGCTATTTTACTTCTATTGTTTAATAGGTTTGGGGAATCTTTAACGTTTAGAATGTAAAATTCCTCATTGAGACAAAATCTACACGCATCCTCTTAATTTCTACATGTACTACTTTTATTCGGCGTATTGTTGTTATATACGTGTGCGTGTATTTTTTTAATTAAAGTTTCTAATTATATATTGAAATGCAACACAAAGTTCATTTAGATAGCTCGATAGTGCAATAATAGAGCCCCAAATACATTTATTGTATCGCTTCACTGGAAAGACACTCATTTTCCTGCTCATCAAAATAATGTTCAGTTTAAAAAAACAAACAGCAAAGCATCACATCAATCTAGAGATACTCTTACTCACATGCAGTCCGATACATTCACAATTTGGAAGTTTTTTTTCTTCTTACAGCCTAGAATTATATGCAACGTGTCATCTACATAATCGAGAATTATCAGTACAAACGGTTTATAAGTTTTGATTTCTTTTTTAAGTTCTTACTGGTAGTCAGTTATTCTAAATATTTTAAAGTATATTCCTTTACACGAGCGTAGTACGGGTTGGAACGATAAAATTGTCGCGAAAAAAAGACGACATGATTCCATTTGCTTTTAATAAAACCCGAGTCTCTTTTTTTCCAGACCATCTACAATTTGGCCAGTTGTGTGCCAATCCCAAGAGCGATGGGAGCCTTCTATTATGTCTGAAAGTGACAATGTTCTAACGAACGAGATCGGAGATGCACCCCTGTACAACTCATGCTTTCTACCGAACCAATTTATGACAACAGGACCATTGCCGGCATCCTTAAAATGCATCGCTAGATTGTCACGAATAACAGGGACGTGCTCGGGGTGAGGAAAAAAGTTTACGGCCACGATTATGGTTATTGGTGTAGTTTCAAGTGAGGGCCAAAATGTAGCTGGATGTGAAGAGTGTGGTGATCCTCTGCTGCAATCACGTGGCCGCTGGCAGACCCTAGGTTGGGCAGCAGGAGTCTGCGCTAGCTCACAAGTCCAAAGAGACCGAGGATTGGCTTCAGAAGTAGAGCTACGATGTTGTACTTTTCTCTCACTGACCCTTCTACTCCCGACCTGAACCCGCTGGTCATATGCCGAGAACATCACTAACATGCCTTCCCAGAACACTAAAGCCAGTTTGACCACCGGCATCCGCCGAGTATTCGATGAGCTCCCGACGGCGCTTGTAAAAAAAAGCATGCTTCGAGTTATTATGCTTTATATCATCCTTCATTGCGGTTAATTAGTATATCTTTATAATGTAGTATATTTTTATAACCTAGTATATTTTTATAACTTAGTATATCTTTATAATGTAGTATATTTTTATAACTTAGTATATCTTTATAATATAGTATATTTGTTGTAGGGTAAGGAAACTTGGTTGTGCAGACCAAGCTTTGCTCAACTTAAACCCAAGGTACAGCCTGCAATACAAAAGAACATAACGTTCCTGAGACATATTGTAAAGACAGTGACATCTGAACAATGTACATATACAACAATAAATAGTGAGGTAAAGTAAGTAATGAAAGCGAGACACCCATATGTCTGCACCGATGCTGAGCTTGTTTCCAGCCAGTCTCCAAAACATAAACAAATATGAAAACGCTCGCTAGCGAAGTATGAAAATGTCACAGTAACAACAAAGTTAACCTACAAAACCAATATAACATTCTTCCCTCCTAGAAAGAAAATGATAGCACTGTAGGTATGCACTTACACAGCAGACCTTAGACAAACTAGAACAGAATTAATAATATACACAAACACATGTACACATCACCCCTCCTCTCAACTAAAGACATCTATACACCTGATTTAGTTCCAGCCATAGCTTATAGGAGGTTTTGAGATACGAGTAGATTTCCTTGTTTCACATGGAGTGTCATTTTCACAGTTCAAGTGTTTTACCTCCTCAGCAGCAGTCTCCTCCTGCACTGAGGCTGTCTGATCCTCTACGTTAGGTACCACAGGTGTTAGATGAGTCTGTCCAGGTTCCTTATGGGAAGTTCCTTGAATAGTTGAGGTGTCAGGACACCGGGCTAGATCACGGACAGATACCGTAGACTCTCGCTCGTCAGAGTACCTGATGATGGCATGGGTGGGATTACAGTCAAGAAGTTCAACGTGATCCACAAGAGGGTCATTCTTGCTGCTTCTTACAAACCGTCGCAGCAACACAGTACCAGGTGTCATTAACCAAGAGGGCAGAGAGTTTCCATTAGTCGAACGTCGTTGAAATGTAAAGAACCTTTCATGTGGCGTGGTGTTGGTAGAGGTACATAAGAGTGATCTTAAGGAGTGCAGCACATCTGGAAGAACCAGGTCCCAGTGAATATCGGACAAGTTATGGGACTTGAGAGCTAATTTGACAGATTTCCAAACTATGCCATTATATCGTTCCACTTTAGAGTTGCCTGTGGGGTGGTATGGGTACGTGCGACTGGTTGCAACTCCCTTTTGCGAAAGGTAGTCTTTTAGGTCCTTAGACATGAAGGAAGTCCCTTGGTCAGAATGAATGTAGTGTGGCATTCCACAAAGAGTAAAGATCTGCTCCAGACCGTTTATCACTGTCGAAGTGTTCATATTAGGACAAGGGAATGCGAAGGGGAAGCGTGAATACTCATCAACCACTGTCAGTAGGTAAGGGTCCCTTGAAATCAATGCTGAGCCGCTCCATCGGTTGTATTGCTTTTATTAGCCTCCCTTCTGCAGGATTGTAAAACCGAGGTTTTAAGTCTGCACAGATCCTTTCAGGAAGCACAAGTCCTCTTCACTTCCTCTGTGGAAAAGGGGAGATTTTTTGTTCTCACAAAATGCAGCAGTCTGGTTACCCCTGGATGACAAAGTCCATTATGAAGATCTGTAAGGGTTGATGATGTAAAAGCTGAACAACAAAATGCTCGAGTGAGAGTATCTGGCACCACATTTTCCTTCCCTGGTCGATATCTTATAGTATAACTGAAGGCTGCAAGCTCCAGTCTCCATTCTTGGATCTTGCTATTCTTGATCTTGGTACGTTTTCTAAAGTCAAACATGAATGCCACAGAACGTTGATCAGTCACAAGGTTGAAGTGACGACGTGCTAAGAAGTGGCTCCATTTCCTTACTGCTTCAATAATAGCAGTAGCCTCCTTTTCGACTATGTGGTAATGCAGCTCACTCCCTTGTAGTGTCCTGGACATAAAAGCAACAGGTCTGCCTCCCTGGTTAAGTACTGCAGAAACAGCAACATCAGATGCATCACACTCAACCTCAAAGGGCAGATCTTCATCCACAGAGTGAAGAGTGGCCGCCTCTAGTTCACCTTTGAGCTCATTAAATGCTTGTAGTGCTTTTTCATCAAGTGGAAACTTTCTTACTTTCACCAACGGTTATATTTTCTGCGATAAGTTTTGAATCCATTTAGCATAGTAGGCAGACATTCCTAGTGTCCTTTTTAAAGATCCAACATTTAATGGTGCTGGAAGCTCCTGTAAAGGACGAAGTCTCTCAGGATCTGGCCTTATGACTTCCTCCCCCACATAGTACCCAAGAATATTGATGGAGTTCACAGATTTTATAGTTTTTGACTCATTAAGGGTTATGTTCCTCTGACTGACAACCTTCAAAAAGCGTTGCACATTTTGGTCGTGCTCCGCTTGCTTGTGACCAGCAATAGTAATATTATCAAGGTATGGGAAGGTATCTTGCAAGTGTTCATCCTTGATTAACTTGTCCATAGCCCGCTGAAAAATGGCTACACCATTTGTGACTCCAAACGGCACCCTGCAAAACTGGTATAGGCAACCATTGGCTTCAAAGGCAGTGTATTTCCTCTCGGCCTCCTTTAATGGTATCTGATGGTAAGCACTTTTCAGGTCGAAAGTAGAGAATACACTGTATTTTGCCAAGCTGTTGACCATCTCATCAATTCTTGGAAGGAGTACGTATCCAGTTCTGTGTATTGATTAATTGTCTGTGAGTAGTCAATACACATTCGTTTCTTGTGTCTGTGTGTGGGATCCTTCACCACTACAAATTGAGCTCGCCAAGGGGACAAACTAGTCTCAATTATGTCTTCTTTGAGTAATCTGTTTACTTCTTCCCCAATAAATTCTTGGTCTTTCTTACAGAAGCGTCTTGACCTGGAAGCAATCGGCTTGCAATTAGGTTATAAATTAGGAAATAGAGAGGGCTCATCTAATGATGCTGTAGCAAGAGCACAGTATGCCTTGTCTCCCTTCAGAGTCAACTCAGGCCTGAGTCCTCCATACTCAAACTTTACACTCAAATGCATCTGCTGGAAATCCTGACCAAGGATCAAGTCTGAACAAAGATCTTTCATTATTCCTAGTCGTATACCTGAATAGTATTGGTTATTAGGGTTGAGTTGAAGGTCTGCTATTACAAATCCTGGATAACTAGTTGTCAGAGATTTCTGGGCCAAAGAGATACCCCTACTGGTTTTGTGCACTTTCAGCCCTAACTCCCGGGCAACCCGCTCATCAATCTAGCTGTCCGTGCTGCAAGAATCCACGAAAGCACTCACCCTCCGACCACCAATGGTTGCCGAGGCAGCAGCCTTCAAGAGACCCTGGGGAACATTAGTGACCAAAATATGAGAGGTGGAGCCGAAAGTTGTGGCCATTAAGCCTAAGGACACCCTTAACTTGAAGTCGCCCGACTTACACACCCGGGCAAAATGCCCCTTTTTGGCACATTTGTTACAAGTAGTCTCACGTGCTGGGCAGCGTTTCCGTCCATGGTAAGGACCACCACAAAAGAAGCACTTTTTGATATTACTACAGGTTGCAGCCACTGCTGATTTCTCATATGCCAGAACTTCCTGAGCTCCACCCTCCTCAGTAGTAGTCGCCGAAGATCCTTCCGAGGTCCGTGAAGCAACTACAGCAGCAGTGTGAGCAGTCCATGGAGTATAGGCATCAGCATTAGGCTGAGCCAGGTCTAGTGTGTAGGCTCTGCTGTAAGCAGCTTGCAGATCAAGATTGTCAATTTAAAGGAGGAGTTGGCGTATCAGGGGTGAGGCCATTGATAAAAGCATCGTGAATTGATTCCTCACTGTACTTTTCCGCACTCACAGCCTTAAAGTTACAATCCTTGCTTAACCTACGAAGTTCTCTGAGAAAGTCGTCAAGGGATTCACCCGGCTTCTGCTGTCTAGTTGCTAAGAGGTGTCTAGCAAAGATTTCATTGGGAGTTTTTACATATAATTTTTGCAGAGTAGAGATAGCAGAATCATAGTATTCCCAGTCTTCAATGTACTCAAATACATTATGGGTCACACAGATGACCAACGTCCGGAACGTATCTGGAACCTTGTCCCCGCACTCCTCAATGAAGTTCTTGAAGGTTCTGTACCAGTGGCGCCAATCCTTCGCTGCTGACGGAGCGCTGGGGTCGATGTCTAAGCGCGTGGGATGGAGCACTTTCTCCATGGTTGGTCGTAAGTTGAGGAAATTGTTGTGGGGTAAGGAAACTTGGTTGTGCAGACCAAGCTTTACTCAACTTAAACCCAAGGTACAGCCTGCAATACAAAAGAACATAACGCTCCTGAGACATATTGTAAAAACAGTGACATATGAACAATGTACATATACAACAATAAATAGTGAGGTAAAGTAAGTAATGAAAGCGAGACATCCATATGTCTGCACCGATGCTGAGCTTGTTTCCCGCCAGTCTCCAAAACATAAACAAATATGAAAACACTCGCTAGCGAAGTATGAAAATTGTCACAGTAACAACAAGGCTAACCTACAAAACCAATATAACAATATTTTTATAACTTAGTATATCTTTATAATTTAGTATATTTTAATAACTTAACATATCTTTATAATGTAGTATATTTTTATAACTAAGCATATCTTTATAACCTAGTATATTTTTATAACCTAGTATATTTTTATAACCTAGTATATTTTTATGACTTACCATATCTTTATAATGTAGTATATTTTTATAACCTAGTATAGTTTTATAACTTAGCATATCTTTATAATGTAGTATATTTTTATAACCTAGTATATTTTTATAACTTACCAAACTTTTATAATGTAGTATATTTTATAACTTAGAATATTTTTATAACTTAGAATATTTTTATAACTTAGTATATTTTTATAACTTAGTATATTTTTATAACTTAGAATATTTTTATAACTTAGAATATTTTTATAACTTAGTATATTTTTATAACTTAGTATATTTTTATAACTTAGAATATTTTTATAACTTAGAATATTTTTATAACTTAGAATATTTTTATAACTTAGAATATTTTTATAACTTAGAATATTTTTATAACTTAGTATATTTTTATAACTTAGTATATTTTTATAACTTAGTATATTTTTATAACTTAGAATATTTTTATAACTTAGAATATTTTTATAACTTAGAATATTTTTATAACTTAGTATATTTTATGCTATTATCGCATTTATTATTTTATTACCATCGTTGGGAATGCCCGGCCTTGTAGGAAATGATAATTGCTGCTGATTGGGATTTTCAAATTCCGTCACAAAGTCACCTTTGAGTCCGTAGGCTAGCATCTTACCTCAAGCCCACCGGCAATTAACCCCAGAACTGAGGGAAATTATGTGCCTATAAATGTCAAATCGGTGACACATAGTAAACAATCAGTGAGTATTCAACGACCGGAAGTCAGAATTCTGCATTTATGCTAAAGTTTACCGCTACATAAACAAAGTCGTTGTTTTGTTTTTTAAGCCAATAAGCTTTTTTCGGTATAAGAATAATTCATTTAAATCCCTCCTGATTTTGTTTTTACCAAACAGCTTGATTAGAGTTAGGCATAGTGAATACGTCATTGGAAGTAATAGGTTCTTCGCGAGATGCGACTAATGCATAAATATCGAAAAAAGTTGCTAAATTCTAATTCAGTCTTTTTAAATTGTTATTCTGAATGTTTTAATTTGATATTGAACTTTTCTCTTAATTAAAGATTAATTTTGTGGGAAAAAAGTCGTTGATTGAAATCTCCACTATTTACTGCAGAAACGGTCTGGGAAACTACAGTTGGGTGAAAGTAGCTTGGAGTAACAGTCTAGACTGATATTGCTCCGAGTGACAGTCCCGATTTGTGTAAACTAAAATGTTGATATCTTGAACGACATCCACAGATTACTCGCGGGTATTTTTCACGCAATTGCTTTCGATGAAACAATACGTCGACAGGATAAGGAAATGAGGCGAACTCATTATTTCATATCGCCATCATTAAGCTCGAATGTTGCAAAACAATTTTTATGTAGAAATGGAAATTAGAAATCATTGCACGATAATGTGAGTATTACATATTCGTATAACAATACCTATATATATCGATGTATCTATTATTGTACGCTCCCACTTAATGCGTATTTATTTGCATATATATATATATATATAGATAGATAGATAGATAGATAGATAGATAGATAGATAGATAGATAGGTAGATAGATAGATAGATAGATAGATATAGATATAGATATACATGTACTTATAATTATCTCTCTTTCTTTGTATATGTATATATATATAATAGATATATATATATATTTATAATATAATACATATGTATGTGTGTATGTGTGTAGATATTTTGTTCATTTTTAAATGATAATACAGTTAATAAGCGTCATCAACCTTGAAGACTTTTTTCTTTGAAAATTTCTCATATTTTGTTAGGACATAAATAAATAAATTATTTATTATTATTTTAATACTTATATAAAAATAATAAATAATATATAAGGCTAATCTTATATAAAACCCGCTTTGTGTTAGTGCATGTGAGTTTTTTCCTCATAGATTCTGAAACGGCTGAGCCTATCTTTTGCAAATTTCACGCAAAGGTAATTTATATGTCTGGCGGTGGTCTTAGATTTATTTTTTACAGAAATTCATCCGATAAGTGTCCGAAGTCGGAACAATCTGATCTTGAAATAGTCTTTCCTTATTAGAGATAAAAACGGAGAACTTTTACAGAAGAATATTTTATGTTCCACCAGCTAAGGAAGATAATACACATCTTAGTAAATCATTAATTCTTAAGAAAAAACACATTTATTGCCGTCTGGAGGTATAAATCAGTGGTAGAGAATTCGACTACAGATCGAATGATCTTTTGTTCAAAGCCGGATGTACCTCACCATTTTATTTTAATTTTTGTCTGACTGATAAGTTTAATTTACGTAAAAATAAGGGAGACTATCTAAAATCGTCGCAAATGATTACTTCTTTTGCATATTTAAAAACTAAGCATTAATCAGAAGTGACTTTTCCAGGGCATTCATTTTCAAGTCCAATTATCACCTGACGTTATATTGTAAACAAACACGGCCGGAATTTGATGAACGACATTATCATTATTAATTTGTTTTTTAAGTTTTAATTTTGTTGGCAAATTAGTCCACCAGACAAATTATTCCTCGTAATAGATAATATTTAATATATGATAGACACTATAATATTACATACGAAATCTGCATAAATTAAAATATCATATTTAAGCGTATTGTACGACCGGGCAACGCCGAGCGTCCAGCTGATATATATATATATATGTGTGTGTGTGTGTGTGTGTGTGTGTGTGTGTGTGAGAGAGAGAGAGAGAGAGAGACATCCATTTCGGCACGAGCAAAGTTTGCGGGGAAAAACGTTTCAAACAAAATGCTGAGAGGATATGAAAAAGCAAAGAGCAATACAGACAAGCCTCGTAGTCTAAAATTAATTTCAAAATAAATCCGTTGCTTTAAATATCAATTCACTGGTCATTTTTGTCCTCGGATCATCAGAAATAGTAACTATTGTAACCGTGTGAATATGGGTGTAAAAACTGGCGAAGAGAACGAGAACAATCTACTCGTTCAGTTGTAAATTCTCTACAGATTCCAAAGTTCGATACAAATATTTAAGAATGCGACAAAACACTCGTAAAAATGACCGGAGATTACATCGACTGAAACGTTGTGGAATTTACATCTAGGATGAGAACATTGGTTCGAATTATTGAAATAATTGAATTCATCAATGTTGACTTTAATGTTATAAATTGTAGATCTTTAGAAAGAATATGAACACGATTTTTAAAAAATACAAGAGTAAGGAAACTAGCAAGATAACACCGAAAATCAAATAAAGAGTTAAGTAAACAAATTACAATTTAATTACAAATGTGAAAGCAAGAAATTATCATATTTTTCTTTATTGTTACTTTATTTAAAGAAAGAAAACAGACGATAATTGAACTTTTTCGCATTTTTATACTTCGAGTAGAATTGATACATGCTTGCATGTTCAAGATATTCATAGAATGTTTTTGTCAACGATAGATACTGGCAGACACGAAACGATATTGATTGGTTAAAGTTGTAAACTAAAGAGTGATTGATGCGTCAGAAAAATGCGCATCAATTAAGTGTAATTAATGAGCGTTTTATCATAGTAAATAAGAATTTACTCACGGTTCGGAAATTTTGAAATTAAATTGTATACCAGTGTTAGATGTTGTTTGGTTGTCTAAGGAAAAATAATTTATTTCTCTTCCTAATTTATCTTATTCTTTTGATTACCGCCAGAATTATTCACCTTTTTTATTGACGGTTCACCCCAAACAAGGCACAGGGTCATTTAGTCGTAACGGGTTACTATTTGTGACCAGATTTGCAAGGATATTATTTAGGGAATTGTGCAGCGATAATCCTGTTCACATTACACTTGGATTTCTGCATATCAGTACAATCAGGGAAGCAGGATCCCAGGAGGAATTTCAAAGTGCAGCAGTCTAAGGGAAAAACTATTCGAGTAGAAGGCTTTACGAGATTTCTACTCTATAAGGTTGGGATTTTGCAGCTTGTCGGGTTTGTCGGTGGTATTCTCATCAATGGGATACTAGTGCTTAGAGTTCGTCAGAGCACTTGCTATTGAAATACTAGTAAAACAGGCGCAAGGATGCCACATTTCGGTGATGGGATAGATGTTGAAGTTTTGTTGATAGTCTAGGACCAATTAGGTTGGTGACTTTTTTTAAACCTGTCCAGAAGCGAGAGACTAGTGGCAAATTCACCAGCCCGGAGTTTGCAACAATATTACTTGCATGGGCGAACTGTGGCCTTGTAGAGATGCAGGATACTTTCAGGTGTGAGTAGCATTCTAGCATGGTAGAGAGAGCCCACCTTCCTTGTAGCAGCCTTGGAGATTGCGGCAATGTACTTGAGTGCTTTCGATCTCTCTGTATTCATCCAACCTCTTTCCCATCTCTGTAATATTGCATCCCTGTTTTTCAAGTACTTTAACGGAATGTGTTCTGATGGACTAATAGTACATGCTGCATCGACATACATGCGAGAAAACGATGCGTGTGAACAACATGAATCCATTCAGACAAATAGTATTAATAAATACATAGTGTGGGTTTTTTTTTTAGTTTGATGAGAATTTTTTTCAATAATTTTAATTTTACAAATATTAATTCAGTATTTCGATCACAACTTTGGTGTAAATAAATCTCGTAGATTCTTATTCCATTTCGAAAACCTTTACTTTTGTTATTTTTGCGAGTATTTTCGATTTGATGCATCAAATTCTTATCAGGTGATGTTAGATTAAAACTTTTGACTTTGTGGATTAGTTTTTAAAGGTTTATCATTTATAACGTTTAAATGAGCGTTTGTAATGATGGAGTGTTGAATACAACTGTGTTTGAGTGCAATACACTTTCAAAAAGTCTAACAGCTAAGAATTTGTTTATATTAATTACTATGTTAGACAATTGAACAGTTTATGGTTATCTTTGTTGGGTATCATTATGGACGCTAGTTTTAAAGTTAAAAGTACTAGACGTTAAAATCTAAACAAAAAAGACAATAGTTATAAAATCACAATGACTAGCCCGAATTTTAAAAAATGGAACAAGAAATCTTTGGAACTTACATGCACTGACTAGACTGAAATTCCAATGAACTATTTGGAAATTGAATAAATGAAATAAAACTTTATGAAAGAAACTCAGTGTTATTTAATAACACTATCTACAATGTCGAAAATGATATTCAGTAAGAAATGCTTTTATTAAAATAAGAGTATCATTTAAAAATCAACGTCCGTGTTATATGTCGTATTATATTATTTGCAATTCTCAAGTTCCACAAAAAAATTCCCGAGTTCGAAAAATACACCTAAAGATGGCCGAAATAAAACAAATTATCAATCTTTATTTTAAAAATTCAAAAACATAAGAAACATTTACTCTAAAAATATACTTATTTGAAATAAATTATTTAAATAAACAAATTTAAGTCACGGTACACGCTGTGGATAGATATGTGGTGAAGCAACTTTTACGACGTCTGTAAAAGTGTGTACTATTTCGATCTTTGCTAAGTAGATTCTCAGTAGTCAGGTCGTAGGAAGATATTTTCTTAAAGCATTACGAACTTAGTAGATACGCAAATTATTGTCCCCAAAAATGTAAGCCAGTCTGTAAATAAAGTAGAACATTATTTTCCTTTCTTTGTCGATCTTTGAAATCAACTTTAGAGTTCACATACGAAAGGAGATACATTGGACGTTGAACAAAACAAACAAAAGTAAACAGCAACATATATAGAACTACATGGACATTTTTACATTTAAACTTTTGTATAATTTAGATTATTCGGACTACTGTTCTCATCTTCGATGTTATACTCAGAGCATTCGGCCGATATAGTCTACAACCTTCTTCAGATGTATCTTGTCGAATTCGAGAATTTGTACAGAACTTCGATAAGGATAGTTTACTCTCGTTCCGTCAATTATGACAACGTAGATCAATTGGTAATTCGTAATCCCGAATCCGTGTTAAAATGTTACAACTGCCACGTTACATTATTACTCATCTAAAAAAAATTCAAAAACATAATGCTTAAATTTTTCTTTGATTAAATGCAGTTGTTACATTTTAACACGGACCCAGGATTGTGTATGAAAGTCTCGCAAAAACACAAAAAGAAAGAATTTCGATACGAGTTTTTTTTTCAGTCGAAAGAAAAAGCACTTATTACCGGTCGTTTCCACACTAAGCCGCTTGACACGTACTTTCCAAACCAGCGACAATATGGTACATCAGTTGCTTAGTCTGACACTATAACCAGTCATTATATGTGTAAGTCGTTCCACTGGATTCGACTGTCTAAACATCTTGTTAAAAGTTCGATTCGCTTGTTGTTTAAAAGTATCTGTCATGTTGCTACGTGTTTAAAAAACTCTGCCGTATCGACACGTGCTTAAAAGTCTCTGTCGCTGCCATGTGTTTTTGTCTTTTGTTTTCTTTCTCTCTTCTTCGCTCGATTCCGATGTCATGTATGTCCATTTATTAATGTGACGTAACGTTTGCCCCAAGGCTTGGTAAGTGGCTTCGTTACATTGATAATCGATAATATTTCATTGTCCTTCTAAAATTTCAACGTTTCCATATCAAAATTTCTATTTTGAATTCTCGCAGTAAATTTATGATACCAAAAATATTCAAAACGTTCTGTATCTGTAAACTCTGGTGACATTAGTTGTAAATTTTCAGTGAACATCTCAACAAAAACGAAAATAAAAATAATAGTAAACAATATTTTATATATGCTCACAGCTACATCGCCATCCACTGTCTCGCTGTTTCAAAACACCTTATCCTTCTTTATTTTATTTATTTTCTTTTTGATTTTATTCTTTATTCGTGCATATCAGCATGTGGATTGTATTATTTATATTCATCTCAAAAACTCTGCAACCGATTCTTAAATTTTTCATTCCTATCGTGATTAGTTTTTGGAACGTTCATATTTGTCATGAAATGGAAGCATAACTTTTTTAACTCATTTGGTTTCTAGTAATCAAATTCAAAGACGTATTATTTGGATTATCTTAAGTCTTATTTTCACACGATTTCGGTAACCTCCAATCTCCTTCTCGAACACACACACACACACACACACACACAAATATATATATATATATATATATATATATATATATATATATATATATATATACACTGTATTAACAAAACCAAGACTTCAAAAAATGAATTGATAGCAACAGAAACTGTATTTCATTTTAAGTTACAATTGCTTCCATACCAGTCGGACAATTTCAAGCATTATGGCGTTTGAAAATTTTCACATAACCAGCATTTCTTAAGAGTTCTTGAATAAAAAACACTCTTGACAATAGAACATTGTTTAAAGAAAATTCCCTTAACGGAAATGAAGTATGCGAAAACATTTACCCTGAAGGCATCCTCCGCCAAAAGCCCATAAACAATTATAACTTAAAATGAAATACACTTTCTGTTGCTATCAATTCATTCTTTGAAGTCTTGGTTTTGTTAATACAGTACATTAATGCTCAATTATGAAATATGATTATTTTGTAGCTTACTTTTTAAGTCATCTCTCTTTGGCTTAAAACTAATTGGTATATGAAAATTTACTGAATTATACAAACCCAGTAAAACTCAGTATATTACAAGCAAATCTATACATATATATATATATATATATATATATATATATAGTGGAGCCAAAAAGAAAGTCCGCACTTGTTATTTTTTTCAACAACCGCAAATTAAAGCTAAATTGAATGTAACTGTTTAAACAACCAATACCTTATTTGATTTGTGTTTTATTCCTCTATAATTTTACCTGTTCATATTTGACTTTTAATTAAAGTATCCTAGTGTTTACGTCAATTTAAAAAATTGACTAAAAATCGAGAAGGCAAAAAGAAACTTCGCACAATGAAAATTTATTATTTAAATGTAATTTTAGAACATTAATGCAACACAAATACAAGAACACAATGAACTAGTTAATGGTTAATAGCAAAACCCTTCTGCAATTTGAGAAATTGCAATCTTTTAGGTATTTTCTTGAATTAGTCTGCGGCAATACTCCGGTGAAAGGGCATTCCACTTCTCTTTAATTTTTGTCCAGTGGTCTTCTAGATTTGAAGTTTTATCATTGCGTAGCTGTTGCTTGATGTAATGTCATACGTCTTTGATAGAATTAAGGTCTGGAGATTGTGCAGGCCAATCCAAACACGGAATATCATGCTATTCAAGAAAACTCTTGATATTGCTAGCAATGTGAATGGAAGCATTATCCGCCATGAAAAGGGGATTATCATCCAAATTCGGGTAGAAAATGCTCAGTCAGCATATTAATGTACTTGATCGAATTAATTGGACCTTGTAAGCGACCTAAAGACCCTGGCCCATAGGTACTTATAACGCCGCACGCCAAAATTGAACCTCCACCACTTTGTAACGTTGAAACAATGCACCTAGGATTAAATTCGTTGTCCTTCCTTCGATGAACGGACTGTCTACCCTAGCTTATTGAACTTGCTTTCGTCACAAAACATCACTTTCGACCAATGTGAAAAGTCATTACTTTCATTACATCTTACGAAGTTCAGACAGCGCTTTCTGTTCTTTACAGAAATCATTGGCTCGCGTCTTGCAATACAGCCTCGTGAATAAATTCCTTCAATCTGAGTAAACTTTAAAAAGATTACACTGTTGTTGGATTTAGGGAACCGTTTCAAATCTGTTTCTGAAGCTGCGGATCTTGATAGCATTGCCTTCACTGTAAGAGTAACTCTAGGAGGACCAGATTTAGGGACGGTGTTTTAGTGCTTTTACACAGTCATTCGTGACATTTCAATCTGCTGCCGATTTCTCAATTGGATAAACGAGAAAGATGGAGATTAGTGAGCTTCTGGCGATAACTAAGAGAAAGTCTAGGCATATGGGCTAAATATTACGTTTTATAATCTGGGACAACAACAATTACGATTAGAGATGCTTTGTTGCCTAAAAGGTGGACATTTTAAGCTGCTTTTAAGCTAATTTGTTACTGTTTCTTTTTGTTTCTCGATTTGAATTTAATTTTTTAAATTAACGTGAACACTAGGATAATCAATTAAAAGTCGAAAATGAACAGGTTAAATTATAAAGGAATAAAAGGAAAACCAAATAAGGTATTAGTTGTTTAAACAGTAACATTCAAGTTAGCTTAAATTTGCGGGGGTTTTTTAATGACAAGTACGGACTTTTTTTTGGCGCTACTCTCTCTCTCTCTCTCTCTCTCTATATATATATATATATATATATATATATATATATATATATATATATATATATATATGTATGTATGTATATACGTTTTATATTAAAAACGGGCAAAAGTTATAGCTTGTTGTCTTAGCATTAGTGCTTTATGCCAAGTTCATGGTTGGATATAATTAAATTTCCGCTCATTTTTACATTAAATTCTCATCCTTGTTAATTCCTTACTCAGTATCGAACGGACACCATAATACTTAGTTCGCTGCACTTCATAACAACAAGAATCCATACTAAATGTCAGCTAGATCAGACTAGTAGTTTCTGCCAACAGTGGAACTTAAGTACCAATTTATAAAAATCACTCTCTATTCTTAATTGTGCATCGAACCGTTACCATAATGCTTGGTTCACTGCATTTTATAACAGCAGATCAGCCTAGCAGTTTCCGAAAAAACAGTAGAACGGACAGACAGACTAAGAGAAATATACTTTTATCAATGTCTGGGTTCCACCTTAGGTTAAGTGTTAGGTAGATAGTGAGAAAACATGATCCGTGATGGTGGAACTTGAGTAGGGCTAGATTTAAGACGGAGACTCAGTAGGAATTTATTGACATTAGATTTGAATTCATTCATATTAGATTTGAAGATGACCAAATTATAGTCACCGGGAAGCAGAAACACGGTATTGCGCTTTACAGACGGACAGTTCTGGGAAATAACCTCTGCTCATGGGATTTTCGATTTCGCTTAAGTCACCAATAGAGAGTAGAGAAAGTTTGGGGCGGTTGTAACTCGGCGAGTATTTTTACATAGATGAACCATAGAATAGAGCTCAGTCGAACATCTACCATAAAGGTTAAAATAGAGCAGCGACAGACTCACAACGTCTCTTCTGTGTTAAAGAGAAAATAGGGAGGAGAAAAAGTCGTCGAGCACTAGATTTCGAAGACGGTTTTTACCTGTCCAATTATAACAGAGCACGTATGAGCGCGTAGGAAATAGAAGACGTTTTATGAAATTTGCATAAGTGACTTTATGCAAATTTCCCACTATTACTTCAGGAGACGCGGTATATAAACACTAAAAAAGAACCGTGTTCGAGAGAGCTAAAAGAAGAAAAAAAAGAATTTACTGGAAAGACCAGAGGTGCTTAAAAAAAAAAAGAATTTACCAAAAAGAAGAGAGGAGCGCAAAAAAATTACTTAAAGGAATGAAAACGCTTCTCCTCACCTTTGTTACCTAATTTTCCCAACAAAAAGAACATTCTCTAGGACAACCGTTTTTGAAACTGCCAATCTTACAACTGACGTAAGTATTACCTTTTATTGTATTTGTAATTATAATTGATTATAATTTGTTTTTGAATGCAATAACTTGCTTGTTGGTTTTTAATTGCCTTTGTCCAAAAAAAGAAGGTTGTTCTGTTAAATATTTTTTATAAAAAAAAAAGGTGTTAGAAATAACTTACTCAAAAAATTTTCTCACAGACGAAAAAGAAAAAACAGACACCATGCGATCGAGGCACGGAAGAAAAAAAGTCGACACTGAAAGAGACAGACGTAAAAAATGAAAGCAAGAATGGACCGGCTGTGGCTAACTTGCGGTCGGAAGAAAGATAAACGCGATCAGGTTAGATGGACATGTGGCAGCGAGAAACTTTTTAATTGCTGTCGATACGGGAGAGTAACGGCGATAATTATTTTTGTTAAAAAAGAAAAATGCCGACCCTGATTTTTATTTATTTTTGTTTGTTTGTTTGTTTCTCATCGACGGTGCCGGGTGGCGTAGGGGTCCGAGAGGGTTTGAACTGTAATTAACACTATTTGAGCATAACGGCCATGTTGCAAAGGCAAGAAAGTGTACTTGCAGAGCTCCACTCCAGATGTGAAGCAGTTAGCCATCTTATGACGTATTTAACTTTTGTGCAGGTAAAGGATTGTGGGAGTGAAATATTTTCTATGGCGATTGAACGATCCCACCATTTTTCCAGTGATTTTAGCGACAGATTTGATGTAGGTCAATTACAGGTCAGTGATAAATGAATACTTGATTAACTATGATGATTTCACTGACAATTAAAAGAAGGTTATTGTGAAGTTTATGCGATTCATTCTATAAGGCAATATTCGAATGAGAGATTCAAGTTTTTTTATTTGTTTTATTTGTTTTTTGTTCGTTGAAGAGACTCCAAGAAACGCTCGATCAGATGACAATCAAAGAGAGGCAGAGGTTCGAACCAGCGGGAGTCGTGCTTCTCAATGTGTCTGTCTTAGATGATGGCAAAACAATGACGACTACATAAAATAAAGAACTCACACACCTCTTTACGTGTGACAAGCAGAGAAAAGAAGACGTTATTAAAAGAAGCTGTCCGCTGACAGCGTTCAAGATGGATTTTTCTTATTCGTTAAGTGTCGAGGGCTTAGTCTTCTTCACCTCTCTGTCTCTCTCTCACTCTCTCTCTCTCTCTCTCTTACTCTCTCTCTCTCTTTCCTTTTAATTCATTCTCCCTACTCTCTCTCCCTCTTTCGATCTCTCTTTCGACTGATGGGCAAGTTCTTTGTCGGATTTGACTCGAAAAATCTCAAGTATACGGCTTAGTTGTAGGAAAAGAAAAAAAAAGGAAGACACCCGAGGCTAGGTCGCCGCTCCCATTGTTATCGTCATCGTCTTTTTTATTGCATTATTATTATTATTATTATTATTATTAGTAGTAGTAGTAGTAGTAGTAGTAGTAGTAGTCGGAAAATATAAGTAAAATATCGGATGAAAACTAAAGGAAAAGTGGATTTTATCAAAAACGAAAAACAACGTTATTTGAATTGCTGTTCTCATCTTTAGTATCGCTTTCACAAAGTTTCGGTTGATGCAACCTCTGGCCTTCTTCAGGTGTATCTTGTCGAATTCGGGAATTCGCACGGAATTTCGAACAGAACTCTTTATTTAATATAAGGGGAGCTTGCTCTCCTTCCGGCAACCATGAATGAGCAGAATTCCTAAGTAATTCGCAACTGTATGTTGAATTCTCCCCGTACTGTAGATTAAACCTTTAAAGTCCAGAAACGTTTAACTTTACAACTAAATTTTACCAAGTACTTTATCAACTACGCCACGGCTCATTGAATTTTTTTTTTAAATAATCCAACAAATATACTCAGTGAACCAAATGCAGAACTACAAATCTAGCACTTAAAGGGATGGTTAGAATCTTTATAAAGAATCCCTCGGTTGCATGTCTAAAATAACGCAATTCGTTAGCATAACCCATCTCCAATGTTACAATGTAAATCAGAAGAACAGTAGATAAGTGAAAATGAGATTAGGATAAGCCGAGATTCGAACCTTGTAAGCAAGGTTCAGAAATTGGAATGTTAAAATTTAGCTATTGTTAAATTCTATTATAAAATAGTTAGATATTGTTTGTATTGTAACAAGAATTGATTGTTCGTTCTTTTATGAAAACTGAATTAAAAACGGCAGCTAAAAAGAATGAACAATACAAATTAAAAATATATTGAAAAAATAGGTTAGGTTAAAAAAATAAGTTAGTTGAGAATTCTTTGTTTGCAAAGGTGTGTTTTAGACAAGCGTGTACTTAGCCATGTGAGTTGGTCACGTTTTGGAACCACACATCTGACGTCATAGCAAAAAGGGAATTCTCAATATAGGAGCTAGGATAAGTCAGGTTTGGGCAGTCGGGCAGTTGAGGCAGGACAGTTGAGTGAGCTAGTCAGAGAGAGAGATAGAGAGAGAGAGAGAGAGTTGGAGTCAGAGTCCTTTGGAAGCGAAAGAAAAAGCATTAAACTATGTAGATCCCAAATGTGAATTCCTTACGTCATCATCATTCGACCGGTCCAATGAAATAAAGAATCACCATAGATTTTTGTAACTGTTGTCTTCGTGTCGTCATTCCACAAATTGAAGGTAATGTGTTAATCATCTTAATATGAACTCTCTAATATATGTTATAAGAATCCACAGAACTGTATAAATGTATCTTCCCCTCATCATTGTTATATATATATATGTCCCCGCCGTCTCTCAATATAAATGTCCCTATCATATCTCTTTTAATATGAACTCAGCGTCATTCTTTAATATGTACCCCTATACAACACCCAGCAAAAATGAACAAATAAGAAAATTGAAAACAAAATTGAAATTTGGATACCCGATTCCAGTTTGCACGGTATGCATAATATCAATCATGCACCGACAATTTAAAATCCAAATCTGAAAGGATCAACACTTCTGAATATTGAAGGGATATACTGTTACTTAAACTACAGGCCAAAACTGTCAACAGCTGCTGGGAGGCTTTGTCTTTCATTTTAAAATATTACACTGACCAACAACAAAGTTGTTGTCTTTCAGCTGATTAAGGACGAATCTGATGTGTAGAATTCAAAAATCACATTAGTTCTGCTTAATCAGATCAAGTTTTTGAGCTATGGCCATATGTCGTTTTTTACGTTTGTTCACATGTATGCATGTGTGAAGCATTTTAGAAGTTGGTAAAAGTAAAATGTCATGTTTTGATTGAAAATTATTTTAATGACTAGAAATTATGTTATTGGTCCTGGATATGACCTTAATCTTTTCTCTTAAAAACATAGGATGATATATGTTAACAAAAATCAACTGATAATGCCACAAAATTGTAATCGATTTTTTCACAAGATTTTTTTTCTAATCAACTTAGCACAAAAAACCTGGCCTGATAGAGAGAAACAAATGCCATTTCCTTATTAAGAAATGCACAAATACCTTAAATCAGTTTGAGAAATTTAGACAACATTCAAAAAGAAAAAAATTGCTGCTCAGTGAAAATCTATTATTGCAACACGTTACCTAGTGTAAACTTAAATTTTTTGTAACAAACAATTAACTTTTATATTTCAAAAAAGTTTATTTTGAATTGTAATTGATTGCATTAATCGATATCCACTCTAAAATAATAATCAATAAATTTAGATGTTTTTAAACATTTATTTTATGTTTCTATCAGATAATCAATATATTTTGTTGGGAAAATATTTTTCTTTTATAAATATATTTAGGTTGACAAAACTCAGCTGATAATGCCAAAAAGATGTAATCGATTTTTTCACAATATCGTTTTTTTCTAAGTCAACTTAGCATCGATAAAAAGAAATGGATATCATTTTCTGATTCAGCAAAAAT
Organism: Euprymna scolopes; assembly: GCF_053919585.1. Taxonomy (NCBI): domain Eukaryota; kingdom Metazoa; phylum Mollusca; class Cephalopoda; order Sepiida; family Sepiolidae; genus Euprymna; species Euprymna scolopes. The sequence continues at coordinate 167,259,747 of NC_136486.1, forward strand.
ATCCTAAATATGATTCAGCAGTGCAAAATACCTTTAAACAAGTTGTAGAAATCATTCATAAGTAAAAATCATTGCCCATTTGACCGCGCACATTTAAGTAGTAATAATCCCACATATCTATTCATTATGCAAAGTTGACTTTTTCAACGTTTATTTAATTAGTTTTTTCTCAATGCATAATTATCACATCACCCATAATATTTTTTCATATTAATTATTAGTATGAATAATATTAATCATATTACACGTGTTTCGTTGAATAGCAGAAGCCCAAACACAACTTATCAGAAACAAAAATATATTCCTCAGAAACTATGTGAAAATATATATTTTTAATGGAAAACGATTTATTAAAGAAAAATCGTGATTAAAAGGAAAGGCGCTATTTAAATTTCGCAAAACAACAAAATACTTTATTCAGTGATTATATGTTCATACCCCAAAGGAGCCATTAAATTCGACTCATGCGTGTAGAATCACTTTTGCTGCCATTTTTTATTATTGAAAAAATCTATAGCTATAGTTCTTGCATTTCGTATTTAGGTTCAAATTAAAACTAAGAAGTCAAACAAAACTCTATAAGATATAATTTCTTAAATATTTATAATAAAAAGATAAGATTTAATTAGATTCACTTGCTTATTGAAAACTCTAAAGTAAGGAGATAGAATTACTAGCAGAACAGTAGCAGAAACTTGCTATGAAGCAAGCTAAGAACAGAAGATGTGTTTTGAAAGAAACAGCTTACCTTACAGGTTTGTATATAATGATGTTTGTAAGCTGTTTTCACTTGTGAAATAATCCATTTCGGATTAAGTTAATGTCGGTTGTCTAGAGAGAAAACGCGCCTTTTTAGAGCATTTCTCTCTTATGTTTTTTTTTTACTTATATGTTTATCGTTTTTTCTTATTTATTTCATTACTTTTCTTAGTCTATTCACTCGTAAACTTGTATATAATCATGTTTTGGGGAGGTGTATTTCATTGCGTCTTACAGATAATATCGGGTCATCAGGAGAAAATACGTACCGTTTCGGAGCCTTCCTCTCTATGGCTTGTTTACGTATCGCCCCCGCTCACTGGTGTGAGGCCCAACTATCTTAATTGCATTGTAATAAACAACTCAATACAATGAAAATATGATGTTTGATAATTAAGCGGTTCCTGTACGGAACGGCGGCTTTGCACATGTCGTTCAACGTTCAAAGACTACGTTTGTCATATTTGTTAAGACGCACACATATTGAAGAAAATAATAATAATAATAAGAAGAAGAAGAAGAAGAAGAAGACTAATAATAAAATTAAATATATAAATATATATATATATATATATATATATATATATATATATAATAAAATAAATATATATATTTAACATTAAGGAAAATATATATATGCATAAATAAATTGATAAAATTATTAAATAAACGAATAATTCTACTTATAGGGATAACTACACTGTAGATACTTGCTACCATATCATGCAGTATCCCTTGTCGCTTATAGTCACATTGCGTATTCTTAAGTTACCTCTATGAGGTGTTTATTTGCTGCGATAGCTTTTCAGCCTTTAATTCTAAGCTGGCTCGAAAATTACAAGGAACCTCTTGTTCCAATTTCAACAGTTTGAAGAATTATAGCGTAACCTTCATGGGTCAGCTCTCTTTTTAAATCTTCATGTTTCTCTATCTTGTATTGATGCTGTATTCCTACCCGGCTTTTATAAAGTCCTGTTAATCCAATGAAGATGAATTTTTCCTTGTTACTGCTTGTTCGAGTATCGGTCAACCTCGTAGATGCGAGGCTTAATTATCTGAATTGTCTTTGAATGAACTGTTCAATACAGTTTTCTGTAAAGAGCAACGTCTTTGATTGTGTGACGTTTAAATGTTCAAAGGCTGCGTCTAACATATTCATAGTAAGGACGCGCTCATATCGAAAAGAATAGAAAAAAAGAAAAAAGAAAAATAGATAAATAAATAAATAAAAATAAAACAAGTAAAAATATATTAAACAAAAAATCATTTAATATACGAATAAATAAATCTAATCACAGAGATAATTGCTCTGTGAACACTTGTTACCATTCATGCGGTATTTTTTTTACCCAGAGCCACATTGCGCATTGTTCAGTTACGTCTATGGGGCGTTTACTAGCTGTGATTCTTTTACATTCTTTAATTCCAAGCTGTCCTAAAAGCTGATATAAACAGCCTGCAATAAAACCTCTTGCTCCAATCTCAACAGCTCGAAATAACATCTTCACAGGTCAGCTTTCTTTTTAGGTCTTCATATTTCTCTATCTTGCATTAATAGTTTTTCCTACCCGGCTCTAATAAGGTACTGTCAATTCAATCAAGATGAGTCTTTTCCTTGTTCTTACTGAGAGAACAATGTCTGGCCGTTCAAACTTTTCTTTTATAATTTATTGGATAATTACTTTGCCAGCAAGGGAGATCTACAGCGACTATCCAATCATCATCGGTTCCAAAAATATTTTGTCTATGTACTAGTAATGGGCTATTTATATGTTTTGATCAAATCCACATTTTCCTCATCCGAAAAAAAACTTGTGGCTTATGTTAGCTGCTTTGGGTTTCATGTGGTTACTTATTGTTATGGTCAGTTCCTTCAGTACCCTGTTGTGCCGCCACGTATATTAGCCATTAGCAAAGGCCACTCTGCAGAAACTAAGAACATGTTCCATGGTCTGAGGTTTTTCTTTGCATAAAGGACAGGTAAAATCACCCCCCTTCTTCCATTTGACAAGGTTCCTATTCACAATGCCTCCCCACGGGACAGAGTTAGACACCAGCGTCCTTTTTTTCTCCTCCATTGAAAGAGAACAGATACTAAACTTTGATATTGGCTCAAAGGCCAAAAGCACGTTGTAAGTTGAGCGTATTATGAAACTCCATCTTAGCGGCGACATATGCCAAATGTCATTCCATGTAATGGATATTTGCATCACTTCTTCCCAGTTTGTCCATTGTCCCTGCTATGACTGTTAGACGCCTTGTACGAGCCTTTTGCTTTCTTTATTGCTCTTTATTTACTGAATGACCAGATCTCGGGGCTCTTTGCCTATAGCCGTAGACCATCTTTGAATGCTGGTCATTCCCAGTCCAGATTTCCCTGTCTGAATGAGACCAATGTTTTTTTTTTGAAAGTTAAGTTTTCTTTCGCCTCATTTATAGCATCTCGGATTTTCCATTTCCTCCCTGTCTTAAAGGAGGATTGTACTGTCTTTACAACTATGTCATTGGAATTGTCCAACATTATCCGGAATCTGACTTTTCCATCTTTGAACTCCTTTGCAATAGACTTGAGCGGTAATTTTAGTTTATATTGTTTGCTATATAGGGTTACGTTTGATAATCCTGAAGGCAAACCCAACCATTTTTTCGCATATCTACAGATTTTTACTTAAAGTATAATTTACGAAACTATATCACATATAAGACAAATTAACTATTAATGGAGACACGTAATCATGTTACGTGGCGGAACGGTGGTGTATGTTACAAGTGTGGTGTGTACGCACGCATATATTATGTATGTATATATTTGTTGTACCAAATTATGCAGATGTTACGTTGTCGGTGGTAGACACAATCTTATAGACGTATTACTTGTTTTATGATGCTGACACAAAACGATGACGTGAACGTATTGACAATATTTTTACAGAGGGGGGGGGAGACAGTGACTTGTACAAACAAATGCTTGTACATGACGATGAGAGGGAGACGAGTTTTGTAATGAATGACGAAGAGAGTGTATATCATAGAAGCCTATATAATAGGCTGTCTGTACATTTAATATGTCGGGTAATGATGGTATGTTCAACAAGTGTGGACAGTACATGAGAGACAGTTCATTTTAAACGACAGAACTTACACATATGTCATTGTTCAAAGACGACGTGACACAATAGTTATATTTATATATAATATTTATTCTCTGGTTCCGGTCGGATATCTTTAGAGATTACAACGTTCCGTTCACCTTTTGGCTATTTGGAATACGCCGCTTCCTCGTGTTATAAAAGAGACTAACTATTCTCTCGACTTCTAAGTCCCGTCTAGACTATCTGACGTCTCCTCTTCAACTCCCCTCTTTCAACTAACTTAATTGTATATATTAAAACTAATCCCTAGTTTTTACGTCGTTCGACTACACAATGGCCTAGCAGGTGACTTCTTAGTCATGTTTTCTCTGGCCAAATCCATTGTTTATTGTTTATACCTACGTTTGAAAACCTATTTTGTTTATGTATTTTCTACATTTCTCTTCATTTGTTTATTGTTCCTTAAATCTCCACTACATTCCAAAACTTATAAACATTATTTATTCTTGTAACACAATATAATTTTCATACCTATAATCATAATAATATTCTTTTATAATAATAACTTCTTTAAATAAATATCTAATCTTTAATAATAATAGTCAATCTTACAATCGGCTATTGGCAAGTCCACCTCAGCGTCTTCCGGGAGGCTAATATATAACAATCTCTTATGCAAAGAAATAATCAATCAAACTTTCGTACGGAGATGTTTTCTCAAATTTTTCCTCTCCTTAATATTTTAAATATTTATTGTTATTTATTAGCAGAAGACAATCGGAATTATTAAAACTTATTTTCTAAGAGGCTCACTAAAAGATATTTATCCAAAACAATACAATGTATTAGAATAACTTCAATTATAAAATATATAAGAGTCATATCTTTTGCATTATTTAACATGTTGTTTAAACTGGTTAGTTACGTACCTTATCAAATGAATAATACGTATTATTTTAACTTGTTTAACCGGTTTCACTCAAGGCTTCTTTTCAAACTTATTGATAAAATGAACTCACTTTCGAAATCAATCAAATTTGGGTAATTATTGATAGATAGAATTTTATTCATATCAATTTCCTCTAAATAATATCGTCTTTATTTACTTTTCTTTTCTACAAATATTGTGGTGGCATGTGTTCCTCTGAAGTATCTCACCTATTCTCTGTTTCCTTTTTTTCCAGCTCGTTTGATTCGTTGATCAAAAGATCTCCATGAATTCATTGTTTTAATACCTCATTGTAATGCAGCTTCCGATTCCAGTATGGCCCTGTCGGTGGGGCATTAGAATACACCGACTGCCCCCTGCAGAGGGTAAAAGTCCCTCAATGGGGGTCCTGGATATGACCTTAAACTATATCCAGTGGTGAGGCCCCAGCTTGTGGGCTTTGGGGAGTGTGGAGCCACCCTTTAATTACCATTGCTCCCAGGTCCACTCTGACCCGGAGTGGTAGTACCTGTTAGGGTCCCAACTATGGGTTAAATAGAAACCGACGTGAAAACAACAAATATATTCTATTAAAAAAATTTTTTCTCCAAAATCTTTGGATTCGGCATTAAATAACCTGAAAAGGGTTGATATGCCGTAAAACAAAAACAACCGACCAACCAACCGAACCGATTCCAGTAGCTTCTTTCAAAGGTCTACGAGGTTGAGGAACTCTATTCCTGCTACCTGTTTTCCTTTCTATTACAGCTTTAGTCTTTCAATATAAAGGCCAATAAGGAACTCTTGCCTTTACAATAAATAGTTATTGTTAGCTCCTAACATCGAGTGGCTTCATTAGGAGCTAACAAGAACGAAAGCTATTTCGGGCAATTTCCATAACATATATATTTGATATATTAATCAGAGAATTAGTTAGCACCAATTTATAAATATATTTTAATTATTATTAAATATATATTCTTAAACTTTATTTCATTTTAAATATCTGTCTCATTTTCTAACTATCTATCCATATATATATATATATATATATATATATATATATATATATATATATATATATATATATATATATATATACTGCTGATCCAAAATGTAAGACCACTTAAAAATCACTAAAAAGAAAACTTTTTTAGGATAGATTTTAAACTCTTCCGACTTAAGGTTACCAATACTACAATCTGAAAGGTTATGGAAACAAAAAGCTACATTCCAAAGACTTATTTTTAAAATTTACATTTATATTAAATTAGGCTTTTTACACATGATCAAAATTATAAGACCAGAGACAAAAATTCTTTTAAATTGTACAAAAAAGTGTATGAAAAGTGTATGAAAACATTAAACAATCAAACTTGATAATGAGTTCTACCTCCACTGCTTTTGATGACTTCAAGGGTTTCCATTAAGGTGCGGGGGATCCTTCTCTAGTTTCTGAAGATGGTTTCATGGTCTTCATTTTTTGTTGAATATTGTTTTCCATTTCGATAAATCCCTCTTGTCATCCATCCCCAAACATTTTTAATTGGGTTCAAGTTGGGTGAGCATGCAGAATGTTCCCAGAGATGGACTCCATTTTCTTATAGAAAGCTCAAGGTCCGTCTTGCAGTGTGTATTGCAGCATTATCCTGTTGGAATAACCATCCATCTCCACACAAACGATGACCCTCTATCATCAAAGATGCTTTTTGTAGCATGCTAACATGACTAGCTGCTGTCTGACGACCCTGCACCATCTACAGCTTCATCGTCCGTCTGTTAGAAAGGGCACGCATACCATTACGGACCCTCCACCATAATAACGTGTTGAAAAAATTTCAAGGGGCATTTTTTTGTCATGCCAATATCGCTGGAAGCTATCAGGACCATCTAAATTGAATGTTTTCTCATCAGAAAACAGGACTTTCTTCTACTTCTACTTCTACACGTCCCAGGTTTGGTATTCACGACCAAATCTTAAGCGGTCCACTTTGTGACGTGGAAGCAATCGAGGAATTTGTTTACGCTCTTTATTTACCATACCTGTTTGTTGTAAATGTTGTCTGATGGTTATTGGAATGCAATCAGTATCTGTAACCGCATTAATTTAACTAGAAGAAAGTCACCTATCATCCATAACAACCCGTCTGGTTCTCCTACTCAATGCAGGAGAAATTTGTGGGGAGCCTACCAAAGGATTTTGCTTTTCCATAATTCTCAGTGTTCTTTAGAAAGTTGCAAATAACAGTTTTACTGCAATTTACCTTAGCTGCTATCGCTCGCTGTGACAAACCTTGCTTATGGAATCCTAGAATTCAAGAGCGCTCAACTTTGGTTAGTTTTCTTAGGCATGGAAACACCTTTACACAGTGATTGCTAATCTCTAACTGAACTAAAAACATTAGAATTACCATGAATCTAACAATGTATTCCCTTGGTCTTATAATTTTGATCATGTGTAAAAAGCCTAATTTAATAAAAATGCAAATTTTTAAATAAAATTTTTGGAATGTACCTTTTTGTTTCCATAACTTTTTAGATTGTAGTATTAGTAACTTTAAGTCGGAAGAGTTTAAAATGTATCCTTAAAAAACGGTTTCTTTTTAAAGATTTTTAAGCGGCCTTAAATTTTTGATCAGCAGTGTATATGTGTGTGTATTACATTGACATATATATGTGTGTGTGTTTATTTATTTAATTATATATGTATATGTACATATAAAGTTGAGTTTTTCTCGCACTAACATTGATATTAGAAACCTACGTTTTTATTTAAAAATTATTAAAACAAACTTGTTAATATACTCAGTCATAGATATGCGAGCAACTTCATTGGCGTAAACTAATTTGCAAATTTCTTTGAGAAACGAATTCAGCTAATTTAATTATTTTACTATTACCTACACATATACTGCCCTTTCGATTTATTATTATATATTGTAAGGATTTGTAATATTTCTTTCATACTTATTTCATATCTAAATGTTATTAAGCCAGTTTTATCTATATTTGCATTTCGTATAATTCTGGCCATTCTTCTCTTCTAATGAAAACATTTAGGCTCGGAATGCCATGGCTAAGGAGTTTTTTTTTCTTTTTCTTAATTTCCCCATTTACTTTTCCTGGTTAGGCTGATGATATAATAAAGTTATATATAATGTTTAATTCCCATATTTCATTCAATGTCTGGTATATTTGTTTGCTCCTCTTAATAGTGTTGAGCTTTTTTATCTTGATAAGATTTGCTCTGTTTAAGATATATTCTTTAGTAACAAAATTGTATTATATATGTGTGTGTGTGTGTGTCTGTGTGTGTGCATCAGAGAGAGAGAAAGAGAGAAAGCGAGAGAATCATTATACGCGTAGAATAAATGGGCGTGACGATTTTTTTTACGAGCAAATTCCTACGAACATTCATAGATGCATAAACGTATATTTGTAAGAGACTTTTTTATGTCCGGCTGCCATTTCATTGGTCTGTCACGCTTTAACTTTGAAACATCATTTTCAGCATTAAACGCACGCACTTAATGGGCGCATCTAAAACATTTTCTCTTCTTGATTTAAGATAAAAAAAAAGAAAAATGTTTAATTCTTAAAGGCATAATTTTTGCATTTCATGTTGTCTCCGTTTGTGTCGTCAAACAAACACAAATAAAATATCAAACTCAAGCTTTTTTTTGCTGTCTTTTGTTTTCTAGATTCAACGAAAGATTCAAACTGGGTTAAATAATGAAATCTGCGTCCGCCCGCTATTGCAATCGTCGCCATCTTTTCCGCCATGTTTTTCGTCAGTTTTGTTCGTTTGTTTCGCCATTTATCTTCTTTTTTTTTTTGCGTTCGATCATGTTTGCTTTTTCATATTTTCTTGTATTTTCTAGACAAAATCTTCCCGTCAATTAAGATGGTTGTCGATCAAAGTTGAGAAATATGTAAATTAATTGATTTTGTTTATTTATTACTTCATATCAGCTGCGTTATTTTATTTACCTCTCTCATTCGCTTGCTTAGATTATATGTAGCTTTGTGCCAACATTAATACAGACTTACATCAAAACGTATCGATACACTTTGTACAATAAAGCACGTCATATACACTAGTAGTCAAGTATGCAATGTGAACATGAACAGAGTTAAGTCGAATAAGTTGTACTGTCATCCACAGAGAATTGTTTCGTCGTTTCACGTTTATTAATGTAATTAGACGTAACGAGCGTATATATCTTCAGTTTGTCTCTCTTCGGATATTTTAAAAATAATTTTGGAAAGGGCGTTGTAGTTGTGAAATAGTACTGTGCTTCAAATAGAAGTTGGGTCCTCTTATTACAAAAGTTGATTATGACAAAAGTGGAGTCCTTCAATTGGCGGGCAAAATAAATTACAAGACAGAATCGAGACACGTGGGATATAATTATTAAGCATGCGAGATACTAAAATAATAAACAATATAAAAAACTTTCAAAAAATAACTGTGGGTTCCTTTAATATGAACGCCCCTGCTTGCACAGTTCCAGGTCAGCCTTGGGCAAGGTGTAGCTTCCTTCTGATATTTTTGTAGGGTTACTATATATATATATATATATATATATATATATATATATATGGAGGGGGCGTGTGTGTGTATGTGAATAAAGAAAACTCTATATCCAAACTTCTGCTGCCTTGTACCTTTTAATGCGAAGGCTAGAAGAATGAAAACTCCAAAATCAAATCAAACAAGGCCCCAATGGCGGAACTTCCTAGCGCAGGCGAAAGAGGGCAGCGCCTGGCGGGCAGGCGATAAGGTGGGCATTAACATCAAGTATCCGGCAGCCCCATGCGACCAGCATTGGTGAAGCTACCTTTCTCATTTGTCTTGAGCCATGGTGGAAGCAATGTGGGCCAAGTGTGTGTGCATGGTCGTCACGCAGCCACGACCATCAAAAATAATATACCTAATTACTTTATAACAAAAAAAAGTCCTGAGGCGACAGCATCGTGGGTGAAGGAGGCAGGTCTGCATAGCTGAAAGCCTTTAGCCCACGGCTGTACAGGCGACGGGTCAAAGATGGTCGCTCCTTGGTGACTGTGCTGTGACACCAGATTTCGGCAGCTAAACCCATGACTGAGTTGGCCTGTTGAGGACCAGTGCAGCCCAGTCCACATGAGGAGGCCCTTAGAAAAGGTGGGGGTAAACATCGAATAAAGCAAACCCGTCAGATCAGCTTACCATAGTTGGATTAAACTCCCATTAATGCGGTCGAAACAAAAGAAAGATAAGATTAGGTGCATGGAAGATCCGGACCCTCCAATACGTAACGAATACCAGATGTCCCGAATGACATATAGCCTTTGTCTGCAAGGAACCTGTCCGCTTCAAAATTCATGTGGCGGCTCTTAGTGCGATCAGACTACACGAAGAAGGCAACATCAGGGAAGCTGGAACGGGCTATACCATCTTTTGAAAAGACAAAGCCCTAGAGGAGCCGTACATTCATGGTGTCGGTTTCACTATTAATTTCCAGCTAGTGCAGCAGAACAACCTCGCTTCTAAGGTCATTAGTGAGCACCTGATGACTTTCCGCATCCCATCACACAGAATAGAAATCTCACACTGATCTCAAGTCTTGATATATCGATAAAGCAGTCGGCCTGCCACAGCTGTCTTCATCTTCAAGCCTCTCATCACCATGACGAAATTTTTTGAACCACCGTTTTGACATACGTTCGTTAGTGGTCCCCGGACCAAACGTATCGATATCACGAGCTGTCTCGACAGCTTTCGGCCTAGTTTGAATTGGAACAGAAAAATTGTGTGGATTGGAATTTTTTCCATGCTGTCAAAAACCTGTAAAATATGACTGAAGCGATTAACAACGGTAACGAATAACACAATTCGATAGAGCGAAAAAGCGCTTCAAAATAATATATGAGATGGCTATATATATCAATGAATTAATTCAGAAATCATAAATAAAATAACATACGTGATAAAACGATATAGTTTTTGCACCATACTTATATATATATATATATATATATATATATATATATATATATGTATGTATTCTTGCACCAACCTAGTATATCTATATATATGTATTTACACGAACCTTATATATATATATATATATTCATCCACATACAATATTGTTTCGCTGTATCAAAGCTCATCAGTGCGGCTAGACAGGCAACCATCTCAAGCCAGGATCGAAACTCGACCGCCTGTACGACAGTGAAGGCTCCTAACCATTACGCTAATCGCCGTGAATTATGTATCTGTATAGAGTAGTATCAAAGAAAATAATCCGCAATAAAAAAAAAACACAAATATTTACTAACTACAATGATCTTTATACGTCTGGATTTTTATATTTAATTCTACACACATTTATTGAAAAACAACATAATTACAATTGCATTCAAACTTAACAAGGAATTGAGACTTTAGCGTTTTTAACCTTTATCATATTTTTTTTACTTTATCATATTAAGAAAACAATTGTTGTCTAAACTCGTGTTTCTAACAATTATATAATGATACATTTTAATCTGTAACATGTCAACACTCGGTACCCACACATTGTATTCGACTCATTTTCTTTTCAGTTTAATCAACAAAAACTTGTTTACAGGCACTTTTTTATTATATTTTCACCCCAAACAAGACATATTGCCACTTTGGTGTAAGAGGCTACTATCAGGCACATAAGCTACTAGGTTACTATGTAGGGATTTGGGCAGCAAGATGTTGGTTCACGTTACAAGTGAACTTCTGCATGTCAGTACAGTTGGGGAAGCAGAGATCCAGAATGGAATTCCAAAGTCTAGCGGCTCTGGGGAAGAAACTACTGGAGTAGAAGGCTTTCTTACATCTAGGGATCTCTACTGTGTAGGGGTGGGATTTAGCTGCTTGTCGGGTTTGTCGAGGGTATTTACGTCGTGGAGGCAGTTTGTCGGAGCATTCACCGTTAAAATACTTGTAGAACAGGCAGAGGGGTGCAACATTTCGTCGGTGGGACAGAGACTGAAGCTTAGATGACAGTTCAGGACCTATCAAGTTGGAGACTCTCTTTGAACCTTGTCTAAGGGCGAAAGACTTGTAGCAGATGCACCAACCCAACTGTGACAACAATACTCCATACTTGGGCGAATTGTGGCCTTATAGAGGTATAGGATATTTTCGGGCGTTAGTAGCTTTCTAGTACGGTTGAGAGAGTCTACCTTCCTCGCAGCGGTCCTGGAAATGCTCTCAATGTAATTGTTCCAACTCATGTTTCCTGTGAACGTTAGACCGAGGAGTTTAAAAAAAAGTACTTTCAGATAATGAATCTTTGACCATTGCTATTGTTGATAGAGAAGGTTTCTTGTAATTATTGAAAGAAACAAGTTTAGTCTTGGCAGCATTAAATGTGACCATCTATTTTTGCCCCCATTCCACTACAGATTGAAGGTCATCTTCTAATGTTTCTGCCATTTCCTTAATATGTATTAATTTGTTTTGTTGTCGTGCCTGTTATAGAGCGTGGTGTCATCAGCATATATACCCATCTAAGAGGCAATTTTGTTGGGGAGGTCATTTATGAATATTGGGAATAATAAATGTCCAAGTATAGACCCCTGAGGCACTCCCGCATTTATATCATATTGTTTAGATGTACGGCCGTCGAGGAAAACTTCCAAAAGTACATCCAAACAATATGATATCAATGCGGAAGTACCTCAGGGGTCTATATTTGGACATTTATTATTCCTAATAATAATGGAAGCGAGGTTGTTCTGCTGCGTTGTTTCGCTTTTTGAAAGTCGTTGATGAGTTGGATTGATGTAATTCGACCGCTAATGGTTGATTCAATACAATGAAACCATTTGAAATATGTATATATAGTTTGGAAATAAATACTTATATATGTGTGTGTGTGTGTGTGTGTGTGTGTGTGTGTGTGTGTGTGTGTGTGTGTGTGTGTGTGTGTGTGTGGAGAGAGAGAGAGAGAGGGGAGTAAATAAATAGATAGAAATTTAAAAATTTACAAACTGAATAATTCTATAAATTTAAAGCGAGTATTTAATATATTTATAGGGCAATCTTAACCAGATGGAAAACTCAGTATTTGAGATGAGTTAAATTGCTTTTGTGTGTGTGTATATATATATATATATATATATATAGAGAGAGAGAGAGAGAGAGAGAGAGACAGAGACAGAGAGACAGAGACAGAGACAGAGACAGACAGAGAGAGAGAGTTTTTATCAGTGTTAACCGTGCAACTACTCTGGGCATCTCTAGAAAAATCCACTTAAAATATCTGTTTCCGATCTCCTTGGTTGAAATAACCCCGAAATCTTGGCAGGTGTTCCTAGGCATGACGTCACTGTGATATGGAAAGAGAAAAAAAATATTCCCCGCTCTTTTCTATGTAGGCTCTCTGGTCCGCCACCTGTTCACTGACAGCAGAAGGTGCGTCAGGGTTATTTTGGCGCCAATCTGGCGAATGAACAAGGGCTGACAAGTGAAATTAGATACTATTTGCCCGACACGTGTTGGATTATCGGTCCCTTGAGGGGGTTACTGTAGTTTATTCATAAAAATCTGAGAACAGTCAAGTACAACAGGGTTTTAAATAAGCATATACCTATAAGTTTATATAACTGTTTCTATATATTTCTCCTATATATATATATATATATATATATATATATATATATATATATATATATATATATATATATAGCTACATGTGTGTGTACGTGCCTGCCAATATATGCGATAGTTATAAAATATTATATACTAACGATTGTATGTATCTCTTTATATGTGTGTGTATTTGTGAAAATATTTATATGAATATACTAGCAGTTCACCTCGAATTTGCTCGGGCCCTATGTACTGTTCATAACTTTGTGCATATGTATATATTAAAAAGTGTGAATATGTACGGTAATGACTTTTTATATAATAGGCTTTCTGAACTACCATAGAGAAAAGTTAGTAGAGACCGCAAACGTCAATTTCTTTTAACTTTGACGCCAATTTTGACCCCCTTAACATTTATTGTTTTGGGGCTCAAATTAAATGAAAATGTTTGACTCATGTCCAAGTAATGTACATCTAAAATTTCAAATGTTTAGACCCAAAATTGCCGGAGTTTGGGAGAGTCTGCAAAGGTTAACTCTGTAAACTTTGACCCCTTGCCAGACAAATTTTCTGATTTAAAAAGGGTGCTGCATGTCTGAATACCCTTTATGTAAAATTTCAAATGTTTAGACCCAAAATTGGCGTAATAGTTTGCTAGAGATCGTAAAGGTAAAATCTTTTGAACTTTGACTCCTTCGAAGCCAAATTTTCAGCAAAAAACGATTAAAAAGCTTGACCTATGTCTGAATACACTTGATGTAAAATTTCAAACGTTTAGACTAAAAATTGGCTGAGTAGAGTCCACAGAGGTCAATTTTTTAAACTTTGGCCCCAATTATGACCCCTTAACATTTATTGTTTGGGGTTCAAATCAAATTATAATGTTACATCCAAGTAACCTACATCTAAAATTTCAAGTTGTTTAGACCCAAAATTGGCGGAGTTTGGTAGAGTTCTCAAAAGTCAAATCGTTGACCACTTGAAAGTAAATTTTCTGGCTGAAAACCGATTAAAAAGATTTTCTCAAATCTCAAGTTGACAGAGATATTTGGTAGGAAAGTGTACGCAGACAGACAGACAGAAACACACACACACATACACACATAAACACATTTTCACTTATATATATATATATATATATATATATATATATATATATATATACTAGCAGAGACACCCGGCGTTGCCCGGCATTGAATGATGGTCAACGAATTTTTCACACTCCATATTTTTACTTTCGAAATCGATGAATCTCCCATTTTTCAATCAAATCGATTTATTACCCGCTCTAGTTGGAGACCAACTGCGGTGCACCAAGAACATTCGTCATAGCCTCACGCAGCGATTTAGTCCACAATACATTGTTTTCTACATTGCACCGTAGAGAAACTGCTGTTAATTTTATAAAATTATATTTTATATATAATGGCTTGAATTAAAGTTTAAACTGCAAAAGTCAAGTGGCATGCTTCAATTGTGCTCTAAACAGAAACATTCCGAATGTGATCCTATTATATCAAATAAACTACTGTTAGTTTTATATGCCTGACCTTACTGCTTGTGCGGTAATAATGGCTTGAATTTAAGTTTTAAATGAAAAAGTAGAGTACGAGGTGCCTTCAATAAGTTTCTAGACTTTTCTCGTATGAGCACTTTTATTGATAGCACACACATGAAACTCTAATCAGCTTCAAATTAATTTCCTTCAACTGCAATTCACATATTTTTTCACCGTTTTTTTGGAAGGCTCCAAGGAATTCTTCTTGTGTGAGCGTTTCAATGTCACAGCTTTTTTTATCGCGTCAATTGTCTCATAACGACAGCGTCTTAGGTTTAACTAAGGGAATAACCAAAAATCACAGGGAGCAAGGTCTGGAGTATAGGGAGGGCGAGGAACTGTTTTAATACCCAACTTAGTCAAATAGTCTGTAACAAGGATGGAGTTGTAAACTGGTGCATTTGGGCAAATCTTCCGCATCTAAATTTCCTTGCAAATAATCGTGTGTACAGCTCCCACTCTGACATCAAACTATGTACTTTTTATCTCTAAAACAAATGACGGTCATTATCCATAAAATTCTTTATTTGGCTAATCAACACAGGTGTTTTGACTTTCTTACCCCTCCAACCCGTCTAATCATCCCAAATAGGCTCCCTGTCTTCCTTGAATCTCTTATTCCATTCAAAAACTGATGTTAGATCAATGCAAGGGTGCCAAAACAATCTGAAGCATTTCATACCTTTCTGTGCACTTTTTTTTCAAGTTTAAAACAAAATGTTCTTACATATCGTTCTTCTAAAGTGTCTAAATTGCATTTTGAAATTTACCGTCTGTGACATTCAGGCTTTAGTAGGGTGTATTCTAATTCTTGCTGTAGGGACTCCCCTTGGGGTAGCATAATTTTCGAATATCTGTATACTATTCTGCTTGTTCCTTCCTTTGTTACTTAGTACATTACCCTTTGAAAAAAGCCAAATAACATTTTTGAATGCCAGACTGCTTTTAAAAAGGCCAAATTCGCAAAACGTGGCTTTAAAAAAGCCAATCTGGCAACTTATGAATATGAAGGATATGAACGTGACCTCCCCTGATGTAGCTTTGTTTTCCAATATCATTTGAATATAATAAGAATATATAATCATGTTTGTAATACTGTGAGGAAGTTGTATTAGTTTCGATGTGCAGCGGTTTTTCACTGAAGAAAAAAATCAGTGAAATATCACGTAAAAAAGGGAACATTTCGAAAGAACAGAGAAAAGAAATAAGAACACTGTTTGCCAAAAAATGCTGGGCTGAAGGAGTACATTAAATACTGTCTCTTACAATGTGCTTTTAGCATTTGTATTAAACTATGTAGCACATTATTACTTTCTGAATATTTATCATTACTTATTAACGTATCTCATTTTGATCAGTTCTATATTTAAAATACATCGGACACTATTTTCATAAAAATGTTACTAAACTCATATTTGCTGCGTGCTTTTTAGTGTTCCTATTAAAAAAAATGAGTTTTGCGTTTCCAGAGAAAAATATCGTTATCAAATAATATATTTCTCACTCTGTCAAAGTTTCCTCGGGCCCTGCTAGTTCTTAAATGTTCTTTTATCTTTGTTAGGTATAATGCATATATATAATATATTTATGTAGCATTATTATATTTTGTATAAGTATAATATTATGTACATTTTTACATTATTGAATATTATTTCATCTTTGTAGAATTTTTTTATTGCTTATTTGATTGTTGAATGTCTACTGGCCTTAGTGTCCATTTTAGTCTGGAACGTGTTTCTCTTTCTTCTGACCGCATGCTAGGCCTAGCCGGCCCATTCTCGTTATCGATTTACACGTCCATTTTTTTCGACGTTCACTTTGCTTCTGCTCCAAGCATGTGGTGTATTTTTCTCTTCGTTTTCTTCTTTTTTCTTCTCGCGCACACTTCCTAATTTGCATATGCGCTATTTCAGTTACTGCTGCGGCTAATCTCTTCGCAAGCCAGTCATCCTTCGCTGCTGCTGATACTTTCCCAAGCGGTCATATGCAGTATGTTACACTGCTAGTTATTATTTGTAGTCACTAGGAGTTTTCACACATGTCACTATCAAAAATTACTTGCTGACAACTGATAGCGTTTCCTTAAGTCTGTATGACAACAAATGCTCCTAGATTTCCAGTACCTGGCACTTCTTTTGATAGCCTTTGCAAATGAATTTTTGTCGTCGCAACAGCCGCGCAGATTGTATTTTTTTAAATTCACCAACTGTTACAATTAGGCTTTAGTATGTACCTGTTCATTTGAACTTGAAATCATAACAATTGGTCAGTCAACTCGTAAGATGCATGGCAGTAACACACTGAATTTTCAAGAATCTACAACAATTTAAAATGTTTGTGCAAAAAAGTCTGGGAACTTATTGAAGGCATCTCGTATGAACACAAACTTTCCCGAACTACGGGTAAAATAGAGACTTGTGTTTAACTAATTGTTCAGAACAGGCATCGTGCAGAAATAGAGTTATACAAACTAAATCGTCTTCTTTTTACATTTTAGTTATATTAGCAGCAGCCGAAGTAGTAGTAGTAGTAGTAGTAGTAGTAGCAGCAGCAGCAGCAGTAGTAGTAGTAGTAGGGTGCGTGTGTTCTTGCGAGGGCAAAGGTCAGTTCTATCATTCTTAGGAGGTATAATACCCTGCTCCTCAAAAGGGTGTACTCTGAATTGAAACAAAAAAACATAAAAGATTAACGTGTGGAATTAGAACAGGTACTAAATTTTTATTCCCTCGCTCTTTCTCTTTCACTCTCTCTCTGCTTCTCTCTCTCTGTCTCTCTCTCCCTCTCATTCTCTCTTTCTCTGTCCATTCTCTTTACCTCTCTCCCAACTTTCCATACACTGAACAAAGCTACCATGAGCAAAGTTTCGTTCCTAAAACTGCCGTCTGTAAAATACAATACTGCAGGGTTGCTCCCAGTTAATTACAACATCAAGGTCTTCAAGTCTAATGCAAATAAATTCTTGTTAGGCTGCCCTCTTAAATGATCAAATGATTTACAATCACAACCACCAATCATTAGCTAACGTTACGTTGTTGTTTCATTGTCCACCTGGCACTAAGTTAACTCTTATCCTCGAGTCAATGGTTGCTTTGTGACTGAATTCAAATCTTCCGACCAGTAGTAATTATCACTTCCTAACTTATGATTGCATAGGTATGAAACAACTACTGTATGATTGCTAATATGTGTTAAAATATTATAGTTATAAAGCCCCCTTTAAATAATTAAAGTGGAAATTTCTTTAGGAAATTAAGAAAAAAAAGGACTAAACATTAGCGCAAATGCAGCATTCTGACATCTTTTTGTCGAATATTCTCAGGATTATTTCCTTTGAACGCCCGCCAATATGATATTCAGAGGTACTTAGCTTCCTTTCATTCGTCTGTTAATTGCCTGTGGCCTCGAGAAAAGACGTTAGCTTACAAAGTATAGAGTGACTTTGTGACTGGGTGTGAATCTCCTGGCCAGCAGTAATTAGCACTTCTTGTACTGATAATTGAATCAGCATAAAACACCAGTGGCTTTATGTATAAGAATTGTTAATATTTAATTTAATTTAATTTTATATATATATATATATATATATATATATATATATATATATATATATATATATATATATATATGCATTTATGCATATTTTGGAATATGTCCGGTATTACAAATCGTTTCAATTTTTTGTATATTTTTTCGATAAGTAACAAGAAAAATTCTCACGTCACTTATCCATACTTATAGATGTATGTGTGTGTGTGTGTGCGCGCGCGTATGTACATATATATATGTGTGTGTGTGTGTGTGTGTGTGTGTGTGTGTGTGTGTGTGTGTGTGTGTGTGTGTGTGTGTGTGTGTGTGTGTACATGTGTGAATGAATACATGTTTCCCGACGACCTTCAGTCCCTGCCTACTCCACTCTATTAGTTTGGCATCAGCTGAATTATCTTGTGCTTGAGTGGAACACATCTCCCTCTTTGTCCGCGAATACTTGAGTTAGACAATTTCTTCCTCTTACAGCGCCGCAGCGTCACTCCAACCATCTTACGACCGACAACTTACCTTCTACCAACCAACACCAATCTGTTTTTTCCCGCCATATCGCTACTTACAATCGCCAGTGCCTCAGTCGTTTTCGCCCAACTTGCCCCTCCCTTCTCAGAGCATCTTCTCGACATCCGCCATCTTTACTCTTTCGTACCGTGTGCATCTGTCTCATATCTTCTGGTCAAAACTTCCACAAGGGCCTCTCCTTTTAACTTCTCCATACAAATACTTGCGTTTTGTTTCTTCCCGTTTCATTGCGTACAACTGTAAATATATTATGAACTTGTGCTGTGAGTCTCCGTCGCACTTGACGCATGCGTCGTTTGGAGACATTCACTTTCATTTGTTATCCATGCCTGTGTGTGAAAAAAAGCTACAAGATTCTCAACACTTGCGCATACCTACACGAACAAACACACACGCATAATATATATATATATATATATATATATATATATATATATATATATATATATATATATATATATTACACAGCTTTTCGGGTCCTGGATATGATCTTAAAAATATCCGATGTTGAGGCCCCAGTTTGCGGGCTTTGGGGAGTATGGAGCTTCTCTTTAATTGCCATTGCTCCCAGGCCCACTCTTACCTGGACTAGTAGTGCCTGTTTGGATCCCAACTATGGGTTAAATAGAAACAGACTTAAAAAATATATATACATATATACTCTATTAAAAAATTGTTCTTCAAAATCACTGGATTCGTCATTAAATAACCTGAAAAGGGTTGATATGCCGTAAAACAAAAACAACCAACCAACCAACATAGCTTTTTGGAAAATGAGTAGGGCACTTGAAGCATCTGATAATGCGTATATAAACATTGGAATCGCCATTACTTTGTTTGTGGTATTCCGATTAGTAAACAAATAGTCAGGTTCAAATCGAAGTAATTGTCTAGCGTCACTGAAGAGATACAATAAATCGGAGCAGTTACCGGTGGATAATTATTTTATATGAATATATATATATATATATATATATATATATATATATATATATATATATATATATATATATATATATATATATGAAAAAAAGAACTCTTCTGTCGATTTCGACGCATGAGGTTCTGCCACGAAATCTAAGTTGTTCGAAAATCCCCACAGATTATTTTTTTATAGTGGTGAAGGCCATGTGTAGAACCAACCACACTTTCTAGTATTACTGCAAATCTTTCTCAGTACAATGACTCCCACAAGACAGTAGACCGCAGACTGCATCTCCTACCAGTGAATTAATGCGTCCCCATATACAAACCTGGAAATTTCTAAGACTCGGCGTGAATATATATATATATATATATATATATATATATATATATATATATATATATATATCACCGTTGACATTTTTATAATGCTCTTACTTCTCTCTCCTTTTATTGCATCATTTTCTAACTTTTCCATTTCTAACCTAAAATGTATATAAAATTAATGTTATTTTGCTCGAATTTTCGTATAATGCTAATTTTTTCTCCTTCTGATGAGATACATTTAGCTTTAACGTTTTTCTCCTTATTCTCCTTTCGCGCATTGTGATCGTTAATAATCTTATTGACATTGAATGATAGTCCTAACGTATTTTTCATCTTTATCTCTTGATCCCTTCTTATCTATCTATCTATCTATCTATCTATAAATTCGTTTTTCTTTTGTGTGTATTGATATTCATATTAAAAACCCTCTTTTCCTTTTATTTAAAAAGAAAGTACAATTTTCTTATATATGGTTGTGGAATTGCATTCACTAGCAAAAGATCTAGCTAATTTGCATATTCTTTAAACATCCATTTTAATTAATTCCATATTAGTTTTTTCGATTTTCTTATGGGATGATCATCTTTAGTTAACTATTACGTGTAATTATATTGATGCAGACATTCTACATGATTATACTTGCGTAATATTTGCGTAACAATGTTTACAGGAAACAAAAAAGTGTTTCCATATATATTTATGTATACGTATATATTTTTGTTTAATCTTTCTATCTATCAATCTATCATTCTATCTATCTATCTATATATATATATATATATATATATATATATATATATATATATATATATAAAAGTGAACGTGTCTGTGTGTCTGTGTACATTTTCCTACGCAATAATTCTGTCAATTTTCAGTCTAAAGACTTAAAATTTGATTTACAGGGTATTGAGATTTGGGAAAATATTTGTGATCGATTTTCGGTCAGAAATATTTGCCTGCTAAGGGGTCAAAGTTAAACTATTTGACCTTTGAGAACTCTACCAAACTCCTCCGACAATTTTGGGTCTAAACACTTGAACGATTAGATATAGGTTCCTATGACATAGATCTAACTTAATAACTTGATTTGAGCCCCAAACAATAAATGTTAAGGGGTCATAATAGGGGTAAAATTTTTTAAAAAATTAACCGCTTTTTTTTTTGCTTAACATACACCTCTAAACACCCGGGCACGCCGGGCGTAAGTTCTAGTATATATATATATATATATATATATATATATATATATATATATATATATATATATATATATATATATATATATATATATATTAATAATTAAATTAAAGTTAATAAAATCATCATCATCCGATAAATAAAAAGGGTGTGTTTTGCAAAACGAGAGTTAAACGTGAACTCCTGATGTATATATATTTCCACTTCCGGTTATAAAATAGATGAGTATTGGTTGAATAGAGCTTGATATGGGTATCTAAAACGATCCTAATTATCGGGTTTGGAACCGAGGGTAATAATGACTTGTCTCATCTAAAAAATCTCTGTAAACAAAATATATATATATATACATATATATATATATATATATATATATATATCAGATCAATAAGGAAGCAATATATATATATATATATATATATATATATATATTGCTTCCTTATTGATCTGATATTTTGATGTTATAATAAAATTATATATTACTAGCAGGACCCGTGGAAATTTCACTGTAGTTAACATCTTTTAAAACACATCACTAAGAAATTCCTTGGTTGAGATTGTCGGACTGACTTCCTCATCTTGGTTGTTATAGACACAGCATTTCGGCCGTTTTGCCCTCCGGCCTTCATCAGGTGTTTTGTATCGAACTGAGGAGCCGTTTGTTAGGAGTCTCGAACCCAACCCTTTATTATTATTACGGGGGTACCGTGTTCGGACTCCAGCTAGGCTCTGGGACATAGTTGCTTATTCTGTTTTGAATGTTACTTTTCACTGCCTTCGTTCAGGATTGAACTCAGCACCTTTGGGTAACTGTAAACCTTGATACAACGTCTAGCACCACTCGGTCATATGTCACTAGGACACAAAACACCTGATGAAGGTCGGAGGGCAAAACGGCCGAAACGTTGTGACTATGACAATCAAGATGAGGAAGTCAGTCCGACAATCTCAATAAATGAAACACCTCATCTCAAAAATACAGACAATTACAATGTGGCAATTGAAGCGAAAACCTTATTAGGTATTAAATGCTAAAACATTTTAATACAGCTGGCTAATTGGCTATAAAGTAAAAGTTATTCCGAACTTTGATTTAACATTTTAATAAAAAAAAAGGAAGCTTAACATTGTCTTGTATCTTTTTTATACTAAGAAAAATGTAAGCATCACGCTGAAATAACAAAAAATGCCATTCTTAATAAGGGGAGAGGGTTTGACTATTCTAAACCTTCACCTAACTAACGATTTAATGAAAAACGTTTAAAATGTTCTTGTATCTTTTTTATAATTTTTGTTAATAAGAAAAATCAATAAACTTTGATAGCACTAGTGTAAGAATCTTGCTGAAAGCCATTCTTAATATGGAGAGGGGGGTTAACTATTCTGAAACTTCACCTAACAATGTAAAAAAAAATAAGGGAAAAATATATGTATGAACAATAAATATTTCTTCAGTTAACTAAAATATACTGAAAATCTTTAAATAAGGAATAAATATTTATTTAAACCATAATTATTGAAACAAAATATTTTACTGCATAAATAAAACGGTTATGGGGAGAAGGGTTAACTATTTTGAACCTTCACCTAAATAGCGATTTAATGAAAAAAAATTTAATGGTCTTGTATCTTTTTTTATAATTTGTTTTAAAATAAGAAAGAAAAAAAAAACTTTGATACCGCTATTGTAAGAATCATGCTGAAAGCCATTCTTAATATGGGGAGGAGGTGTTAACTATTCTGAAACTTCACCTAACAATGTAATAAAAATAATCGAAAAAATATATGAATGAACAATAAATATTTCTTCAGTTAAATAAAATATACTGAAAATCTTTAAATAGGAAATAAATATTTCTTTAAATAAATTAAGTCATAAGTAATGAAACAAAGTGCTTTATTTCATATTAAAAAAAAATGTTGTGTCCATTTTTTATAGTATTTAAATATGTATGCCCTGTCGGTGGGCATTAGAAGATGATGAATGCCTGTAAAAGAAGCAAAATAAAACGAACAAAACATAAGTAATAACTATGTAAACAACGTGAAGCTGTATAAATGTTACAAAATTACTCGATTCGGCATTAAATAACATGAAAAGTATTGATATGCCGTAAAACAGAAGCAAAACAGAACAAGACGTAAAATATGTTTTGCCTCTGTGTTACTCGGTGTATTTGCGAATGGTGACTTTGGTGATTTATTTAATAAAGTCATTATTGACTTTTGTAACATTTATTTCTAAACATATTTTTTGTTAGGTAAGGCTCACTCAAAAGTAAATAAAAATAATAAAAAAGATAAAGTAGCACAGTAAAAAAAAAAACGAACTCATAACGTTAAATGTAAAAAATATATTTATTACTGAATAAAATAGAATAAGCGTTCCGTATTACACTACAATAATAAACAGAAGACATCGTTAAAAATGTAAGTAAAATACTATACTATTTAAACTGTGGAACGATAGCTTCTATGCATAATTGTCTTTAAAATAATCCAGAACCATAAATAGACAGTTTATATATATTTGTTTTGTTCGGGAAGTTTTGGAAAATAAAAGGGTTTAATGATTTTTAACTAATAAAGATTGAACAATAAAGGGAGATAATTCACATTAATTAATGTTTGCGATGATGATGACGTGACACCGTACGGACAAGCATATTAATATATAGATTCTTAATCCTCATTAATCAGTTATATTTTAATTACTCCTTTTAACCGTGTGGAGAATTTTTTTATCTTGATAAGGTTGCTTTGTATGGGATATACTTCTTTTGTTAGCTTTATTTTTATTTTATCATATATATATATATATATATATATATATACATATTAGATACATATATATTATATGTTCAAATTTCATTTAAAAAGAATCACTTTTCTAATTCAATGTTTGAACCAAAGAATAAAATATTTAAATTAAAATCCTTAATCCATGGATTGTCAATGTAAGTACATCTCCTAAGAGAAAAAATTCTAGCAAAATACGTATATGTGTTCGAAATTATTTTGCTAAATAGCACATAGAGAAAATATTAAAGATGAAATGTCTTTAAAGGACATAGAGAAAGGGAATGATTTTTGAAAACAGAAAAGGATAGGATAATCCGTATCCAAATACAGAATTAATCCTTGATATAAAGTGTGATTGATTAAATTCCATATTGTTAGATAAAAAACATAAAAATCGGCAGCAATTTTTTTCGAAAATTAATCCGTTTCATTTTTTTTTTTTAGTTTCAAAAAGCGGAAGTATGTTTCTTTGCATAAATTTTGAATTCAGATAGTCAGGTTGAAGTTCAATTTAGCTAAAAGCAATAATAAAATATAATTGTTATATATTTATAAGTTGGATTAAATGTGCATAAATATTTTTTTTTAACTTTGAATCTAAGCGGATGGCATTATTTTAAAACCTGCTTTTGGTCTCTTTTATCACACATTAAAGTACGAAACAAAGTAATCACTAAATGGGCTGGAAAGAAGAAAGTTCTGTAAGAGAATTAAGTCCAATATACCACCTTCAATTTGAGTGGTGTAATTTGAGCGCTGAAGAAATTGTTGCGATCCATTAAGGGATTCTATTAGTGTTACATTGGTTGCAAGAAGCTGATCCAAATTGAAATCACCCAACAAATGTTCCCTTATACAAACAGGCAAATTATTAAGCTCATCAGTAAGAAGATTTCAAATATTCCCTAGTGGGCCAGGCTTGCGGTACACGAGCATACAACCAATCGCGTGTACTAAAGTTCAAGTTATGAATATATAATCAATATTTGTAAAATTGAGTCTATAAGAGTTACTCTCTTTGTACTGTTAGCCAAAATCGGCCGTAGACCTATTACCTATTTTGTCCATTTAAATCCTTGGTCTGATGTAAAATATTGGGTAAAACAGCCAAATGACACTGTTTCATGACAAATAATACATTATTTATTTAAGATCCGGTACCATTTAAAACCTCAATTTAGACACAAGTATGAATTTTAGGAGAAAAATAAAAATTAGCGCCAAAAGATATGTTTTCACCCCTAAAACCCCCTGGAGCTAAGCCCCAGAATGTTCCCAAGATAAAATATAACATTTCCAGATGTATATCCATGTGATCTCAGCAAATTCTAATAATTGGAAAAGATTCTTTGTCCCGAAAAGTGTTATTTTTGGAGATTTTGACCCTTTTGATCCTCTTGTGACGCAACCAGAATTTTAATCAAAAATCCGAGAATGTTACATTTCCTTCCTTGGGTAGCTGTAACTTCATGCAAAAGTTCAGAAAAATGTAATTAGTAGTTATTGAGACTTTGGGGGATGAACGAAAGAACGGACGAGAGTAAATTCTAAGGTCCAAATCCGACTAAATCGGTGGATTAATTATAAACTCTCTAATTAATGCATATAAAAAATGTTCAAATTTAATCAATAGATATAACTGCTTATAATTAATGTGTTTATATCTATTTTTACAATTATCACATTTGGTTTATTCATTTGAGTCATATAATGCTTACTTATTTCAACTAATTAAACGAGATTTTAAATCAACATTAATAATTTTTCATTACAACCCAGTTTCTAATATTCTTACCCGTATCTATTTACTTTGCAATTTATTTATCATTACAAATATCATTTTATTTTTTATTTTATTTTTTATTTATTTATTTATTTATTTATTTTTTGTTAAAAAAGTTATGTTTGACATTTCCAAATATTGCAATTACGTTAGTAGTTAGACCATTACGAGTTACTTCTAATTATTTATTATCTACATAAAATTATAGAATAAAATTACTATCTCTTTGTTATCAATTTTAAATAAAATACTACATTATGTAAAATATATCATCATAATATCTTTCTTGATTAATTTTAAATATAAATCGGATAATAACTATTTATAATATTTGCTATCATTATATCCTATTTTGTTCATTTTCATTTACGATTTCCAGTTTATTTTACCTTATTAGCTAATTTTTTAATCTTATTTAATATATTTATCTCAATGTATATATATATATATATATATATATATTTATATATATATGTGTGTGTGTGTGTGATTGTTTCATTTAATCACATAAATTAATATACGAAAATGTAATTTTATGGGCAAATTTTCAGTATTTACTTCAACAGTACTCATTACATAGGTAGAGCTAGGTAGTAATTATAAAAATATATATGGCAACTAAGCTACACAGAATATTCCGCGTTTCATCAACCTGAGTAATTCTCACGAGAATGAAACCGGGAATATTCTGTGTAGCTTAATTGTCATATATATTTTTATAACTTACTATATATATATATATATATATATATATATATATATATATATATATATATATATATAATTATTATAGTAAAAAAAATAATTATGACAGCCCCTTTAAGAAACTCGTTTCTTATGGTTGAGCACTTTCAGTTGAATTAAGTCGGTCAATTTAGTTCTTATGCATAGATCATCGTATAACGATTAGATCACTGTCTGACTGACGTAAAGAACATTTAAAATTGTAATGTTTAAATTCAACGTTACTTCACGCGGTTAATGGTAGCCGAATGGATACGGTCTCTGCTAATCGAGCCAGATGGTTCGTGTTGCCGGGTTCAAATCGTTCGACTGGTGTTAATCGTGACACCCTGCACTGAAGATTCTCGAAAGGATGAAACACTAGTGTCTGTAGATATTTAATAACTATTATAGTAAATAATAATGCCAGCCCCTTTAAGAAATTTGTTTCTTATTGTTGAGCACTTTTAGTTGTAATAAAGTCGGTCAACTTAGCTCATATGTATAGATCGTCATTTAATGATTAGATCACTCTCGGACTGACGTTAAAAGCATTTAATAAGAATAAATGTTTAAATTCACCTCTATCTTTCGCAGTTGATGGTGCGGGTTCTTGCTAATGAAGCCAGACATGACTTTTGTTACCGGGGTTCGAGTCTCTTGACTCGCGTTAATCGTGACATCCTGCACTGATTATTCCCGAAAGGATGAAACACTAATGCGTGTAGGTATTTAATAATTATTTTAATATATATATATATATATATATATATATATATATATATATAACACGGAAATGACGTAATTGCATGTTATTATGTTATTGCTCTGTTTACCACATTGAGCTCTCATACCCGGATTTCCTATATATATATATATATATATATATATATATATATCAGAAATTGCATGGCATTAAAGTAGTTATTAGTATATATTATTTAGGTATTGAGATATTTTTCTTAAAATGAAATAAGTATTCCTTCATCAAAAGAAAATTATGAATTATATCTTTTCGCGAGCTGTTTAATTCCACGCATGAGAAACGCTTTCCCCATTTTTCTGGTCATGATAGAAAACTTTTAACTTTAGAAATGTTTCTCAGGCGTTTGGTTCGTGACATTCAGCATCTGGAACGAGTGCGAGGTTTTCTTAGCCTTCCTTAGGAAATCTATTTGCGGCTTCTGAACCTTTTCTCGCTGAAGAGCCGAAAACTAATGGGTGATCTAAATTTTTTTTTTTTTTTATGGAGGTTACCGGCCCGGGAGCCACTCAGGGATAAGGGTAATTGCGTGTACAGTAACCAATGAGATAGTATTGTAGTAATCATTAGTATTGGAGATTTGATAGAGTGTCTTACTTAAGGGGGCGGTTTGTCAATAATTTGTTTATGTTGGACTTGAAGACATCCAAGTTGTAGTCAGGTGGGAAACAGGCAAACGGAAAAGAGTTCCACAGTCGTGCACTTCTAAAAAAGAAGCTCTGCTCATGGAATCTACGTTTGGATTTAGGCACAGATAAAGAGTGGGGAAAATTATTGACAGTAGTTTCAGTGAAAGATTGGCGAGGGGGAACCAGAGATTGGAGCTCAGACGAGCACTTGCCATGGAAATAACGATAAAACAAAGACAAGCTCGCAACGTCTCTTCTGTTTGAGAGAGGTTGCAGGGAAGAGAAAAGGGCATCCCCCACTAAGCTACGAAGTCTATTTTGTACTCTGTCAAGGTAGGATAGGCTGTTTTTAACAGCTCCTGCCCAGATGTGGCAGAAGTACTCCATCCTTGGACGTACTTGGCTTTTATATAGATAGAGAATTGCATCAGTAGTGAAATATCTTCTGGAGCGGTAGAAGGATCCCACCATTTTCCCAGCGTCCTTGGCAACAGACCTGATGTACGTGTTCCATTTCAGATATGGAGTAAAGTTCAAACCCAGAAGTTTGTCAAAACATGGAGCCTCCCCAAGACGAGAGCCATCCATTTCAATTGATGCCAGATGAGGATCAGAGCGTTGATGATGTAAGGATAGAAGCTTTTTTTTTTTGGATGCATTAAAAGTGACCAGCCACCTCTTTCCCCACTGTACTACGCGCTCAAGTTCAGAGGAGAGAGAATTGGAGAGAACTTTGTCATTTATGGCCTTTGATGTGTTGCCATAGATGGTCGTGTCATCAGCATAGATGTCAACGAATGATTTAAGTATGTGTTTTGGGAGATCATTGATGTAGATCAGGAAGAGAGTTGGGCCCAGGATTGACCCCTGAGGGACTCCAGCATTGATACTTTGGGCCTCTAATTTCTGCCCATCAACCACTACTCTTATGAACCTATTGGAGAGAAATGATTTAATGATTGAGAAAACATTTCCAGTGATACCGTAGCTGCAAATCTTGTGAAGTACGCCCTTACGCCATACCTTATCGAAGGCCTTCGATATGTCAAGAGCAATTGCCCCTGGAAAGGAAACCTTTGTCAAGAGATTCACTAATCCTACGAGATATAACTGTTAGCATATCTGCTGTAGATCTTGCGGAGCGGAAACCATATTGCATGTCACTAAGAAGGTTTTTTTGCGAGGTGGTTGATTACTTCTCTATTTAATATGGATTCCAGCAACTTACTCATAATACAAAGGAGACTTATTGGTCTGTACTTAGAGGGAGATGACTTTTAACCTGAATTCTTAAATACAGAGCATACTGATGAGGTTTTGCAGGGTGTTTAAAAGCACTTCTCCTTAAGGCAACGCTTTTTGCCAATAACATCCTTCATGGCCATCACCTCCATTCACCTCGGCACTGGAACGTGAACTAAGAGGACGCGACATGAACCTGTTTCTTCAGAGATTTTGGCTAAACCGACGCAAAGCCGCAATTTGGTCCCCTGGAATAGACTGTCGCTCGATGTTTTCACTGCACCAACAGCGGATCAGTTCAAGCCGTAGTTAAACAGATGCTGGTCAACTGTATTTCCGACCGTCTAAATTCGCAGCGATCCTCCGATTGTTCGCGTTCTTTCTCCACCCCCACTCCTGCGTCATTTTAAACGGTGACGAAACATTTAATGTCTTAACTTATACCGATTAAATTGAATTGAATTTAATAGACTAAACGTCACCCGGAACGGTCAACTGAAATGTCACTATAATGACCCTGATTTGTCCTATGCTGAATAGTTAGATGTCGCTAAATTTTCATACATGCTCTATTGATCAGCAAGTTACTGTTTACATGTATGATCGAAGAGAAAATCCAATACTACAAAATTATCAGTTCAAATCAAAAGATTTTTAAAATGCAACTGTTCACTTTCAGAACAATTAATGCAAAACATGGCAATTCACAAAAGAATGACTTTGGTCTTAGAAGGAATGCTTTCTTGTTTTCATTGTGGCAAACTAGTCAATGACATCATCAAAATTTGTTTGTATCGTAAGCTCTCATGACTTACGATTGACCAGAGATAATTATTTATGCTTCATTTTGGAGAAACTTCAGCTCATTATATATAGCAGAGAGTTTGACAAAAAGCAACTGTATTTTTGAGTTTTTGGCACAAATTATATTGTCTGATTGAACGGCACAAAATGTCATTAAAATGCCATTCACTGCATTTCCTCTGGTATTTAACTCAATATAAAAACGACCCAGATGCTCTAATATTGCTCTCTTAGTTTCCTGCCGCAATGGAAATCCAGCATCTTTTTCCTTCTCTCCTGGTATTCTTCTTCTTCTTCTGATTTCCTTCTCTGTACAAATATAAAGTTGTTTACATTTGGTAAATACTTGCTTGTTTGATGGCACTGTCAATAGCATTTATACGGTGCTCTTTTAAAAAGGCCTTGAGACCCGTTAATTTGGTAGCAACCATGTCCACAGTAATACTTGGTATTTTCATGTATGTCTAAGCTAGTATGTCTCTTTGTAAAACATCAACCCAGAAAAAGAAGAAAGAAAGAAAATAAAAGATTGTGTGCAGCGCCCTTTGTCTCGCCACTTTCTTCAACACTACAGAGGGTTTCAATGGCTTCCACAAACTATTTAAACTTTCATATCACTGACTTTACGGCGTCAGCATGTGCACTTTAGCGAGTTGTTGACAGCCTTTTCACTGTTAGACCTGTGTATTCAATTAGCACAACCCAGCGATGTTTGACAAAGCAGAAAATGAGTACAGCCTCTCAAGACTTCCAAAAACCGTTACACAAAATGGATTGTTATCAAACGAATGATCATCACAAAGGTTCAAAGAATGAGAACAAGGTACAAAAAACCGCCCTTGGAGTAATGTATTTGATCTTTTGTTGCACATCGCCGTACATTCATAACATTTTTTTTGCATTATCGTAACCTTGACTGCGACACAATTGAATATCCAGTCCTTCGTTTTCTAATTTCTCGATGATATCGCTAGTTAATTCAGTAGCTGTTTTACATTTCAGATTAAATAATCTAAAGAATGGCCTTGCACTTCAACTGTACCACCACTAATATGCACATATTGAATCACTATTGACATTTGATCTGCATGCGAGATGTCCAGTGTACTATAAAAAATATGCCAAAGTATTTTGCATTTTTAGTCTTAAAAACGAGTTTTCCGTTCGCGTATTTTGTTGAAATGAACTCGTTCTGAATTTATGTATAAGGATACTACTTGGCTGTTTGTGCTTTACTGGAGTCTGGCAAGTTTTTTAATACTACATCGTTGCGAGATAGCAATTAAAAAAACTCTAAGAAGTTACCTTTGTTTAATGATGACGCATCTTCACAATGTTCCCTAAATTACACGTTTTGTCGCCCAGGGAAATTTTTCACATCTAAAACTCTGTGCAGAATGTCTCTGAACTTCTTTTTCTTTTTCTCAATCAAGGAAATTTGTGCTGCATTGATGATTGTTTGGGTTAGGGATTGATTCCTGAATCCAGTAATTTCCACTTTTCGAACCAGATGATACTTTGTTCGCATTCAGTAATTTTCTGATTTAAATTCTATCAGGCTTCGAAACAAATGACGAAAGTAAAGGTTCCCGCAGTTATGTCATCTTCGATAAACAACCCAAAACAAAAGCAGTATAATATTCTGTCACACAGAGAGTACGCCATCCACAAGAGTAGTACCTTATCGCCATTTGACAAGTTGCAGAAAGTTGCCGCAATTCACCTTTAACCTTTACACCCGGCCTTTTTACCTACTTGAAACGTCATTGCTTATTTTGGAATTAATCGCTTCCTCTTTTGATGACATTAGTTCTGACAATACCAGTAATTTGCCACGATGACACGTCGTTAAATATTGGCAAATTACTACTGGTGCTGGCGGCCAAAGATTTTAGGTCTTTCCCAGATCGAGCTGCAATTATTGCATCATATTGGCCTGCAATGTTAGTTTGCTCGTTGTCGCTGTCTTTATTGCTCGCAATCATTTGAACTTGAAGAATGTGTTATAGTTGTTGCTCGTGCTATGCTCTTTCACCCTCAAGAAAGCCAGAACTCTCGACAGTTTCTATTTCCTGTGTTCACTTCAGCAAAAAACGTTTTTATAGCACTTAATTCTGCATACAATTTTGGCTTTGCGTTCTACGTGGCTGCTGAAGTGTTTTTGGTGTTTCAATTTTTTCGAACTTCCAATTACGAACATGAATTGAAAGTCATCTACGATTGCAAAAATATGAATTCAAAATTGATAATGAAACAGAACAAAGAAATTATATACATGTAAACAGAATTAACAAATAAATTATTCATCATTGAGCTCTAAATCAAAATAGAACTACACGCTCGAATTTTTCATTTATCGACATTTTTATTTTCATTCAAAGATAAACAAATGTATTTATGATATTTTTAAAGGATAAATGATGATGCTATTTTTCAATAAAAAACAACTCTACTCCAGGCCTTAAAAAACTAGGCATTTCTTTAGCCTAAATCCCTCGTATATCATCATGATATTGCATCATATTAGTTGATATTACATGGTAATACATTACATAATTAGTATCACATGATAATACATAATTGTAATAGATATTAATTAATATTACATGATATTAATTGATATTAAATGATATTAATTGATATTAGATGATATTAATTGATATTAATTAGTATTACATGATATTGCATGGTATTAATTGATATTAGATGATACCACTTGATATTACATGATATTAATTGATAACACATGATAATACATAATTTTAATTGATATTACATGATATTACATGATATTAATTGGTATTACATGATATTACATGATATTGATTGGTATTACATGATATTGCCAGATATTAATTGATATTAAATATCACACGATATTACATGATATCAATTAATATCGACTGATATTACATAATTTTAATGGATATTAATTGATATTACATGATAATACATGATATTAAATGATATTACATGATATTATTTGATATTACATGATATTACAATATATTAATTATCTTTACATTATATTAATTGATATTACATATAATTGATATTACATGATATTACATGATATTACATGATATTAATTGATATTACCTGAAAGCACATGATATTAATTTATATTACATGATATTACATTATATTATTGGATATTACATGATATTAATTGCATAACACATGATAATACATAATGTTAATTGATAATACATGATATTACATGATATTAATTGGTATTACATGATATTACATTATATTAAGTGATATTACATTATATTACATGATATTAATTGATATTACATGAAAGTACATTATATTAATTGATATTACATGATATTGCATTATGTTAATTGATATTACATGATATTATTTTATAATACACGCTATTACTGTATATTAATTAGTATTACATGATATTACATGGTATTAATTGATATTAGATTATATTACTTGATATTGCATGATATTAATTGATAACACATGATTGTACATAATTTTAATTGATAATACATGATATTACATGATATTAATTGGTATTACATGATATTACATGATATTAATTGATATTACATGATATTACATGATATTAATTGATATTAAATATCACACGATATTACATGATATTAATTGATATTGATTGATATTACACAATTTTAATTGATATTAATTGATAATGATAATACATGATATTAAATGATATTACATGATATTATTTGATATTACATAATATTACTGTATATTAATTATTTTTACATTACATTAATTGATATTACATGATATTAATTGATATTACATGATATTAATTGATATTCATTTATATTACATGAATGTACATGATATTAATTTATATTACATAATATTACATTATATTAATTGATATTACATGATATTATTTTATATTACACGATATTACTGTATATTAATTAGTATTACATGATATTAATTGATATTGCATGTAATTACAATATATTATTTGATATTACATAATAATTCATTATATTAATTTATAATACATGATATTACATGGTATTACATAATATTCATGACATTACATACTATTAGATGATATTCCATAATAACATATGATAAATACATTCTACCTTCAGACAGTGACAGTCACTTTAATACGGGGGAGAGCATTTTTTATCTTACAATTGGAAAAAAATGTTCGACAAACTTCATGTTTTATGATATTTATTTTCCATGTGTCGTTAGTTCGTCTAATGAACAAAAATCGAGCACATACATGCTAAACTTGTTATTCACTGATCGTTTAACCAAGAATCTATGCATTTGCTTCAAGGAAGCAGTTTACCTTAGAAAATAAATTAAAATATTGCATATTAAGCAAAATATGTATGTATTTTTAGTCACGAAATCTCAACATAATTATGAAATTAATTACATCACTACGAATCACCTTAGTACTATTCTTGACATTGAATATCTTTGAGCAAAATATGTGGGTTTCTGCACCTCGACGAACGGCATTCAGATTTATCGCTATAGAGCGATATACTTCACATAACATAAAAATATTCAAAAGTGATTTTTAGAAAGACCGAAACTGCATGTTAGAATAGAGTAGAATCATCAACAAAATAATACAAGGGATTGAACCTCCTAAGAAGAAAATCATTGATGAAAGTAAGTACAAGATAAAAGACATATTTACCGCACCCTCAAGTTTTAGTAAAAGTTTTAAAACATAGGAAAATGTCAAATGCTAAAAGTGACAAATGAAATTTCACTTTAACGATTTAATATATTTTTAAAGACAGTCTCACTTATATTAAACTTTTGTAGTTTAACGATAAGAACTGTGTGCCCTGATTAAAGGTTAAAGTACATGTCTAATTCTGAAATAAATATAGAACAGACTTACACACTGTCTGCACTGATGAATTTATTTAAAATTAGAAACCTGTGAGCCTAATTCAAAATCTACGCAAAATACAAAGACACAGTAACAGGGTTCGTTCTTTGTTGCACTTTAAAGTAGATAAAAGTATATCGCTCACTTAATGGAAAATTATATCTCAGCGAATTAACAATCAAGTAAGACTGACATTGTTAAACTTTTGCCTTCGTATTTCGCTTAGTTGTTATTAATGATGCAGAGTGAAAACACCATAACATCCGATAAAACATTACAAACATTTTTCTTGTTAAAAATCAAGATTATCACAACTGAAACAAATGAAAGCTGAAAACATTACTAGTTTTCCTACGAATTTCCCGACAATTTATTCGAATATTTCTGTCCACTTGCGAAATCCTGCATCTACGCTATAGTTTTCAGACTATTTTTGCACCTTATACTAGTTGAAAAATTTTGTTTGTGTGACATTGTGTCAACCCCAACCTCGGGTGCTGGCATCCGAGGCGGTCCGCTTTTCTCCCCCTTAGCTAAGCCATTCTAGTGTTAAAGTCTTTGCAAATTAGAAAATAAAAAAGTAATTAAGATGTTAAATATAGAGCGAGTCGCACAATGTTCGAGTAGTTTTGGAGCCTACGCAATCAACATATAGTAAGACAATATAACCTTAATGATAATATAAAGGGCACACTTGCGTGGCACAAGGATTCGACGAGACAGAAGAGCACTGTAAGAATCTTTTAAGTTATGGAGACGCACATGCTTAAAAAAAATTATAACTGAAATTATTTGTTTCGTTTACAAAGCTTTGATGTCGGAGGGTTTGGTGCAGAAGTGAAAGGCGATCTGACTTGTGTGCATCGGTTAGTTTATATGTGCTGTCATGTTTAATGCAGTTTATACGAATTCAATTGTTTGTGCTATCAAAATTCTTCTGCAAACTGAAATTCTGCAGTGATTTTATGAAAATATTTCTTTTTCGTTGTGTAATACAAACGAATTTTGTTATTGATTCGAAGGATTTTGTCTTTTATCATTCGGTTTATTGCCGACATATATTCATTTCCAGTAGCTTTTCTCCTTCTCTGTTCGTTTTATCGTTGGTCTTTCTCTCTCTCTCTCTCTCTCTCTCTCTCTCTCTCTCTCTCTCGCTCTCTCTCTCCTACAATTGTTCACACTGAAGAGAGAGAGAGAGAGAGAGAGAGAGAGAGATAAAGAAGATAGAGATAGTACACACGTGGAGAATGTATATGAAAAAAAATCTATTCGTACATTTTGTCGAAAAGTACTAATAAATTTTGTTCCAAGTTACAATGTTTGCAATATATACGTATATAGCAAGAAAGCGCTTTAAATTTATGTACTATTCACTAAATATGAAGATATATATTCATATAAACACACACACACACACACACATATAGAAATATCAGGATAAGCATGTGTTATTGGACACACACACACACACACACACACACACACATATGTATATCATTCTTTGAGGTAATTGCGCCAAATCCGAGGGTAATTACGCCAGCTTAAAAAAAATTCTCTTTATATGTGTGGTTGACAAAAGAACACTTTCAGCTAGTTAGCGCAATTACATCGGACTTGGCGCAATTATCTCAAAGTAGGATACATACATATATATATATATATATATATATATATATATATATATATATATATATATATATATATATGTTTACACATGCATATCAATATATATGTACATATTGGGCACTAACAATTCCTTTTTGTTCCTTTTTTTATCCATTCTTTTCAGTTGGCGGCCAATGATCTAATGTTCTGCTCGATGTGTACCAGATCTTTCCATATCTACAAACGTTTTCGACTCTCTTCAGTTTTCGGCAGGCACGTTATGAAATACAAATTGTAAAACTTGTAAATTTATTGACGAAGACTATTAAAACCGTTGTGAAAGCATCAATTCACTTCGAATTGGCTTATTTGATTGTGAGGTTGTTTTATCGTCAGTATTTTAGGGAAAACCATTTATTAAGTTATTCTATAATTATTACGATTCTTATTCCATTTGATTTTTGTTATTATTAATATTGTTAATATTATTATTATTATTATTATTATTATTGTTGTTGTTGTTATTAGTATTATGTATATTTTCTAATTAACAGGTATTTTATGTTATTTTTCTTTATTTTCATGCCTCAGTGCGAAGGAAAACAAAAATAGCAACTAATAATAATAATAATAATAATAATAATAATAATAAGAAGAAGAAGAAGAAGAAGAAGAAGAAGAAGAATGGGGGACTTATTACTACTTACATTCCAGTGCAGGTCAATAGTCGCTGCCAACGCTAAATCAATGGTAAACGGCTGTTGCGATAATGCAAATTCGTTTGCAAAGGTTATTAAAATAGGTGGAAAGAATGGAAATCTGAGGAGATTTGTTATCACTCCGACTCCAGGGAATATCACAAGTTTTCACAAAGAAATTTTTGATGATGGTCTGCATGAAAAGTCCTAGTGAGTAAAATTGATAAAATATATTATTAAGTTAACTTATAATAAACCTAACTCACACCCCACACCAAATAAAAAAGTGTTTTGTCAGCATCGACTTACATCACACCAAAGAGTCGAGAAGGATCGAGGAGAATACAAAGACCGAAGACAGAGAGAGAGAGAGAGAGAGACAGAGACAGAGACAGAGACAGAGACAGACAGATAGACAGACCTCAACTGGATAAATGCGAAGACCAATATTCGTTGCTAGAGAAATGAATGGCCAGTGACTGTTACAATTATGCCAATACATTATGCAGACGTTATAGAAAGAAGTGAAAAGTACTAGAAATCTGG
The DNA here is from genome assembly GCF_053919585.1 of Euprymna scolopes. Classification (NCBI taxonomy): domain Eukaryota; kingdom Metazoa; phylum Mollusca; class Cephalopoda; order Sepiida; family Sepiolidae; genus Euprymna; species Euprymna scolopes. The sequence goes on from NC_136486.1 coordinate 167,297,685, forward strand.
GGAAAATTGTCGTCACCAAGACTCAACGGAACACCACCGGTTGTTGTCAGTGAGCAATCTCTGATCATGACCTGTGTAGGAACTCCTAGCGAGTGGATAATAATAATAAACTTCTCCATAATTTCGGTGCCAGTAAGCCTCTCCATTGACCCAGTCTTCTCCGGGCTTATCCATTATAGGTATTGTTAGTGCTCTCTCTCTCCTCGGTCTTTCTATCCTAATCGACATTAATCGGTTGTTTGCTGTGGTGTCAGTCGCTGCTAAAAATGTTTCTTTTTTAAGATAGGGGGAATTTTTTTCTTTTTTTTTTTTTTAGTTTTTCTTTTTCCTCGTTATTAAAAAATTCCTTTTCCACGTTATTACAAAATTCCCGGCGTCTTTTAATAAAGCCTTTTATTTAAATTATAGGAATTTTCTGTTAAAACATGTTATTTTTTGCGATTCGAAAAATATTTTTTTCTTTTAAATGTTTCCGTGTGATATTTAGTAGAAGAAAATTCACCAGTCGCGCTCCCTTCCTCTTCCTCCTCCACCTCATTCTCTCCCGCCCTACCAATACACAAACGCCTTCAACCAACCAATATATAAGGTGTCAAGCTATTCAAAGAATCATCAAAAGAATATAACTTAGAATATTCTAGATATAATTATTCCATGGATTGCAAGAGAATAAAATTTTGTGTGTAAGTGTCCACTAAGGACGTTATTGAATGTTTTAAGAACATAAATAACGGCGGGGGACATGGATTTGTACAATTTCATGTTGATGCATGTTGTCCAGAAATTAACTCATCACTTTTAGATAAAACAATATAAATGGTTAGAATGTACATAACCTGGAGGTGGAGGAATTTAATGATATATTATGGAAAACTATGGATTCATAAGGATAACGATATATATTTTAATATTACAATGGGTCGGTAGATTCTGGTTATATATATATATATATATATATATATATATATATATATATATATATATATATATATATACTAGCAAAAGTACCCGTCGTTGACTGGGTTCAAAAACAGCCTACAGAAAATGGACTCTAATTTATGAAACGGAAGGGTTGAATTTGGGGGTATCAAAACCAAAGCAAAATATGATGAAAGTAAAAATAAAATAGATAAACCCCATAATTTATTATACCATACCTGTTCACACTGAAACACTTATCACAATATTCTGTTGATCTATATTAAAAAGCCTTGTTAAACTTTGTGACATATTTCTATTCTATGGAGGTCAAGCGCGAACAAACACCCCATAATTTTATTATACCATATTTCTTCAAACTGAAGCATAATTATCAAAGTATACTTACGCAGATAGATATAAAAAGTCTTTATTAAAGTTTGTGCCTGTTTCCATTCTATGGAGGCCTGCCGCGAACGCAGACCCCACAATTTTATTATACCATTCCTATTTAAGTTAAAACATATTTATCAAAGTATTATGTACATCTATATCAAAAACACTTGTAAACGTTTTTTTTATTTTTTTATTTTTTATTTCCATACTTTGTGGACCAGGCGGGACCGCAGACCCCACAATTTTAATGAAGCACCGTTCTGCCAGATCAAACATACCCATTCCTGTGTCTCGATACATCTTCTATCATTATATGTAATCAATTTTCTAAAATAGTCAACCATATAGGAGCCTATTCGTGACCAGACACACACACACACACACACACACACACGCACACACACATATTCAGCTTTATATTATATATATATATATATATATATATATATATACCAAATCCGTAACAGGAGCTGAATCCATACCCATAGTAATATCAAATTTCTATCCTTATCTTTTATATATATATATATATATATATATATATATATATATATATATATATATATATATATATATATATATATATACGTGTGTGAAAAAAGTGTTAGTAGGCATGCAGGTTCGAACCCGTGATGCGAAGTTGAAGAGAAAATGAAATAAAACCATGGAGTTTACCGCTGCGTCATGACGCGAGCGGACATCTAAAGTCTTCAGATTTAGCGATGAAAAAGAAATGAATGAGCTGGTAATTAAGTTAAGAATCACGCAGGGGCAGAAATAAACGTTTGGCTGTAGACCTGTTAAGCTTTCAGCTTTCCGCTTCGTACTTGTTTCCCCACGATGTTTGGGAAAACTAGCTCCCCCAAAAAGGGGGAACTCTGGTAGTGTCCAAATGAATAGCAATTGTCTGATATGAAGAGTTTTCCCACATTGATGAAAGCTGATTGCCTTCAAAACGTGTCGGCCCAAAAGGCCAGGCGGTGTGGCTTCATTTCGGTTAGTTTCGTTTTATTTATACGAGAAAGACAAACAATCACTGGAGACCAGGGACTTTTTAAAACTCAGTCAAAATAAAGATAGATACAAGGTCCATTTTCGAATCTGAAATATAATAATCTAGGGAGTATAAGGAAACTTCTGCAAAATAGTAATCTTGTCGAGAAGCCCAGCTAAAAAAAGCCTTTCTTGGACATACACAAACGTGCCCATTTTACCGTTTATATTATATATTAACTGAGATTGAAAGGAACAACCTGAGCCAGAATGAAGGCTATATAGAGACTAACGGGGGTACCTGGTGTTGCCCGGGAGTGGATAAATTTTATGGTAAGGGTATTGAGCAACGGAGCCCTGAAATTTTTATTTTAAATTAACCAACCCCCTAAAAAATGAAAATAGCAGAGAGTATCAGTATGAACGCAAAAAAAAAAAAAAATTAGCCGCAGCAGCCACTAAGCGGAACAGGAGGTGAAAAAAAAGTGAACCGTTTAGCCATCGTGGCCATGATGACTCACGACGTCGCAGGCAATTAAAATAAGGTTAGCAAGGCGCATTGTGACTTTGCAAAAATGCCGACGCAAAGGTAACCTCTCCTTGTAAAAAACGGCCCAGTTGACGGTGAAAGAATGAATGCTTTAGGCCAATTTTGGATATCTGTCGGCCGTAAGACCGATCTTTCTAAAGATATCAATTTTGACAGTTTTGGTCGTGTGTGTCGAAGGTTTTAGCGAGACATACAAACATACATACATACATACACACTAACAGACAGGAAAAATTTTTATAAAAGATGATTATTCATTACCAGATGTACTTGTAATTATATATTAAAAAAAAAAACTACTGTAAAGTTTGCATTAACTTCCTCACCTACAAATGTTAACAATTTTTTGCGATGTTATAAACATAAATATATACCTATTATTTATTTAGAACCTGCAAATAAGAACGCATACGCTGGTTAAAATTAAATGAATAATAATGAAATTTGATTAATGAAGACTAATGTTGGCTATTTGAAATTTAATTGAGCCTGCCATTAAAACTCCGGGACAACCAGAAGTTAAAAAATGAAAACATGGTTAAAACCCCACCGAAAAAAAGATGCTACACATGTAAAGGCAAAGCCGATGTACAAAAGCAGATGCATTTCATAGTGTTTGCTTAAACGCTTTGCATGTATGTTGTGGATAAAAAAGTGAGTAGCTATGTTAATAAAGAGTTCTGTTCGTAGGATGTGAAAACTTTGAAACATTATTTTTATGCGCTGATGAGTCTGTCCAGTTGTGCAAACTACAAATAATGAACTATTATATGTATTTTTGCAAACATAGAACCGAAACAATTGTACAACTGCTAAGTTATGCTCGCATATTGAACCGTGCTAAAGTAAATCTTAAATATATATTAAATATATTTATACGCAACAAAATATATTAATTTATAATATAAGATTATCCTATTCTGGCATAAATTAAAATGTATGGCTCCCGTCTTGGGGAGACCTCATGTTTTGACAAGCTTCTGGGCTTGACCTTTACTCTTGATCTTAAATGGAACACATACATTAAATCCGTTGCCAAGGCCGCTGGAAAAATGGTGGGATCCTTCTATTGATCTAGTAGATATCTCACTGCTGATGCAATTCTCTAACTATATAAGAGCCAGGTACGTCCAAGGTTGGATTATTGTTGCCACATCTGGGCAGGAGCTGCTAGAAAGAACTTATCTTGCCTTGATAGAGTTCAAATTAGACTTCGTAGCCTCGTAGGGGATTTCCTTCTCTCTTCCCTGAAACCTCTTTCTCACAGAAGAGATGTTGCGAGTTTGTCTCTGCTTTGTTGTTATTTTCATGGCAAGTGCTCGACTGGGCTCCAATCTATGCTCCCCCTCGCCAAACTTTCACGAGAAACACCCGTCTAGCAGAAAACACTATCAATAATTTCCCCATCTCTTTATCTGTGCCTAAACCTAAACACAGATTTCGTGAACAAAGCTTCTTTTTTTAGAACTGCACGCCTCCTTGCCTTGATAAGTGGCGATACCTTTGTATACATATATCTATATTTATATATGGTTATATATACGTATATATATATGTATATATATATGTATATATATACATATATATATACATATATACATATATATAGACAGTAATTAAATATTAAATATATACATGTACACTGTATATATATATATATATATATGCGTTTGTATATATGTAAAATGTCTAGATAATATGTATATATAAGGAAATATACAGACATGCACATATATATATATATATAGAGAGAGAGAGCTATAAATGCATGTGTGTATTTGTATATTCCTGTATATATGCATGTTATCTTTACATTTTACGCATATATATATATATATATATATATATATTGACATACGTTAAGATATATGTGCGTGTCCCTGTGTGTTTCTTAAGTCGTGTGTGAGTTTCAACACAGCGCTTGCCTTGATGTTCAGAAACCAAGAGCTTAACATATACTGATATGGACATTTATAGACCACAAACTCAATCTGATGGTCCCCTCTGCTTCTTTTTATCTCTCATCCCCACACACCTAACATTGCCACCACAGGCTTTTTTCTTTTGTCTTCTTTTTATCAAAATCTGTTCCATTGCCTGCCTTCCCCCACCTTTATACAACGTCCATCCTGTCCTTTTCCAAGTAACATTCATTCAACGTATCTACTCCTCGTGGCTTATTTTTGATATCCGTAATAAGGATAGTTCAACGAAAGGATGATAAAACGCCATCGTCTAAGTTCTTATGTTTTGTAGTGATTTTTCTTTTGTTTTCTAAGCTTTTCGTTGATATTGTTCCTGTTCTACTTTTTATTTTCCACAACCCACCGTTCCACACTTAAACATCTAGACGCCATTTTGACCAGCGTCAGGGAGTCGGCCATAGCCTCGTTTTGAAACATTGCCTCAGTCTCTTCTGGACAATCTTATGGACGCAAAAGAAAAGTTTCGAGAATCCAATAATACGAAAATAAAGAAATAATCTCCTTTAAAAAAAAAAAAAAAGAATCTTCGTCTCTGTATTTGTAAACTAAAATATGTGGTGATCTCAACCGGCGACTTTTGATCGTCATTTCAATTGTATGTTTATTAATTAAATCTATTTCGTATATCACTAAAAATTTCTAACAACGTGCGAGCAGCATTATTGTGTTTGTAATTACGACGATGTAATTGGAATGGATAGACATATATTTTCCGAGTTTGATGGAGATTACTTCAATGTAAGCTGTTCAAAGTTACGTGTTAGTAGTCTGGTGCCAGGACGTCATTACTTTTGACATAGTTCGGTGTTTACCAAAATATTCCAAATGCGATATTTACAAAACCAACTTAAGCTAATAAACATAATACTTAAATCCATAATATTTAAAGAAACCTGAACAATGCATATGTTATATAGCCAAGTTATTGATAAATAAAATAATATTATTATCTATATATCTATAAAGTTTTATCTCGGGCTAACATTGATATTAAAAGCCTACTTTTTCTATTTAAAAATGATTAAAGCGAACTTCTTAATATACTCAGTCATAGATGTGCGAGCGACTGCATGAAGGTTAACTAATTTGCATATTCTTAATTCGCTGATTTTTTATACGTATGGGTTTAAGTCATATGCATACGGATAATGCTGGATAAGTATACATTTTGATTTCAATACTAGCTGATAGCACACAAGTCATTTTTTTTTTACTTTTCACTACTTTATATTAGGTACAATATAATATTCCATTGTGAATTGAGTCTTGAATAATAAATACGAAATATGCATTAATTAAAATATAATATTTAAGCGTATTTTACGATCGAGCAACGCCGGGTGACCTGCTAGTTCTTTATATTACTAAAACATTAACGACTTTGTTATCATTTTAAATGAAGACCTGAATAAAAGTTTGGAGGGCGTTAACGACGCATGTTTTTATAGACTGCCTAATATTGAGACCGAGATTTTACTAAGTTCTCTTCTGCGTTGATCTATTTCTTGTTTTCCAAAGAGGGCGCTTCTATGCTTGATTCCATCAGTAAGTATTCGTTGATACGTTTCCTCTCTTCAATAGAAGACTAACCACATCAATATTTTACGACTGGTTATTATTCCTCCATTATAAACGCATTTCTCAAATATGAACATGATTTTACTTATATAATTCTATTCGTTTATATAATAGAAAAAAAATCTATTTGAAAAACTGCTTTAATCAATAATCATCGGTTGGCTTTGATCTTATAAGTCCCTATCTTTCTTTGTGTTTTCGAGGTCAACATTGAATACGGTTTCAGACTAGTATAGACAATTAGTGTAATTAACGCGAATAATCACATGATCTTTTCGTCTGTCGTTAGTTCTAATCAACCTTGTTCTAACCAAGAAAGACAAAACCAAAATGAATAAACATTCATATCGCGAAGTAATTAATTTTGTCCGTCTAATAAGCCATATATCATTCCAGTTTTTAACAACTGAGTCTCTTGCAAAGTAAAGAAGGGTGAAATATAAACGCGGTCAAATGAATGCATTTCCTTCGTGTTTAATGAATAAAAGATTCCGATTCATATTATTTGGATTTTTCTAATCAGATTTGTTTTTAGATAGGGATTGGTGATTTATTTTGGATTCCTCAGACTATTGTTCTCTTCTTGAATGTTATTTTCGCAACGTTTCTGTTGATGCAGAATCCGATGAGTATCTTGTTGAGCTCGGGAATCTTTCTGTCAAATCGTAAATCTTTCTGTTTGATTCAGGAATCTGAACGACATTTCGAAGAAACACTTTCATTTAATTCACAGTGGGAGCATGTGCATCTGAAAAAGGTCGAAGGTTATATCGGTCGAAACGTTGTGAAAATAACGCTCAAGATAGGAACAGTGGTTCGAATAATAATATGAATAATCGATCATCATCCAAAAAAAATCAGATATAAGAGAAAACAACTTTCTCACATAAATATAAGATGATAAAAAATTTAGAATTGACCACTTTACTCAATCCTCGGAAAGGTTTGTTCTCGTTCCTTCAGCCCTGAACGGGTAAAAGTGGTGGATTGAGTAAAGAGTCCAACTCGAAGTTCCTTAAAGATTCCCATGTTCAACATGAAAATCCCGAGTTCGACTAGACGCAGCAGAAGTAATTTTAACCGTCTACGGAACACAATACCACAGAGCTGCTTCCCAGATGATTGCAAAATTATCGTTTTAAAGCTCAATATCCACACTTTTTTATTAAGCTTTTCTATTCGGCGATGTTTCTGACAAAAAGGAAAGAATTGCTGTTTTCTGAGTTGAAATATATCCATCTAACGCTTATTGTTGGCAAGTTTATGGCTTCGAAATAGCTCCTTACATCAAGTTGCTTCATGCCTTGTCTAGTGTGATTTCTATTATTTTTTTAATCAAATTTTGACTAGGTTTTAGTATTGTCTCCAATCCTTAAGGTATTTGTCTGTAAACATGACAAACCTATCATTTTAATCATACATAAAGACATTTAGAGTTTACATCGGCCGAAATGTTGTGAAAGTAATTCAAATAACGCATATTATCAATTCTCATCTCAAAGTTTTCGATATAATTCAAGGTTGTCATTTCCAGAGGTAAAGTAACTAATGAAGTATAACGAGGTAAATAGAAGAGTGCTCAATACCGAAGTAGGGCAAGATATACTTTCTATTTATTTTTCATATCAATTCTCATCTCAAAGTTTTCGATATGTATATGTAGAGATGTTTGTTCAAAATTAACCATGAGTGGAATTCGAAATTCTGTATCGAGTTCTGAACATAATATTTGATTTGATTAGTGGAAATACCTTGTTCTTGTTCCGTCAGTCAGGATCAGATAGAAACATTAAGTAAATGATACTTGCATTTTTGTAAAGTTCGTACTTAAAGTTCAACCTTCAGAATATTGTTACTTACAGCTATTTATACTGAGCACTTTTATCTGTTACGTCACGAGAACTTGTGGAATAACATTTAAGATGGGAACAGTAATCTGACTATTTCGAATCATACAAGTTATGAATCCTTATCTCAAAAATTCTTCAATAAAACAATTAATTTTCAAGTTCGAAGTGTTTGAATAATTTTTAAAAAATGATTTATTTTATTTTATTTTTTTTATTACATTTTCACCCCAAACAAGGCACATTGCCACTTTGGTGTAGGGGGCTACTATCAGGGGCAGCAACTGCTGGGGCACTATGTTGGAATTTGGGCAGCAAGATGTCGGTTCACGTTACACTTGAACTTCTGCATGTCAGTACAGTTAGGGAAGCAGGGACCTGGAAAGGAATTCCCGAGTCTAGCGGTTCTGGGGAAGAAACTACTGGAGTAGAAAGATTTTTTTACATCTAGGGATCTCTACTGTGTGGGGGTGGGATTTAGCTGCCTGTCAGGTTTGTTGTGGGTGTCTACGTCGTAGGGGCACAAGTGTCTGCAGTTCGTCAGAGCATTCACCCTTAAAATACTTGTAGAACAGGCAGAGGAATGCAACGTTTCGTCGATGGGACAGAGGCTGAAGCTTAGATGCCAGTTCAGGGCCTATCAAATTGGCAACTCTCTTTTGTGGGTTTTACGTTTTTAGAAATGAAATAATTGTAAATTACAAGACGTTTCTTATGCATAAGAAAACTTCATCACTTAATCGCGTGATAATGTGAAGCTAAAATTACAAACGACCGTCGACGATGAATACAATGAAGATGTTCAGTGTTTAAAAGTATAGTTTATTTTGTTTTTACTGTAAGTTTTTTAACTTGTAAGATAACTCAAAATTCAAAACTTGTACGCAATGTTTGGGTTCTTCGGACTACTGTCTTCATCTTGAGTAATATTTTCACGTTTCGGTTAAGGTACTCTCTGATCTTCTTCAGGTGTATCGTTTAGAACCTGAACATCTTCTGTCAAACTAAGGAATCTGCATTGGAATTTCGAATGGAATGCTTTATTTAACCCACGGAGGTAGCATGCTCTCGTTCCGTAAGCCGTGACTGGGTAATAGTCCTAACTAATTCGCAATTGTATTTTAAGTGTTGTCTGCACAGAACATTGCACCTTCAACCTACAGAAAAGTGTAAATTACAATTGAATTTTAGCAAATAATTTATCCAATACGCCACGAGTCCGTCCGCAAAAAAACATGGGGTACATCGAGCGCAACTTTGTGCAAATTACACTATACAGACGACACACGTTATGGAGTAAACAACATAAACATTCTGCAGGTCTAATATTTTAAAAATTCATTTTTTTATATTTTGTGTAAAGAAACAACCCTGATTAATTTCAGTAAATTTTCCATTTCTTTCTTGATGGAAATCTTTTTTTTTTTTTCGGTTCAAAACACATTCTATCTTTTTTTTTTTTGAACGATCATGAAAGAAAACAGTGCCGCTTATCGATAGGGTCATGACTCCCAAGCGAGGAATAATGATGGGTAAATGGTAGTTGAGACGTGCCTGTGCAATGAACTGAGGACAGATTTACATCAGATAGGTTGCTTATACAGTAGAGACAAACACATCCTTCAGGATTTAGAGAAAAGTTCACAATAAATATCACATCATAAAACATAAAGGAAACAAAATACACTTTGGCAAATCATTCGAGTAATCGTTTTTGATCTTTTCCCTTTAAAGCACTTAATATAATAAGTACACAAATATGTCATCGTACGGCCGTATATATATATATATATATATATATATATATATATATATATATATGTGTGTGTGTGTATATATATGTATATATATATATATGTATCTGTGTATATATATACAGCAAAACTAGTGTTACTAAAGGTATTTTAAAAATACTTATCTCATCATATTACAGAATGTTATTTTCAAATAGGAAATAAAATATTACTCCAAACGATAGGTATCCCAATGGGATTGGATCCTGCACCATTTTGGCCAAGTCTGTATTTACATAGACTCGAGTATATATATATATATATATATATATGTGTGTGTGTGTGTGTGTGTGTGTGTGTGTGTGTGTGTGTGTGTGTGTGTGTGTGTGTGTATATATTTAATATATGTGTGTGTTTGTGTAATCGCGAATAAAACATAAAATTTATAGATAATCTTATATGATATAATATATTATATAATAATGATGAATTCGAAAAAAATGAACATCTTATATATACAAAATAGTTAGAATTGAATTGAGAACATAGAAGACAACGGGCTACATTTCTGGTTTTAGATATAAAAATTGAGGATGGGATATTTCATTATAAAATATTTGATGAAAAGAAACTCTTTCCCCTTTCAAATAGTTCGTATGCCGCATAAAGATAGTACCTGCCCTGCTTCATTGTTTTATGTCAGAGATTTTGAGAATAGCTCGCGTTACTTTGAAATTAATGGATTTTATACCCACAGTTTCTAGCTTAGTGATAAGGATGATAAAGCAAGGTGGGGATAAAACTAAAATATTTAAACAGTTAAATAAAGCATTTGTTCGTTATCCTCAAGCTTTTGAATCGTATAAATTTAACCAGAATATATTAATAAAGGAAATCCAAAACTATATTAGTAATGCATAAAATGTATTATATACACAAAAACGAATGTATATATGTAAATATTTTAAACTTTTATATGTTTTTAATTTTAAATAAATAAGAATGTAAATATACAAAATACTAATCATAGTAGGGGGTGATAAGTAGTCAAATGGATTAATCCTAATCTTATGATTACAACACTGATAAATGAAAAAATATTTCCATTTCGAATTTGGAAAAAGACGAATCTAACAGCTAAGGAAGACATTTTTTATAACATGAATAGGTTAGCCAAATGTATTAAGAGTAGGAAACGAGATCTAATATCTGTAGCATTTTTTTTTATTGTTTTTGAGATTAAGGTAGGTGGTGTTTGATCAACACTGATGGGGATCCATGATTTAATATACTGTTTTGTTTTAAAATTCTCGAAACAATGTTTCATGGTAAACAACTAATGATCCCTTAAAGACATTAGGACTCTAGTGAATTCGAGAGAGCAAGTGGATGCATTGATTGCAGGTGATTAAATGACTTACTGACTTACACCTAATAGCTTTCTAACGAATGATAAAAAATATAAAAATTAAATAAGTTTTTTATAAAAGTTTTAAAAGTTTAAAACCTTTCAAGACTATATATATATATATATATATATATATATATATATATATATATATATATACTAGTAGGCCATGCGGCATTGATCAGTTGTAAAATACGCTTAAATATGATATGTTGATTAATGCAGACTTCGTATTTATCATTATACTATTCTGGGTTCCCGGTGTAGCCCGGGTGTTTGGAGGTGCGTGGTAGTAGGCAGGCAGGCAGGCTCGAACCTGTACTGCGAAGGAGGAAAAGAACGTGAAAAAAGGTGACGTCTTTGCTGCTGCGCCCATTGCCAAACCGGAAGTGATGTAGGTTTAAATTAACGTTAGTCAATCTAAATCTTTCTAAAATATCGGCGAAAAAAGGGACTCTTCCGTGTAGAAAAGTGCCCAGTTGGGGATTAAGTAATTAATGTTTTTAGCCAATTTTTCGATATTTATTGTCCGAAAGGTCGAATTCAAAACGATTTCGATTTCGTGAAAATTCGTCGCCTCTATCGAAAGTTTTAGGCAGACATACAAACATACATACATACATACATTTAAACAGACACGTGAGATTTATATTTTAGATTATATTTGACCCAATATATAGTAATGATTTTTAATATTTTATCAAAGATGACTCGTGCGCCATCACCGAGTATCGAAACCGAAACGGTTAGCTTATTTTGAAACTAATCCTTTCAAAATTACTCAATCCTGTTTTTAATAAAGCCTAAAAATCTAGAATAACTATGAAATCAACAAAATTTTAACATAAGTAAATACGATCTATTATGTAATGCTAATTTTAGCGTCGATAAATATAATTTGTTGACGTTATTCTGAAACTGTGCCGGTTGTTCTTTTGATGTCTAACGATTGCATATCTACGTTATCGTCTGCTTTTTGAAATTCACGTTTTTTGGCCAGTGTTTTGGTTTGGTTTGTCTATGTGTGTTTCACGATTGGTATAGTTGTGTTAAAGTTTCATTGGATTCGATTTATTCTCATTTAACATAAAGTAGGCGGAATTCATTTAATTTCAGTTTTTTACTTAAGACCCGTTAACTCGAGCCTTAAATTTTAGACATATTTTTTAATCAAAATAAAAATATCGCGTAATATACATATAACAAAAATAAATGGCGACAGACTGGCGTCTTGTTATGAAGATGTTTATAGTTTACTGTATGAAAACTTATTTAATCTATTGATGTTTTATTTTAATATATCTTTTGTTTATAGTTGTATATTTTCATAAACTCTATTGATGTACTTAAAACTAAATTTTCTATATTGTCAAAGTTTTTGATGCGTTCTTATCTCTTCTTCTCTTCTTCTCTTCTCTTCTCTATATAAATAAAATGAACTCATTTTTTCCCGTCGGATTTTGACATTAATAGGATTAAAAATCAAGATATTTCATGCAAATATAATATGCACAAACTGCAAAACAATATCTGAGTTGTGTTATAGGCGTATTATTTCTCAAATTCCTCGATAATCTTAGATTTCTATACTTTTTCTGCTGAGAAGTCACGGCCAAAATCGGTTAAGATCAATGGAAGTGGTAAAATATTTTCTCTCTAATAAATTCCTCCTCCCCCTGCCACCACTTAACACCGTTTGGGGATCGTTCACAAGGAACAGTTGAGAAGAGAACACCGGTTTGGCTTCGTAGTTCTTTCATGTGAAGTTATTTAAAATCACTAAACTAAGCTGCAGTGCTCTGTGGCGTAGTGGTTAGCGTGCTGGACAATTCACGTTGTATATTCACGTTCGCGCCGACCTACCGTAGTCGATTTTTTTTTTTCTAAACAAGTGGAATGGACTTTTCTTGGTGGCCGAACTGTTAACGTTGCAGATGTTTTGGGGGTTTTTTCACACTTTATTTTCCTACTTTTACTCATGACTCCGGGTTTGATCCTTCCTACTTACCTTACCATAACATTTTTTAAAACTCCCCCCCCCCCGTCCCGGAAACAAACACTCGGGCAACGCCGGGTACCCCCGCTAGTATGAAATAAAAAAGAAGTTCCGGTAGAAGACGAGAGATAAAGAGGGGTGGTGGGAGTGGACGTTTTTCATGGAAAATACGATGAAGAAATAACGAAATAAGGTAAAAGAAGAAACTGATGTCGACTTTGAATAAGACAAATAAAAGGTTGGGGAAAAAAATTGCCAAAAATAAAAGAAAACAGAAGTTGTAACCGAAACTGTGATTACATTTTAAACGCAGCAGAAAATAAAGGTGAGAAAATGTCTGACTCAAAACCTCTATTTCCAAATAAAAACTCAAATCCACATCCTTTCGTCTTTTTTTTCTTCAACTGAATGTTTCGTTATTTTTCCCTTGATGGCATTACTGATATATTACATTATTTTTTCCTTTTTTTATTAGTGTTGCTTCAGTTAAAGATTTTTCTGAGTTATCCTTCGTTTTCTTGCTTTTATTTTATTTTGTTTTTATTACTGAAATTACAGTCGCCATTTTGTTTTTATTTTCATGTTTATGGCAATCTTGTTTTCTACTTCCGGTATAAACAGAGATTTGTCTCACTCGTCAACTGACTCTTTCAAGATATGTTTAAAAGGAGAGAAAACTTTCACTTCCCGATAACAGATCCCTGTCAAAAAATACCGACTTAACGCGATCCGTATTAAAAATCTGTCAAAACGTTGTTTCCTTTTTTTATTTTTTGTATTAATGTCTAAATAAAAAAAACAATTCGATCAAAGATTTTTTGATAAATATTCCAGAAATTTATTCAATTAACTTCAATTTAGCAGTTTTATAATAATTTCATTAAATAGATGATGATTTTTTAATTAGTTCTTATTTTCTTTCTTTTTTATACTAAGGAGAATTTGCATTTTTTTTTTTTTTTTTTACGAAATAGGTTCGTACGTCTTTTTCTAATTCCATCAGAAACACGTTATGATTTATTTATTTTCTTTTATTGTTTTTCTCTCTTTTACAACGTTTTGTAATAATAAACCAACACATTCGTTTAGCTTTTGGCTTTATTTAACACCTTCCCTGTTGGGGGAAGATTAGAAACAAAGTTGGAAAGTGACATTTTAAAAAAACTGCGCCGTAGACTTGCAGGGTTTCAAATTCTATCAAAGGCCTAGCAGTTTCACTTTGAACACATTTTTGACAGACGCCTTCGATCTTATTGAAACATATATCAGCGACCCTTTAAAAAGTACTGCATTTAATCGGAATAGATAGTAGTCAGATGGAAAAATGTCTGGACTGAGTAGGGTGGATGCTGCAGAAATTGCACACTGTCCAATTATTCAATGGGGTGTCTTGTATTATTGGCATAGTTTTATTATTTTAACATGATCAGTGAACCTTTTTCCTCAGCTTATTATCTATATAATATTTTGTTGGTTCCTTCCTTAGTTGGTCTGAAGGTTACGCATTCAAAAAGACCAAATACAATATTTGAAGGCCGGGCTGCTTCAAAACAAAGGACAAATTCGCGAAATTTAGTTTTCAAAACGCAACCCTTGACAGGAATATCAAGAGAGAAGTCAGTGAACTGTTTAGTAAAGAGAACATTCGGAAAAAATAGGTCAAAAAGAGCATTGTCTGTCAACGGGTGATGGATTGAATGAGTAAATTAAAAATGGTCTCTTACAATGTGATTTTGTTATTTGTATTAAAATGTGTAGCACAATATTACTTTCTGAGAATTTATTAGTACTTATCAATTTATCTCATTTTAGTAAGTTTTATATGAAAACTACAATGGATACTATTTTCATGGAAATATCAATAAACTCATATTTGCTGCATTTTATCTTTCCGAAAAACTAATTTTTTGCGCTATCCAGAAAAATATCACTTTCATGTAAATATATTTGTTTATTCAATATATTTCTTATTCCGTGTAATTTCCACAGATAGTTTTGGTAGTTGTACTCATGTTGCATATATTTCATTTATTTTTCTAACATTTTTATCTTCACCTTATAATTTGGTTGGATGGCAGCATTTACTATTTGGTAGCTTTTTTTTCTGATAATTTACTATAATTACGTCAGGTTTTCGTGTCCGCTTTTATTCTTATGTTCCAGATAATTTTCTGCCTTTTATTTTCCAATAATATCTAAAGTTTGCGCCTGCACTATTAGTGAGTTCAAAAAGCAAAAGTTCCAAATATCTTTACATCTGAGTCATTTTTTTTTTATCATTTTGGGAGGAATTTTGCTTTATGCACTTATGATATCGCTTAAAATCTTCGTTTAGTGTTTCCCTGGGGATTTTCTATCTTGGTTGTCTTATAATTCTGATCGCGTGAATTTTGACGGATGTCAGTAGCCATTCTGTTCTTTGCCTGTTTTCTGTAACCATACACATGTGTTTTTATGCTCTATTTCTTTGGACAATCTTATAAATAGTCCATGTATCTGCTTCTCTTCCTTTGATTTTCTTGTTGTTTTTCATCTATTTTTGCTACACTCCATGTTATTTACCTTAGTGTTTCTTTTAGCAGCAGTAATCATCCTCTCTTTATTTCATGGTATGTCCTTTCTAATAATTTTATCGCAACGATCACTCAGTTTTTAATGCTTACCAATTCTCTTTCACAGTCTTCTGTTTTTGCATAAAATCGGCCAATCTCATGTTTCGGCTAAAATGCACTGTGTATCGTTTCGAATATTTTGTTTTTTTTAATCGTGCATATTTATTTTGTCATGAACTTATGAAATATTCAAAGTATGTACATAAGGATAATACGCTGGTATGCATCCTTTTATTAGGTTTCTATTATATCATTTTGTTTCAATGTGCGTCTCTTCTGTTGAATAGGGCGCGCCGAGCAGCTTCTGTCCAGATATAGCAACAGTACTCAATTGTAGAGCGTATCTGGCTCTTATACAGATAGAGGATCGCATCGGCAATGAGATACCTACTGGAGCGATAGACTGATCTAACCATTTTTCCAGCGATCTTGGCAACAGATTTGATGCATGTGTTCGAGTTCAGATTAGGAGGGACGGTCAGTTCCAGAAGTTTGTCAATACATGGCGCTTCCGCAAGATGAGAGCAATTCATTTTAATTGGGGCGGTCCGATCAATTACGATGAAAGGAGAGAAGTTCGGTTTTCAATATATTAAAATTAACCAGCCACTTTTTCCCCATTGCGCCACGTCTACTGATCGGAAGAGAGAGAATCAGAAAGATTTTGGTCACTGCTGGCCTTTGAAGTGTTGCCATAGATTGTGGTGTCATTTGCATAAATGATCTAAGAATGTGATTTGGGAGATCATTGATGAAAATCAGGAAGAAAGTTGGGCCTTGAAGCATTAATACTATGCGTTTCTGATTTCCGGCCATCATATAAGCCTATCAGAGAGAACGGATAAATAATTGGGAGGACATTTCTAGTTATTCCATAACGAGCGATCTTGTGAAGTAGACTTTTTTGTATTACTATATCAAAAGCCTTTGATATGCCAAGAGCTATTGCTCTAGAAATGAATCCCTTTGTCGATAGATTCACTCATCCTGTGTGATATAACAATTAGTACAGCAGTTGTCGATCGAGTAGAATGGAAACCATATTGCATGTCACTTCACCTTTTTTCTGCTTGCATAGTCGATCGATATTTTTCTTTGTGTATCGTATTTAGTTTCCCAGGTTTTATCAAAATTCCCATGTTCTTTTGATCTGTATATGCCTTGTCATTATTAGGAAACTTCTTCCTATTATTAGGTATCTATAAAATATTCAAACAAATTTTCTTACTCTGAGGGTAATTATTATTATTATTATTATTATTATTATTATTATTATTATTATTATTTGTTTTCATATTAGTCATTGTCAGTGATTTCTCATTGCC
Organism: Euprymna scolopes; assembly: GCF_053919585.1. Classification (NCBI taxonomy): domain Eukaryota; kingdom Metazoa; phylum Mollusca; class Cephalopoda; order Sepiida; family Sepiolidae; genus Euprymna; species Euprymna scolopes. The sequence continues at coordinate 167,315,026 of NC_136486.1, forward strand.
AATAAAAGTTATTGTTCTTCAAAGTCTAGTGAAAACAAGTCTATTAGGTGTCTATTAATCTCCGCTTTTTTCGATAATCGCTGCAAATCATTTCATGTTATCGCGATAGTCGCTGATAACGTGTGTTAGTCTTTCATGGAATCTTAGTGGTAATTAACCTCCGAACTTTTCCAGTGGAGGTCGATGTTAATGCTCTTCTTTCTTAGTCTTACCATCCTCTTTCTACTCCAATACCATTTTATGTGATGTTCCCTGATAACAGGTCTCCCTAGATTTCCAATACTCCTCACTTCTTTGGGGTTTTTTGTTGTATTTAAATATTACGAAATTGTGTCTCCTGATTGAATGTATGTATGTATATATATATATATATATATATATATATATATATATATATATATATATAATACGAGCAAACAGTTAATAAAACATGTTACAAAACACTTTGAAATGAGTTAAAAACATATTTAATCTGAAAAGGAAACATTAGATAAGTGGATAGTCCTTAATCCACGGAGTTTCGAAGAAATACTTTCCTTCTCATCATAGGGTATTATAAGCTCTATCTCCTATTTGGTTTTATCGAGATTTTACATCTGGCTGAGATAACTTTATAAATAGTAATTCTGTAATATTTATAATATACTTTAATTTTACCATCTTGGATCATTTTGGTAAATTTAATTGTAACTTTTATCTTATATATATATATATATATATATATATATATATATATATACCATCATATATATGTATACACCATCATATATGCAAACGGGCACGATCATAAAAAGAGAGAGAGAGAGAGAGAGAGAGAGAATAGAAACATTTAGGTACTGCTTCTGTTATGCATATTAGATTAAAGACATTTTAGCCCGTGTCGTAACGGCAGGGTTTTGTTAACTGACAGTCGAAATGAACTGTTTAAATAAAGATGCAAGAGAGGGGTGCAGATTTAAGGAGCCCACCTTATGAATGGAAAAATTGGTACTTATGTGCGTTACGGATCGTGCTGAAATCAAAGTCATTAGAAAGAACCCTATTCTTTATATGGGAAGGAAGCTTTCGAACTATTTTATATTTTCACAAAAGATATCGTAAAAACTGAATTTAACTTGAAAATCCTTTCTAGATGCAGCATTTTTCGTATTCTGCATAAGTACAGAAAAATTTACAAAATTATAATGTTCACCTTGCTGCCTATGATATATAATATAACATTCATAATGACCGGTTTATTAGTTTACAAGTAAATTCTAAAAATATTGTTCCACATAGATGGATCAGAGAAAATTGCAAATTGCATTCATGACCTGAAATTTTCATATTTCTGTTTAAGATATTGATGGTGTGATGGTGTGAGACTCTAAAAAAGTAACATCTGTCATGGATGTGTGTCAGAAGCAGAGATACGTCATTAAATTTCTGATAAAAGTGTATTGAGACTGGTGGTGACTATGCAGTAAAAAAGAAAAAAATCTGGGGTACACAATATAGCTTGTTTTTATGGTACTACTCATGTCTTTGTAGCTCTTCGACTTTTTTAAAATTAAAAATTTAGGATGGTTTTACATTTGAAACGCCCTCGTATATAAACATATAAACACCTAACTTTATATAAAGAGGAATGTTGTTTTCACATCATTAGTGCCTCACTTATTATCAGAGTTACTATTAGAAGTAAGGATAGTAGCAGTCAATAAAATTACAGAAAAAAACAGATTTTGTAGGTTTCTTTTTAAATCACAAAAATTCTCTCTGCTCTCATATTATTTATCTGCGTCATGTTTTCCCCATCTTATTTTTTTGTTACTTTTTTTTTTAACTATTTTCCTTTTCATCCATCCAATAATTATTATCTTCTGTTATCCATTTTTACTGCTTTTTGTCGAGTCGAATGTACATCGTTAAAGAAACGGCCAGTATATATATATATATATATATATATATATATATATATATATATATATATATATATATATATACATATATATATATATGGGCACATCGAGAACCTTCGCTTGTTATTCAGTAGTTATGAGTCAGTTACCCTGAAAAGATTCTAGCTGCACTCTCCCAACTTGTTCCCCACCCACCTCGGCCAAACTATTTTTCCACCGCAACAGCAGCTATCATTTCGCTTTTCTCTGCCATTCTTCCATACTCTCGCTTTTTCTCGTGCAAGATGTTCGCGATAACGAGAGTTTGTTTCTTTCACACCTCGCGTCGCGATTAGCATCGAGCGTAAACTGTCAAGTGAACACAGCCAAATGACATTAGCTTATCGGCGTCAATCTTTTTTTCCCTGGGACGCATCGACAACATTCACTCACCTTATCTGCCGTGCGCCTTGTTTCTCTTTGATGCACTGCAATGTTGTGCCATGTTATTTGTTATTGTTGTGTGTGTTATACAAGCGTTGGTTGCAATGTTATACAAGTTTAAGGCTCCATACGCTACAGTTTTCTGTTTATTGCTTGTTATTTTAGTTACTTTATTTTATTGGTCTTTTATTTGTTCCTTTTTCTCTTTATTTTCTGCTACATTTCATTGTCGTGGCAGAGAAAGAGTGAATCTCGAAGGGGGAGAAGTAATTCTCGCGTTATTGTGACGTCACGTTGCATGTGTTTGATCAACTTAGCAAATATAGTACCTACTTTGTACACAGCGTTCTCATTGATAACTCAACATGCAAAATGGTGAATATATTATCTTTTGATGTCCTCAAATCTTCTGCTTTTTAACACAACTTCAAGTTAAAACTGTCCAAAAAAGTCTGCATACTTTTTTATCTTCGCCTGGATAATTGCCAAATTTGGACAATTTGAACGTCTGAGTGTATAGGTGTTTTGTTTGTGTTTATAACAACGTAAGAAAAGCGTCAAATATGAATCCATTCAACACAAAACAAGCTATATGCATTCAAGGTTTGAATAACTTTTATCATCAATAAAAGACTAGATAGAATGTGCATGTTCAAAAAGGTTCATTCTTATGTGTCATCAGCCTTTAAAAGTAGTACAAAATTAACCCTTAGAATAACAGAGAAAAAGAGAATGAATGTTCATAAGTTGTACTTATTCCTTTTTGTTTGTTTAATAGCGGTCATAAAGAGGAGTGTTTGCTGGCTTCAACATCAAAAGCGGGTTTACTTCTCTCCTGACTGCAACTATATGTAATCTTTTTGATGTTTGTTTCCCTTCTCTTCGTTCACAAAAATGCTGGGCTTTTTATCCGTTTTTAACCGGCACCCACAGACACGTTAGTTGTTAAATTTATTTTTAGACGGCCTCCTTCCCATTAGCTAATTAATTTTTATGATTTTTCTATTGGGGGGGGGCGGAAGAGTGCGTTGAGCCTATGCGAACTGACACGTTTACACATTTTGTCTGTGACAGCCGACGGGTAAACATGCGGTCTGAATTTATGAATCCCTTACAATGCATCTCCGCCCGAAATAGCAGAGCAATTGCAATAACCTCGGGTGAAAGTACTGGTAACTGGTAGAGTGTGTTTAGGTTTCTTGTTATTATGATTTTTTTTTTTTTTTTTTTTTGCAGGGAGGTAAAATTTTGTTATAACTTCCTCTAATTGTAGTAAATATTATCATTGTGTTTCACAAAGCGAACACACTTGCCTGAACTGTCAAAGTATGTTCGAGCGGTGGGTTGTGAGCATCCAGTATTTTAGACTCCGTGTCTCCAGAAGCATTTTCGTTTTTGTCCATCGTTCGGTGTTTTTGTCGCCAGTGTTACCGTTCATGTTGGCCTCGCGGAATTTAGCTAGTTTCAGTTTTCTTATTGAGGTCGTTTGCTTCTCTTCGATCTGGAAGTGTTTGGTTTGTCTTTGGATGAGCCTATGTGGGCCCGGTGGCTTTCAAATTTTATCTGTTCGAAGCCACACATAGCTTGTAGACTTCAGATCTTCCGCTATAAATGTATTCTGCGTTGTATGTAGTTGTTCTAAGAGTAGAGATAATTCCAACTTTTGCATTTCTTTGTCAATTCTTTTAATGTCATCTCTACGTAGGTCCAGATCTTCCTGGTCCATTATAAATTTTGGTAGGAGTACTTCAGTTCCTGAAACCGCGATGGCTAAAGAAACACCTTAGACATTGGGCATATTTCTAATCTCAAGTAGAATGATTGGTAGTGCATCCAGCCAATTCTGTTTTCGTGCCATGATCGCAGTCTTAAGAGTTCAGTGTAACCTTTCAATAATCCCATTGGTTTGAGGATGATATGCTGTCATGCGGCATCTATAGAATCTGAAAATAGTGGATAGGTCTCTGAACAGTTCGCGTTCAACCTAACTTTCTCGATTTGTCACCACGTGCAACGAACCCCCAACGCGAGAGATCCGTGTACTTAAGAAGGCTAATGCAATGGTAGAAGCAGATGTGTTCTGTAAAGGTATGGCTTCCACCCATCTTGTTGCTCTATCAATGCAGGTAAGTACATATCTAGCTGTAGATGTGTATACACCATCGTATGTAATGGTGGTTAGTAATGGGCCAATGCCATCAATATGAACAGATGCTAAGGAGAATGGCGTGGTTTTTAATTTTAGTATGCCCCGAAATTTTGTGTTGCTTATATTGAAAATAGCTTTTTTGTCCACGTTTGGCCAAAAATATCTTGATTTTATTTACTTGGTTTTTGGTTTCGACCTGGGATGTGAGATGTTATGAAACATGTCCCAAATCCTCCTGCGTAGTGGTTCGGGCATGTAGGGTCTGGGAGAAGATGTTGATAAATTACGCCAGATTAATTACTCTTGTATTTCATAAGTTTTGAACTGATTTTTGTATTTTTCAAGTTCGTCATACATTTTCTATGATTCGCTGATGGTTGGCAAATCACATAAATCTATAGTCACTGCGCACATATGCCTGGATAGACAGTCAACAACAATGTTGTCTTCTCCTCTGGTATACCACCAATTTACAACATATTCCACGATTATTTATATCGTTGTTGTATGTCGAATTTCATTAGTCTTTTTTCATTCTAGACACAATCTGTGAACAGGGTAACATTTTTACCTTCTATCTGTGGTTTTATATGCAAGACTCCTTGCTATGCCGCTAACAGTTCTCTGTTAAAAGTGGAGTACTTCTTTTAGTTATCCTATAGCTTTCGCTAGTTGAATTCAACAGGGATTGATTCACCATTTAATATTTGGTGCAGTGCTGCACGTACAGCATAATTGGAGCTATCTGTGACTAGGTGCTGTGGCATATGGATCGGGGCGTGTCGATTCAGATACCTCGGCAAATATGTCTTTATTTTGGTAAATGCTTCCTTTTCAGGCGAGCCTAATTCCAGTGATGCAGGGTTGTGCTTAATGGTTTCAGTCAAATGCAATAATACATCTGCAGCATGTGAAATTGATTTTTTGTAAAAGTTCACTATTCACAGGAATCGTCGAAGCGATTTAGAGTCTGTTGGTTCTGGATTTTTCTTTTTAGATCTTCAACTTTCTGTGCTGTGGCTTAAATCTTTCAGAACATACACTATAGCCAAAAAAAATCAATGTTGCTTTTGTAAAATTGTCATTTTAATTAGCAATCGGAGATTTTAAGATTATTTTCCTCAAGAAGTGAGATAATTTTTTTCGAGATCACTGTGGCTTTGTTCTTCTGACACGAAAAACACTAAAATATCAGATATAAACAAAAACGCCGCTAAAATCCATGAATATGATGTCCATAAATCTTTTGAAAGTCGAACTGCTATTTCGCAAGCAAAATGGGATGAATATATATTCGAAATGGCTAAACGGCAGATTTTCCAATATCAGTCTTTTGAATAGGAATGTGATGATAGGCATGTAATAGGTCGATCTTTGAATCTCAAAAAGGTTGGATCCGAGGCTGTTGACGTTTGGGATCGGATATCTGTCTGGTTTTGTCAGGTGGTTGAGTTGTCTGAAGTCACGACACTCTCTCCATTTCCCTGTAGTTGATTTTGGAACTAGGTTGAAGGCGGATTTTTTTTTTTTTTTTTTTTTTTTTTTTGCTTTTTGATTGCGACTGACAATGCTGGATTTTCTTGGATTTCATTCTTATTTTTTTATTTTTTATTATTATTATTATTATTATTATTATTATTATTGTTTGTTTGTTTGTTTGTTTGTTTGTTTGTTTGTTTTTGCTGTTTTGTATTTTTAAGGCACGGTCAGAAACGTCGGAAGGTCACCATTTATAGTTTTTGTTTGTTTTTATACAACATAAGAAAAGCATCAAATAGAACTCCATTTAATACAAAACAAACAATAAGCATCCAAGGTGTCATTAAATTTTATTATCAACAAAAGACTATATTGAATGTGCATGTTCAAAAAGGTTTATTTATATGTGTCATCAGCCTTTAAACGTAGTACAAAGTTACCTATTCGAATAAACAGAGAAAAAGAAAATGAATGTTCGTAAGGTGTACTTATTCCTTAGTGTTTGTTTATTAGCGGTCATAAAGCGGATTGTTTGCTGGCTTCAACATCAAAAGTGGGTTGACTTCTCTCCTGACTGCACCAATATTTTATCCTCTTGATGTTTACAAAAATACTGGGCTTTTTTATCCATTTTTAGCTGGCTCCCACAGGTTGGTTATAAAATGTATTTTTAGCGTGCCTCGTTCCATTAGCTAATTAATTTTTATTATTCATCTACTTTTTTTTTCCAGATGGGCGTATCGAACTTGTACGTAGTGACGCGTTTGCACATTTTGTCCGTGACAGTTGACGGGTAAACATTCAGTTTATATAATTTGCAACAATAGTTTCACTTAAATAACTTTCATTTGTAAGCTAATAGTCCGATTGGGCTCAGATTTTGATACGTAATATCTGATGGTTAGTACTTCATAAAAGATTTTATATATTTTTGCATTCATGGCACTATCTATGAGTAAGGCGCGGGATTATAAAGCGATGTATTATTTTCGCTTAAATTTTAGATACTGATGCAAATTATTGACTGTGCTGAAATATTAACATCATTATTTAGAAACGCATTCTAAATATGAGGAATTGGATGCGTTTTTTTTTTAAACTATTTTGTACTTTCACTCAATAGTTTAATAAATCAAAGACAATGTAAAATGGAATTTAGGTTGGAAATCCTATCTAAATAGTATCACGATTCGTATTCTTCATAGCTACTAAATTTTCTATCATGACACCAATGCACAACTATTCAGCGTTTTATCTTTTTCTTTCGTCATTTTGTATGGATAATATTTGGAGGAATTTAAGTAATTCTTCCTTTGCCTTTTTCATGTTATTTTTTAAAACTAGCAAGTGATACACATTAACGAGTTGTTTGTCCCAAGTTCAAATCCTGTTTGTTCCAGAAAAATCATTTCCATTAGAATATTGGCAATCTTCACGCGGCCCCTTTCCTAATCCCCAGTGTCTTTTCTAGAAAGAATTATGTCTACAAAAATATGGGGAAAACTCATGCCAACAATAGAATCTTCAGATTCATACGATATGGTGACGATAGCCATTCTTCGTGTGGAATAGTATGTAGTAAAACTGATAAGAAGTAATTTGAGCTTTGAACACTATGGTATTTTTGCTCAGGGAAAAAGTGCCACGAGAAACACATGTACAAAGATCTTAGACGACCGAAGATAATGTCTAGTAGCCATTCAAATTCTCTCAATCCTTCATAAGGTGATCGTCTTGTATTGTGTACGTATATCCGTGTATAAGATGCTTGCAATGCTAATTAATAAAGTTACGTATTAAAGTAGCTTTTAATATCTGTAACGAAATAAATCCATTTATTCTCCTTAAAGAGATTATTATTTTATAAAAATAAGAAAATAATTCGGATAAAATCTCAAAAAGGTTATGAAATATTTTGACGACTCAAAAAATAATGTCCGTCTCAATTCATAATTTTATTTGTCTCATACACCTCAAAACTTTTCAATTGGATACTACTACTACTACTACTACTACTACTAATAATAATAATAATAATAATAATAATAATAATAATAATAATAATAATAATCTTATAAGGACGTCGCCGTCAGATAATGAAAACACGGGGAATAATTATTCAAAAACAATATTCGAGATTAAAACTGAGATGGCTGTCAACTATCGCGTTAGCTGTCTAGAAAGATGGCAGGGGAGATAACTCTTCTGTTTTTTTTTCTTTTGCTAAAGCTATCATTACCATTTTGAAAAATTCATTTCTATCTTCTTATCACATTTTTTTCAAACCCTAATTGTCGGGAAAACATTAAAACTCTTCATTAGATGCTGTCTTGCCAGTTTAAGGATAATCATTACGGCGTATCATTAAAATGCGCAAAATAAATATAACTGACACTATGAGAACTATTTTTTAATTCCTAAATAATGGTTGTTAATATTAATATTTTAACTTGTTTTTCAAGGGAAATGGGTTTTAGCGTAATCGATTAAAATTTAACCAATTACCGATTTAAATATATGTGGCTAAACTTAGCAAGGATGTTACGGTATAACAATATCACTTTGAAACGTCGAATCTCGCCGGATCACCGAAGTTAAGCAACATAGAGCTGGGTAAATTTTAGATGAGTCATCGTTCACGAATTCAAAGGGTCCGTAATTTTAGAAGTTAAATGGTTGTGAATTCACTTTTACTAATCTCTTGTTGGGGGTTCTATTTACAAAGGGGTCATATTACAACGTAATGCGTAAGGGGTAACTATGATGTGACCAGGTGTATAAAGGGCCAACCTGAAGTTGAACGAAATGATGTTTGTTCACACTGAATTTAAATGTCTCCATAATGGCATAGTGGAGAGAAACGGAGATTAGGAAGGTCATTACAAAGCGACCATAGGAAAATATCTTCTCACATCTAGAAGCCCATACATTTAATAGTTGGGTTTTTGTTCCTAGTCGTCAGAATAGGACCATGGGCGTTAATATTACCTTGAGAAGAAAGTTCTTGCGGAATTTTTTATTTGGATTTCAAGTGATGTATTTTCAAATAAGTTTTCCTTATAATACTTTTACTTTCTATATCAATTTAATAGCGTTTTTCGTTCTATCAAATCGTTTGGATTACAATCGTTTTAAAACAATTATGTCTTTTTTTAGAACATTGAATACAATATGGAAACAAAGCAAATTAGCACACTTTTTATTTCAATTTAAGCTAGGCCGAAAATATGCTGAAACAGCTCGCGATATCAAGAAGTGTTTGGTCCAGGAACCACTACTGAACACACAGCATAATTGTGGTTTAAGAAATTTCGTGGCGACAATGAAAGTTTTCAAGGTGATGTACGTTGTGCATGGTCATTGGATGTTGACTTTGATCAATTAAGAGCCTTAGTCGAGGCCAATACATGCACAACTGTTCGACAACTTGCTTCTGAATTAGACGATTTCAAATTACTGTAGAGCGATTGGGAAGAAAAAAAATACATAAATGGGTACCTAATGAATTTAACTGACACCAAAAAAAAGCCGTTATGACATATCATCTTCCCTTCTTTTACGTAACAGGAACGGTCCGTTTCTCGACTGGGTTGTGACTTGTGATGAAAAGTGGGTTCTTTACGACATTCGACGACGCTCAGCTCAGTGGTTAGACGCCGACGAATCTCCAAGATACTTCCCAAAGCTAGAGTAGCACCAACGGAAGATCATGCTGACGCTTTGGTGGTCTGCGATTGGTCTCATCCATTGCAGTTTTTTTAATGCAGGCGAAACCATTACAATGGAAATGTACTTTCAAATGGATGAAATGCATCAGAAACTTGGATAGCAACACTAAGCATTAGTCAACAGAAAAGGCCCAATTCTTCTCCGTGGCAATGCCCTGAGCCCGTTGCTAAACCGGCCCTCTAGCAGTTGAAAGAATTGGGCTACAAAACTCTGCCTTATGTGCCATTCTCTTAAGACTTCTCACCAACCGACTACCACTTTTCAAACATCTCGACAACTTTCTGCGTGAGAAATGCTTCAAAAACCTTAGCGACATCATCGTTTTTTTATATTTACGAGAGACATGGTAATTCCATCGCAGAACGCGTAAATTGAACAGACGGATAAGAATATCCGATCTTTTTGGTCCTCCTCGTAGAAATGCAGATAAAGTCTTGATATTAATGGGATTTGGTCACGGATTCTTTGAACTTAAAACCCCAAGTGACTCCCATTAAAAGACCATGTCCTTATTTCGGGAACAAGTCCTTAAACCCATTACTTATGACAAGTTATTACATTTTTGTTCAAGAAATGTCTGTCACTACTTACCGTTTCAAGCTAGTCCTAGGAAATAAGACCTTGACATTTATGGTCTAAGTAGATTATGTTTGCGGAACTCTGACGAAATCAAAAACTAAACAAACAGTTTGTATCGAAATAGGAAATGTTAGTTGTCTGATATAACTCCGTTGGTTGATATTATGGGCAAACCGCAAAGATAAAGTTTATTAAGCCAAATACGAAACAATCAATGTAATAAAACCAATCACCGGAACGGAATGCGTCCATAAACGAAATGGAGCAATTCGCGATGCATGCAATTCCATTGGTCAGTGTTGTCAGCCGTTTTGACCAAAATAACCATCAATTTGATCACTTTCAATAATCAAAATTATTCTAATTTCAGCTTCTTTCGTTTGTATTTCACAATATAAATATACTATTGTAGCGCAATCGCTGTAAATATGTATATACAGACTATACTAAATACGAGAATTTAGTCAGAAAAAAATAATTAGTTTGTTCTCGAAAAATAAACGCCGAAAGTATTGCTAATCGACGATTGTTATAATCGTTGTAATATTTGTAAGACTATAATGTCGTCAGAGAAAAATAAATATTTACAGAGAACGTCATTTATGTAGTCTTACGTAGGGATCATTTTAAAGTGACGTGGATGTTAGTTAGAGTTTTCGGAAAAGATATGATGATTTAGTTAGTCAAGAATCGGAAATGAGAGAGTGAATCAAGTTGGACGGTGATGGCTTCCAGTAAAGGGGATGAGATAGTAAAGGACCAGAGACAGTTTTCCAATGGGGAAACATCGGTAATACAAGTTGCTGAAAAGACAACCCGAGCATTGTTGATACATTGGGATGAATCTTCTTTGCAGCTTTTCTCGATCAGGGACGTTTCTTCGATTGGCCCGAGAATTGTTATGTGTCCTTTTTGTTAAATTCCCGTTATAAAACGTAGCTGTTGTTGTAAGTTGTATTATCACAAAACACATATACATAATATATATACTCTTCCATGTTATACAGAACGAATATTACATATTCGTTTTGGCCGCCGACCATATTACAGCATGATTTTAATCATGTAATAAAATATTTTATTTTCTAATATTTTCAAATGAACCTGACAAAATAATATTTTCAAGTTGTCACAAAACTCCTGCTATTTAACTAGCTGGTTAATTTTCCTAAATATAGATATTTTCCTAAATATAGATATAAAAGTTTGACATTTGTAAGTTGAATGCCCACCAAACAATAAAAAGCATGGTGTTGTCTGGGAGTTAAACTAGGAATAATACAATGTCATATATGATAAGTAATATCTACGCACAATATACGGATATTAACATTCTCTGATTACGTGCTATTGAAACATATATGTAAAATATTTTTCATAAAAATGGTTAAGATGATGACGCAAAATTCTTCGTGTAATGGACTGAGTATCCTATTAGCTAACTGGATTGATAGATGCGCGAACTCTTTTCTTGAACCACTACCCACGTAAAATTATTTTTATCGTCTAGGTCATTCTGACTATGATTTCAGATTAAATAGTATTCTCAAAACTTCCAACATCTGGATCTTGCTTACGTCAAACTCGGAAACCTGTACGCAATGTGTGGCTGCCATTATTTAATCCACGGGGGTTGGGCTTGTTATCGTTACGTACGCCATCATTGAATAGAATTCTTAAGTAATTAATTATTCTATTGTTAATCTCAACTACTCAATAAATGTCATTTAGAACAAATTATAACTTAGCACTTGTATCCGTTGTGTCACGAATTACTCGAACAATTCTAATATTGATTTTAGGAGCCTTCAGCCTATTATTGTTTCCTTACTATTTATTGCGATATAGCTGTGGCCGAACTACCTGTGTTACCTACGAATGAACTGATCTATACACAATAAATACCGGAAGACAATGCTGTAAGGCGGGAGTTGATATCTGGTAGACGAACCGAGGTTGTCCGTCGGCTAGACTTGTATATATTCTTGTTAATACATTTTTCTACTCTATTTCCGTGTTCTGTTTTCTTTGTTACTCTTTAAACAATGTTATAACAATTACTAAGTAATTGAGCTCTTTAAGAAATTTTGTTGCTAGATAATACCATTAAGAAACAGTGTGGGACAATTGCTAGGATTATAGCCTGAATTAGGAGTAAATTAAGAGGATTTTGTCATTACTAATCAGCAAAGCGTTGCCACTGTCGACCAAAACAAGGGCATGACAGGCATATATATATATATATATATATATATATATATATATATATATATATATATATATATATATATATCACGGTTTTCATCTGCAATACAAATAGAGTTGTAAAATTATGTTTTCAACGTTTTCGAATGACACACCTGCAAAACAGTACATCTACAACAGCATCATATATACATTAATGCCTTGTTCTTTTCTTTACATGTTTTTCACGCATTTGTGCATTTGTCTTCTTATATTATGATTTTTAATTACAAGTAAATATAAATTGAATTCTCATGAGTTCTGTATAGAACCATTTCTCAATGTAATGCAATCACTTGCTTTGTTGTGCAATCCATTAGAATGATCAGAGCATAATCAGATTTGAACAACCAATGAATAATCTCGGAACAAACCTTCAAAACTTTTAGACTTAGAAATCAGTTTTTACGATCACTAAGAGCAAGAATTCCTTACGGAGTCTCCAATTCTTGTCCAAACTGGCGTCTTAGTAACTAGTAGAAATAAAAGTAATCACTTATAGAATTAACAATAATAAGTGTTTCTTTTCATGGATTCCCAGTTGGGTATTACGGACACTTGTTTTCACATCTGCTTTATTTTAACATAGAATACACCGCTTTCTTTGACCAACCAAATATTCGAACACGTTTGTCCAAAAATAAATATTTCCCGTATTCAAACGAAACCCAAAATCTCATACGAATCCAAGCGGGTCACATGTGTCGACAACAATATTGCAAGAATTAAATGGATCTATAAATCTGATCGAAAGGAGATTGAGATTACTGAAAATCTGGTATAACTGAGTATCACTTAGACTCCAGGAAATGCTGTGTGTTTTTACCAGTGAGCGATCTCTGATAATTTGTACTTGTGTGAATATTCACAGTGATAAAAAATAATATAAAACGAAAGACAAGACCAACAACAAAAATACAACTGCAGTAGTAGTAGTAGTAGTAGTAGTAGTAATTGTTGGTGGTGGTGGTGGTGGACCTGGTGGTGGTGGACCTGAATTCGTTTCTATCCAACGAGTATGGCTGTAAGTAGTTTGGCAAAGGACAAACAAAGCAAGATAGATTGTAAGCAACCTTGTTGATTCGATATATTACTATGAGAAAATTATTTAATTAATCTATATAATACTAAAAGTCTATGGATCTTGTATGTTTGCAATCAGATTTCCGGTTTTCAACATCCGGTTGCGCATGCGTAAATAGCAACGTCTTCAATCCGTTATTCCAATTCCGGAATTTTTATATCGCTATTAATACAAACAATTTCATTTAATTTGATCAAATAGTTATTTATATATACAAATAATACATAGATTCATAGATAATTATAATATATATTATAAAATCTATTTATCTATGAATCTATTAATAATATGAAATATTACCCTATACAATTTATGGAAAGAAAACACCTCTCACTTTCCCTCTAATAGATTTCAACACTCCTACTCCCTCTGTTTTCGTTACGTACGCGAGAAATAGTTACGTGTATGTGTGAGAGAGAGAAATAGGGGGCGATGTAAAACTGGATAGAGTTATCCCCCCTTAACTAATGCAGACCTTTTTACTAGAGGGCGTTATTACAAAAAAATTTCTTTTTCTTCTTCCCATGTTTTTTAAAGTCGTCTGCTTACATTTCCAAACGGAAAGCTGAATCGGTAAATGCACACATTTCTATTACATTAAATAGTGTTTTCCTTTACACAATGGGTACTGAATGTTTGCTTAAATTAAATGAAAAAAGTTACATTTTATTTTCATTTTCTATTTAAAAAGCCATTATTAACATGTGGAGAGTGTTTTTTTTTTATTATTCTGTACTTTCAACTAACAATTTCATTTAAAAGATGATATATCAAAATTTGAATTTAACTATAATAAGGATTATGATACCTGTTCAGTGCATATTTACCTATAAGTATGACCAACCACTTATAATTCAGTAACTGTAATTTAAAAAAAAATAACAATTATAATAAACAGAACGACTCATAGAAATCTATCTATATTCTTTTTTCATTTTAATATACTTTCATAGAAATGCTTCTGTTATGTAAAAAAAAACTATTTTCTTTATGCCACAAGTGTCACGCTCATGCATGAATTCCATAGCTAATATAACGTACTGACCAAACGGGTCACGGGTGGTCTAGTAATATTATAAAAGCATTTTAGATAAGTTCATGACAAACTTTCAGAATTAACTTTCGAGATTTCTTTACATTTTACAGGATTATGTTATTTATTTATTTTATTTATTTATTTTATTTATTTTATTTGTTTATTTTGTTTATTTATTTACTTATTGATTATGCATGCATAACCATCGCGATAAAAAAACAATCATTATACTTAAGACAAATATAATGCAATGCAAACTTGATGTTGCGTCTCACTCATGCACAAGATATAGACTCTTTCGAACTGTATAAATAGACTAAGATGCACCGATTCTCGTGACGATAAGGGTACTTCTTAGTACACCATTCGAGGTTCTGACTTCGACACTCAGTTTGATAGAAATTGGGTCATTTCTTTGTATTATTTGCTGTAGGATTAATGCAGATATTCTTGGTAGCGCAAAGAGATCCACCCTCCCAGGCCTTGCATCCCGGCAAGTTATCGCTTGTTGTTTTAGGCAGCCTCACCGGGGAATGCCATTGGGCTACTCAGACTTATGTTTGCAGATTCGTAGTGCTTCCTCTCTTCATCCAACCTTCTGACCTTGTGTCATATCCCCTCGCAATGGGAAAGACGTAAATACGTGATGTGTATACTTTGTAGTACATTCTCTTGGCATAACGTGCTACGACTATTGTTCTTTGTGTATACTGTTTTGTTCTCCATACAAATACTCTTTTCTAACCCATATTCGTGTCCGTGTCTTTCATAGTGGCCCTTCCGAGTCACAACAACTTGGCGACAAGAACTTGAATTCACAAACGGGATTCTCACAACAACTTGGCGACGATGAACTCAAATTCAAAAAGGACAACCAAAAGCAAAATTCGTTTCGAACAAAAAAGAATAAGAATAAAATTATACCATTTCTATCGAACAACGGAGTAGCATTCTCAATTGGGACTACGAAAATACTACAAACGTATTTAACTAATTATATAAGAAAAGGGGAAAAACGTTGCTTGTTCGCGGTGGATTTTCTATTATTTAAATATAATTCATTTTCAGCTCTACTTTTCTTGTCTTTTACATCTCAACAAAACTTCCAATGATTTTAGATTATTTTTTAATAATTTCATCCTAAAGTTCTCAATACTGTCTATGAAATCTAATGTTCGTGAAATATTTTAAAACAGAAATAAAGATGAAAGCCAATAGAGTGATGAAGCCTCTCAAGGTGTCTGCTTCATTATTTGTGGTAGCATTTTCGAAATATACATCATATCTACTTTTTACTAATCACCTTCAAAGCTTCTCTTGCTTACGTCCTTATTAAGTTAACATAGTTACCAATATAGAAAAGTATCTAGTAAAATATTCGGAGTCTTTTTGCTTAGCAATCTATCTGATGAATCAATATTTCATTTGGAGTAGCCAATTTTTTTCTTTACCTAGTTACTAATCATCTTCAATAGTTTACTTGCTTACATATTAAATTAAATAAAACTTGATTAGCTATTTAACTAAATTAAAAAAAAAAAAACGCACTGGATTATAAACTGCGCAAATCTTATCCGCAGTAACTCTTCTCAAAAAACCTTGATGGCTGAAATGTGAGATTGAGGATGGTAGTCGAAATGATGAAGCAGTAATTAGTGAAAAAGGTTAGTGTGAAAGGCCATTGCATCTGTTCAATAAAATTCGTCGGAACCCTAAGAAAGTGGAAAAGATCAAGGCAAGATAGAACTTGGTGATAGAAATGGGAGAACATCAGATCGTAAGATTACAGCCTTATTTCCAACCCATGGTTTATTATGTGTGGATCGTAGTTGAGAAATAGAGATGACGGTGACTCAGTAGTTAACGATACAGACTGACAACATGGGTGTGCCAGGTTCGAATTCAGGTCGGTCCACAGAAGCACTTTCATTTAGGGACGTTGGCAACCTTCACATGGCTCCTTCGTAACAGATATCCTTTTAGAAGATAAAGAAGATAGAAAAATATCGGAAGAATGAATGCCAAAAATCAGTATGAATGATGCTTAACAACAAGAACTTATAGTACAAATGATGAGGAAATTGTCAGGATTAACGTGGTGTTCAAGTGTGCATTGAAAGAAAACCGTTAAGGAAGTGTGCTCCAAGATTATATCTTGTCTTTGATTGCGCTATATTTAGCGAAAGAATACTTAAGGAATATACTTTCAATTTGTAGAAATCATTAATTATTGGCCAATACGAGGGGTGTGCAATAAGTAATGCCCCTGATCCACTTCCAATTGTCTAATCTAGCTGAAATTTGGCATATGCAAAGATTTATATCTCTATGGATTATGTAACAAATTACAATTCTGAACTAATTGCGGTTTCTGTTTTACAGGTGTTTGAACTAAGTCAGGTGTGAAATGGAGCCTGTTGAATGTCGAGCAGTGGTCCGGTTTTTGTATTTGTAAGGACGCACACCACAGGAAACTTTTGATGAAATGAAAGAACATGGTGATAATGCCCCATCATATGACCTTGTAAAACGCTGACATCGTGAATTCAAACATGGCCGGAAGTCTGTGGAAACAGCTCCCAGACCTGGTCGCCCCCCCTTCTGCCATTGATGATACATCTGTCCGTCAAGTTGATATCTGAAGTCACGTCATGGTTGGAGGACCAACCTGGGGTGTTCTACAAAAACGGTCTCCATAGCTGCATCAAACGATGGGAGAAATGCATAACTTTGGGTGATTCCCATGTAGAGAAAGACTAATAACTGTGCTAAGTTTCGTTGCTCTGCTGATGGGAAGTGGGTCAGGGGTATTACTTATTGCACGGCCCTCGTATATGATGTTTTTTCTTTCTTTTTCCAAAATGTCAAATTTGTCTCCCCCATCTGTATCGTCTTCCACATGGTTTATTTCTGAACTTACTATCAATGATAGTAATGAAAATAAATAAATGTAAACGTGCCTATAAAAACTTAATTTTATATGCGTTTTGAAAACGTGGATTTAAAAGTGGATAACTATAAAAAAATAGAATGATATATACTTAAATAATTATAGGAATACTTTTTTACTTAAAAATTTTAGAATAACCTTTTGAATTTTTTCAAGAGTAAAAAATTTGCGTTGACGAGAAGCTTAGTTGATTAGGGGTATATATATATATATAGTAAGTTATAAAATGTATATGGCGATTAAGCTACACTGAATATTCCGCGTTTCTTCAGGCTTATGCGTGGTGTTCAAGTGTGAATAAGCCTGAAGAGTCCTAGAGTGGATGAAAATCTCCACACTAACGTAATGTACTTACAATAACCCTTATCCCTGAGTGGCTTCCGGGCCTTGATAAGTGGTGATCACTGTGTAAAGAAAACGCGGAATATTCAGTGTAGTTTAATCGCCATATACATTTTATAACTTACTAACTAGCTCTACCTACGTATTGAGCACTTTTGAAGTAAATACTTTAAGTTTACGCATAAATCTATACCTTTCGTATATTAATTTTATGTGAGTAAATTAAGTAATATATATATATATATATATATATATATATATATATATATATATATATATATATTAAGAGGTGGGGAGTGGGGAGGTCAGGATATTGATTTCCATGTAAATAAAATATATATATATATATATATATATATATATATATATATATATATATATATATATATATATATATAAATATACAGTGATGATCATATTTATTGGCACGGTAAAATAAAAGTTAAATTTTGTCTAATAAATTCTAAAAAAGGGATTAAATTAAAGAAAATAACAAAATATATTATGTATTTTTAACTGGCCTTTCCGATGCAGCAATCGGATTTTAGAAAAAATAAATAACAAAGGAACAACAAACATAATTGCAAAAAACCCTTGTTCAAAATTATTGGCACGGCTTTGTTTTTCTTTTAGTATCAGTATAATATCAATCAATGTCCGGTTTACGTGCTTTCTGAACTTTTTTATAGCCATATTATGCTTGTTTAACGCTAATTCAGTGAATAATTTTTTTCAGATAATTTTTAGATAGCGATTTATTTAAACTATTAAAAGTGACTAAATTATTATTTCCATTGCCATGGTTAAAACTAAGGAACACAGCGAAGACGTCAGGAAGCTTGTTGTAGCATGCCATACCAATGGGGAGGGCTATAATAAGATTTCAAAGAAGCTAAACCTTCCCAAATCCACTGTTAGAGCCATAATAAACAAGTTCAAATCGCAATGCCACGTAATGAGTTTAGAGGGTAGAGGGAGAAAAAGGATTCTTTCCCCAAGAGATGAACGGAAAATTGTTCGACAAGTAAAACAAAACCCAAGGATCTCTGTTGGGGAGATTGTTGATGAACAGAGCACCTCTGGAGTGAATGTATCTCGACATACAGTTGGTAGAGTTTTGAAGAGAGCTGGTTTAAAAGCATGTCGTCCGAGAAAGACTCCCTTATTGAAGCCTATGCACCTGAAAGCAAGGCTAGCCTTTGCAAAACGTCATATTGATAAAGATGTTGCATTCTGGAAACGTGTTCTATGGACTGACGAAACGAAAATAGAGTTATTTGGCCATAATAAAGTGTCTTATATTTACAGAAAATCTGGCGAAGCTTTCCTGCCTAAGAACACCATACCCACAGTGAAGCACGGTGGAGGCAGTTTGATGTTTTGGGGATCCTTTGCTGCCTCTGGACCAGGGCGACTTGTTAAGGTCACAGGTAGCATGAAAAAGGAAGATTATGTTAAAATATTGGATGAAAACCTGAAAGACTCTGCTAAAGAGCTCTCACTTGGTCGTCGTTGGTGGTTCATGCAAGATAATGACCCAAAGCATTCGGCTAAACTGACTAAGAAATGGCTTGAGGACAATCATATTAATGTTTTGGAGTGGCCATCACAAAGCCCAGACCTTAATCCAATTGAAAATTTATGGAGAACATTAAAATTGAGGGTAATGCAAAGGAAGCCTAAGAATCTTATTCAATTGGAGGATTATTGTCAGGAAGAGTGGGCTAAAATTACTACTGAAGAGTGCAACAACTTGGTTGTAAACTATGAAAAGCGACTGAGGAAGGTAATCAAGGCCAAAGGCTATACAATTGATTATTAAATAAATCGTGCCAATAATTTTGAACAAGGGTTTTTTGCAATTATGTTTGTTGTTCCTTTGTTATTTATTTTTTCTAAAATCCGATTGCTGCATCGGAAAGGCCAGTTAAAAATACATAATATACTTTGTTATTTTCTTTAATTTAATCCCTTTTTTAGAATTTATTAGACAAAATTTAACTTTTATTTTACCGTGCCAATAAATATGATCATCACTGTATATATATATATATATATATATACATATGTATGCATTATATGTATAACTATTAAATAAAAAATTGATTTTAACCGTTGTCTAAATTATTTTTTCGAATTATTATTTTGGATAGGTATGGCGAGATGTGAAAGAAATCTTTTCTTTGTTCTATTAAATTAGGGGGGGAGATTATAGCGGATTCAATCAAACGGCGTACAGATTTGTTGTGTATTATTTTTATGATTGTTGCCTTCTCAAAGTTAAATTGGTGATCATCCTCCATAATGTGGTCAAAATAGCGTTAACGGTATTTCCAGTATTTACATCTCTTTTATGTTCGTACATTCTATTATCGAGGTTATGTTGTGTCTCGCCTATGTATATTTTTCCACAGAACATAAACCTGCTCTGATCTTCAAATTTGTGTTTGATTTAGGTTTATGGATTAAGTTTTTTTTTATTGTTTAAGAAGTTATTTCTGATATTTCAATACCCATTTTATTTACTTTTTTTATAGATCAAGTTGTTTTTAATATTAGTGATAGAACTAAACTTATTTTACATGTGTTTTTTATGGAGCTGTCTTGACTGTGTTTAGAAAAATAATTAGAGATTTTCTTTTGGCATTTAATAAAAATATCGCGGATATTGTAAATCTTTAAAAAAGCGTTCTATATATTGGACTTCTTCCTTTAAATGTTCATTGCTACATATTCTTAGTGCTCTAAGGTAAAAGCCTTTTTCACTTTATTATGAGGGTGCGCATAAAAATGTATAGAGGTGTTTTTGTTGGTTTGTTTACAGTGGACCTTGCACTATAATTCATTGTTATCATCTATTAGATAGATATTAAGAAAACGTAGGGACTTGTTGTTTACTTTTTAGTGTGTGTAATTGATAGTGGCTTTAATTTTGTTTAATTTTTTAATACATTTTGTCTTGGATAATTCAGAGAGGAAAATAAATATGTTGTCTAATTATCTAAAGTACTAAATACTCTCAGGTAATCTATATTTAAGAGGCTGATCTCCTCCCCACCTCTAAATATATATACTCCTTATTAACTAACTTTCTCATCAACGCACATTTTTTATTCTGGAAAACGACCGCACTAAATGAGCGAAACGTCGTCGAGGTTTTATGTCTTTTCACCTCAGCGTTTAATACCATACATGTCGGATGTTTATCTGTTTATAATCATATATCATAGTTCACCGAGTATATTTTCAAGCAGTTTTTTTTTAAATTCTGTTTCATGGATCCGGTGATCCTATAATTACTAGAATTGTAGAAATCTTCCTAAGATTCCAGTTTCTTTTAATGTCATACAGAAGACCTTGGTATTTTGTTGGTTTCAACATCTGTGTGAGCGTGCGCAATGAAACAGTATAAGACGGATAAAGTGGGAATAAATGTCGATAATTAAGCAAATATCATAAGACTTTGCTGATATGTTTATGTACTCATTTATATATATATATGTGTGTGTGTGTGTGTGTGTAGATATATATTTGTTTATATTTATATATAAAGAGAAAGAAAGTGAGAGATCTATATGCATTTATAAATATATGTGTGTGTGAGTATGGAAAATATGCTTATTCAATTATATTTTATTTATACCAATCCTTTTGTTTATAAAGCTCGATGTATGTTAAATTTAAGTACAGAGCATATAAAAATACATAACAAAAAGCCTTTATTCCAAATTCCAAGATGTTGTTTACCTAAAATTTTTCGCACTGACTCATCAGAAGAATAAGAGCTCAATAACTTTTAAAAGAATTGAAGAATACTGGGCATGATTACATAAATCCGAAAAAATCGGAAGAGTAGTTGTAATCGTGTTTTATGATATTTACGCCATCTTTGATTTACGTATGTATACATACATACATACATACATACATACGTATATATATATATATATATATATATATATATATATATATATAACAAATTTACAAAGGATGCGACAGAGGTAAAGTGTACCCACTTGTTTTCTTTTCCTCATAAAGAAAATGTTTCTTTTCCTTAATGTTTCATTGTTAAAGTGTTTTTTTATTTAATAGGTCTGAAGAAAGGCTGTTCTTGTGTAAATTTTCAAACGACATATTGTTTGAATTTGTCGAAATGGTCTTGAAACAATTGTAACTAATAATGAAATACACTTTTAAAACAGTATATATATATAATACACGCGCAAATCAATGTATATATATATATATATATATATATATATATATATATATATATATATATATATAAATATGTGTACATAAAGAAAGAGAAATAGATTGTGGGTGGTGTGAGCATATTCTTTAAAAATATTTTACTCTTATTTGAAAATGTAATAATAAACTGGCATAAACAGGATAACATACATTTTCCGAGTTTGAATCGATTCGATATATATATATATATATATATATATATATATATATATATATATATATATATATATATATATACGCGTATGTATGTGTGTACACGTGTGTGCCCGTGTGTGTGTGTGTTTTTTTTGTTGTTTGGGTGTACGTGTGTGCTAACCGTTATGTAGACAGACTTAAAAGGTCAGTTTAATTTCCCATTGTTAAATCGATTGATGACCATTTAAAGTAATAATTCGTGATTAATTTTCGTATCCTTCTTGCATAATTAAGAAGGAATTGCTGGTTGTTTTAAATAGTCCACAATCGCTCTTATCTTTAATAATGATGGTTGCAGACATCAATTATTTACTGATTTTTTCGAACAAAATAAATAACAAAAATAACGATCCTTATTATAATGGAACTGCGTGTCTGTATAAATGTTATCAAATCTAGTAATCTAGTTTATGGATTTTCCCGAGATATCTCATAATTTAGGAAAAGGCACGAGATATATTGCTAAAAAACTTATAAAATGGACATGAAACATAATACCCCATGCTTTATTCTAGCTTGTTGCTGGCAGTGTGTGTTCATGTGTACGTGTGCGTGTTTTGTTTATTTGCGTGTGCGTGTTTAGTTTATTTGCGTGTGCGTGTCTGCTAATCGTGATGAAGATGTCATGAGCGGCAATCGAAAATATTATAGCTATGGTAGCCCCGGATGAATGCGTTTTTATTTCTTTTACGAATTTTTGTCAATGAGTTTAAACTTCAATTTTCAAAAAACTTCGATTCAAAATAAAACATTTATCAAGAAATATAAGCAATAATAATAATAATAATAATAATTATAACAACACCAACACCAACAACAACAACATTAGTTATAAATATTAATATTTTGTGTTTTTTTTCTTTAGAGGAATATGATACGGTGTAGGTAGCATCCCCCTTAATTCGTAAAATTTTGACAAAAAATGAGTTAACGTTACTAACTCTTGAGGCTAGAATACATGTTCCATAATGAATTCAATTGCCATGGCAATAACGAGAAAGCAGAAACAGGCTCGCAACGTCTCTTATGTGGGAAAGAAGTTGCAGGTAATAGAAAAGCAAATATCATAAGACTGGGATAGCTTCCGTACATTTATATCTGATCTACCTCTGCACTCCATGTTTAAAAAGGAAGTGTCCTCTATAGTATCAGATCTGACCGAATGGTTAATTGTAGGCATAGACCAATTCGTACCATCTAAAAAATTCCAACAAAAACCTAACAGCCAGCCATGGTTCTCCCCAGAATGTGCTGCTGCTATCGCGCACAGAAATCACTTTTTCCATAGCTACCAACGTAATATATGCACTGAGACTAAAGCTGAGTTCAGGACTGCCAGCAACCACTGTAAAAGAGTAATAAAACATGCAAGACAGCTATATGCCCAGTCTGTTAAATCCAAGGTAGCTGATCAGCAGCTTGGTTCCCACCAGTTTTGGCAAATAACAAATAGGATCCTGAACAGAAGTGTGCGTTCTATCCCAATCATTATCAATGGACCAGAGGTCATCTCGGCAGCGTCAGACAAGGCCAAACTATTTGCAAAGAACTTTGCAGCTAATTCTACCCTATGCGACGAAGCCCATCAACTCCCCATATTTCCTCCTATAACACAGAACAAGCTAGGTAACATACAAATATCCGTGCATGAGGTCGCCAAGCTAATCAAGAACCTAGATTCCAGTAAAGCAACTGGCCCTGATGGCATCCCAATTATAGTGTTAAAAAAAGCTTCAACCAGAACTCGCTCCCATACTTACGAAACTATTTAAGCGCTGCCTTAAGGAGATGTGCTTTCCGACTCCCTGGAAGACATCATCAGTTTGCCCTGTATTTAAGAATTCAGGTGATAAGTCATCTTCCTCTCAGTACAGACCAATAAGTCTCCTGTGTGTTATGAGTAAGTTGCTGGAATCCATATTCAATAGAGAAATAGTCAACCACCTCAGCAGGAATAACCTTCTTAGTGACATACAATATGGTTTCCGCTCTGCAAGATCTACAGCAGATGTGCTGACGGTTATATCCCACAGGATTAGTGAATCTCTTGACAAAGTCTTCCTTTAAAGGGCAATTGCTCTTGACATATCAAAGGCCTTCGAAAAGGTATGGCATAAGGGTCTACTTCAGAAGATTTCCAGCTACGGTATAACTGGAAATTTTTTCTCAATAATTAAATCATTTCTCTCCGATAGGCTCATAAGAGTAGTGGTAGATGGACAAAAATCGAAAGCCTGCAATATAAATGCTGGAGTCCCTAAAGGGTCAATCCTGGGCCCAACTCTCTTCCTGATCTACATCAATGACCTCCCTAAACACATACTTAAATCATTCGTTGACATCTATGCTGATGACACGACCATCTACGGCAACACATCAAAGGCTGTAAATGACAAAGTTCTCTCTGATTCTCTCTCCTCTGATCTCGAGCGCGTGGTTCAGTGGGGGAAGGCGTGGCTGGTTACCTTTAATGCATCTAAAACCAAACTCCTACCTTTACATCATCAACGCTCTGATCCTCATCTAGCATCAATTGTGATGGACGGCTCTCGTCTGGGTGAGACCCCGTGTTTTGACAAGCTTCTGGGTTTGACCTTTACTCCTGATCTGAAATGGAACACGTACATCAAGTCTGTTGCCAAGGTCGCTGGAAAGATGGTGGGATCCTTCTACCGCTCCAGAAGATATCTCACTACTGATGCAATTCTCTATCAGTATAAAAGCCAAGTACGTCCAAGGATGGAATACTGCTGCCATATCTGGGCAGGAGCTGCTAAAAAACAGCCTATCTTGCCTTGACAGAGTACAAAATAGACTTCGTAGCTTAGTGGGTGATGCCCTTTTCTCTTCCCTGCAACCTCTCTCCCACAGAAGATACGTTGCGAGCCTATCCTTGTTTTATCGTTATTTCCATGGCAGGTGCTCGTCTGAACTCCAATCTCTGGTCCCCCCTCACCAATCTTTCACGAAAAACACCCGTCTAGCTGAATCCACTGTGAAAAATTTCCCCCACTCTATATTTGTGCCTAAATCAAAACGCGGATTCTATGAACAAAGCCTCTTTCTTAGAACTGCACGCCTGTGGAACTCTGTTCCGTCTGCCTGCTTCCCACCGGACTACAACTTGGATGTCTTCAAGTCCAATGTAAACGAATTCCTGATGAACCGCCCCCTTAAGTAAACACTTCATCAAATCTCCACACTAACGTAATGTACTCGCAATAACGCTTATCCCCGAGTGGCTTCCGGGCCTTGATAAATGGTGATCACTGTGTAAAAAAAAGGGCATCTCCCACTAGGCTACGAAGTTCACCCCGAACTTTCTCAAGACATGACAAGCTTCCTCTAGCAGCTCCTTCCCAAATGTGGAAACAGTACTCCATCCCTGAACGCACCTTTCCCCACACGCATATATATATATATATATATATATATATATATATATATATATATATATATATATATAATAATTATTATTATAGTAAAAAAAAATAATTATGACAGCCCCTTTAAGAAATTCGTTTCTTATCGTTGAGCACTTTCAGTTGAATTAAAATGTCGATCAACTTAGCTCTTATGCATAGATCATCGTATAACGATTAGATCACTCTCTGACTGACGTAAATGAACATTTAAAATTAAAATGTTTAAATTCGACGTTATTTCACGCGGTTAATGGTAGCCGAATGGATTAGGTCTTCGCTAAACCGAGCCAGAGATGTCTCGTGATGCGGGGTCCGAATCGTTCGACTGGTATTAATCGTGACACCCTGCACTGAAGATTCCCAAAAGGATGAAACACTAGTGTCTGTAGGTATTTAATAATTATTATAGTAAAAAAAAAATAATTATATATATATATATATATATATATATATATATATATATATATATGACAGCCCCTTTAAGAAATTCGTTTCTTATCGTTGGCACTTTCAGTTGAATTAATTTAGCTCTTATGCATAAATCATCGTATAACGACTATATCACTGTCTGACTGACGTAAAGAACAATTAAAAAATGAAAACGTTTAAATTCAACGTTTTTTCACACCGTTAATGGTAGCCGAATGAATACGGTCTTTGCTAATCAAGCCAGATATGGCTCCTGTTGCCGAGTTCGGATCTGTCGACTGGTGTTAATCGTGACACCTTGCACTGAAGATTCCCGAAAGGATGAAACACTATTGTCTGTAGGTATATAATTATTATAGTAAAAAATTAATTATATATATATATATATATATATTCACTAAATCGTAACATTTACAAAAAATAATGTGCTCACGTTATTTATCGTATCGCCAGAATACGTTCATTTATTTAGATTTGTTTGTACATATATATGTATATGTAGATATATACACATACATTGTATTATATATTTTTTTCTTATTTTTACTGCTAATTAACATAGAGAATGAAAGGAAGAAAGAAAGAAACGAACGGGAGAGTCCTAGACGATTACAGAGTAATCGACTAAGCGTGACGGTGATTAATAGAAAGTTACGAGAGATGGGTCACTTTACAAGTTAATTGCATATTACGGATAATTAACAGTGATTTTTAAAACATAATTTATTCGAAAAAAAAAAACGTATATTGTGTGATTAAAAATATAGGAAAACAGCCTTGGAGAAATACACGTTGATTAACTGAGCTTGAGTATAAGTATTTTTAAAAGTTGTTAGTGAATATGCATTTTCTTAACTTTAAGTAGATCCTTCTAACCGAGGGTTAACTGCCATATCTCTCCGTACTTTACCTGACGATATGGAAAATAATTCAGCAACTACAATCTAATTATCATGTTATCAAGCGTGCTAAACAACAACTAACCCTAAACATATCAATAATATCTACTAACGCAAAAATGATATCTATAATTGATAATTAAAACCATACAAGACAATTCGTTCATGTGTGGAGTATTGTTGGCACATCTGGGCTAGTGCATCTACCACTACTCTCATTCTGAAACAAGATTTCAAAAAAAGGTTAAAACCTAATGTGTTCCACACTTCCACTGTCGATCAAACCCCAGTTTTTGTCCTATCGTCGTTGTGCCGCATCCCTGTGATTGTTTTACAAGTACTGTAATGCAATGTGTCCTGATAAACTGGTCACACTTATGCCTGATCGATATACATCCTCCTGAGTAGCCCGACAAGCAGAACCCTTACCTCTTTAATGTTAATATACATAAATGCTGGGAAGCCTTCTATTCTAATAGTTTCTTCCCTCTGACTGCTAGACTTTTAAATTTCTTCTGTTTCCTGTTTTTACTGTTTATACAAATCTGCAGAAGTTTAGATATAATGTGAATAGACATCTTGCTACTCAACTCCCCAGAGTCTCATGTTAGGTTTCAAGTTGCTAATATGCCTGGTTTTGGAGAAAAAAAGAGTAATTAATAAAATAAAGACGACCAGTGTATACTTAGGTCAACGTTGGTGCATGGTACATTTTTCTTCTTCCCTGTATTTTTACTCCTTCTTTATTCCTAATCTTATTTTCATTTTCTTCTTTATTTACGTCATCTGCTAATTCTCTTTTTCTTATTCTATCTCTACTACTACCTCCATAACTTATTGTCTCATTTATCTTCTACCATCTAAAATATTTAATATGCTAAAATCCTAGCCAGATTATCAAGCCTGAAAAAAGCCCATATACAAGGGTTGTTTCAGAAGTTAGACCTCAAATATTTTAACTCAAAAAGTTGAAGATCTACGAGACCGGGAGTAATACCATTAAAACGGGCGACGTTTTGTGCTCCAAATTTATTTTCCTACATAGTCATCACCATTGTTAATGCACTTTGTCAGCGATAAACGATGGCTATGCATGAGCGTCCGGAGCGTGTTTTGTCATACGAGGGTCGTTCCAAAAGTAAAGCCTCTTATTTTTTTTAACTAAAACTTTAAGGGCTTAGAAGACGGGAGTGGTACCATTGAAATGAGTAACTCTTTGTGCTCCAGAATTTATTTGTCTATATAGTAACCACTTTTCTCAATGAACTTTAGCCGGGAATTCAATGACACACATCTGCTCTAATCGAACGGAATACAAAAATAGGAGGGATTTTTAGAACGCCCTTTCTATAAATATATGCATATTCACTTAATATATGCTGAAGTTTAAGATACCAAATGTGACTTGTTTATCAATAAACCTGGTACTTTCCCCAAAAGGGACAATTGATCGAATTCACCGGACGATGAAACCCGTGCCCGTCGAATTTCATTTTTGGAACAGTTTTCTTTTCATTAGTCGCCAAAGAGTTGGGTTGGATTATAATGTGAATTTCTGAACAGTAAAGATCTCTCATTCACAAAACACAGTTTGTCATCGCTACAAAGAAAAAAAATGAAGCCCTACTTCGGTTTTTTTTCTACAGAAGAGAAGCTGCTCTATCCTTAGTTTTATAGCAGGTGCTCGGCTGAACTTCAATTTGTAGCCCCTCATGTAAAACGTTCGCATAAAATACTAGCATAACTACAACGATCGTCAACACAATACCGTGGGAATGCTTCCCAGCTCGCTATAACACGGTCATTTTCAAGTAAACAAATTCTTGTTGAGCTGTTCTCTTAAATAATGAAGCCTAACAGATTCCACCATTACTAATCATGTTGTTTCACTGTCTACCTAACATTTAATTAACCCTTACCGTAAAGTGGCATCCGCGCCTTGATATACACTGAGCTCCCTCTCTTCTAAATAAGTCAACCCACTGTGAAAAAAAAAACATGTCATTCGCTAATGGAAACATTAATCCATAGACAGAGATAACAATAAATCGAATTGGTTCTCTCGTTAACCTAAACACCACGCATATATAAACACCCGGTAACCTAGATTTTATGCATTTTAGCCTAACGATTCCCCTACAAGGTGTATCTTGCCATAATTATATTCTCATTTACCTAGCTCTACACATGCATTAACATATTTTCATTTTACCTAGCTCTACACACGTATTGAGCTCTATTGAAATAAATACTGAAAATCGATACATGAAATATTCATTTCCTTAAAACATTTTATGTTGATACATTAAATTATATATATATATATATATATATATAGAGAGAGAGAGAGAGAGATAGATAGATAGATAGATAGATAGATAGATAGATAGATAGATTATAACCTATCTACGTAACCAGCATCGGATAATATCGCAAATTTGAGGGATATAACACACATCTCCTGGACAATAAATAAAGAAAAGACAAAAGATTTTGCTTTTTTCTCCAGTTTTGGTTTCTCTACACAAAGAATGATGGATGGTCATTAAACGAATTATTCATATGCATAAGTGCGATGAGGAAGCAGCAGGAGATGTAATGAATAAAGGAAATCGGTAAACAATGTCGGGCAGCTAAGCCAGCTGGTGATGGGGACTGTGATTTCAGAGAACTAGTGTTACGTATTGATGGGCCGTAAATCTGGTCTTGCATGACTTACGTTTTGTGACAAATGTTTTTCTAGTCAAAACCGTGTTTCTTTTTTTTTTTTTCTTTTTTCGTATCTTTCTGTTCGGTTATCATAGTTTCAAACCATTGCTTTCTAACAGAGAGCCTTCAAAATCTCTCTTAGCAAAAATACACTATGTATATGTATTAACGCACACACGCGCAGATACATACGCACACACACGTAAACATATGCACATACACACACACGCACACACACACGCACACGCACACACACACACACAAACACGCACACGCACACACCACCACCACACCAAACAAGCCGCACTGCTACTGTAATGTAGTGGCATTGTGAATTAGGAGACCGATTTATCAGCGATACCTAAGTAAAGAATTGTGTAGCGATATTTTTTCACATTACATTTGAATTACTAAATAGTGATGCAGTCAATAAAATCAGGAGCAGGGGAGGAATTCTAGAGGTTTTAGGAAATAAGCTAGCAGAATTAAAAGGTTTCGCGCTGCAGTGACATCTTGGGATTGTGCTAACTAACAAGATTTTATTTACGTTGAAGGGGCATGAGTGCAGCACGTTCGTTTGGACACGATTTTACAGTATTTGTCAAAGACAGTGATTCAAACTTACGAAAACAGAATTGATGTTAGAACTTAATAAACAGTGTAAGATCTATAAGATTAGAAGATATTCATATATATATATATATATATATATATATATATATATATATATATATATATACTAGCAAAAGTACCCGTCGTTGACTGGGTTCAAAAACAGCCTACAGAAAATGGACCCTGATTTATGAAAGTATGATAGGTTATGAAAAGAAAGGGTTGTAAAGAGATAGCTTCCAATTTGGGGGTATCAAAAACAAAGCCAAATATGATGAAAGTAAAAATAAAATAGATAAACCCATAATTTATTATACCATACCTGTTCACACTAAAAAACTTATCACAATATACTGTGGATCTATATTAAAAAACCTTGTTAAACTTTGTGACATATTTCCATTCTATGGAAGTGAGGCGCGAACGAACACCCCATAATTTTATTATAGGCTCATTCCATGTAAAATCGACAAATTTTTGGGGGGCAGAAACCATGTCCGACACGGATTTTTTTCAAATTTGCTACACTTATAGATCTCCATAATAGGAATTGAATGGCACCTGTTACACATCTCAAGGTCAAGGGATTTCTGAGATATGACCTTGACCTTTTTAAAAAATGTGAATTTTTATGGAAAATTGACCAATTTTAAAAGACGATATCTCTGTTATTTATGGGCCTACAAAGTTCATTCATATATCATTCTAAAGTACTTGGATGGATCTACCATTTTATTTGCGGATATTTTTCTCAAGGTCAAATTTTTTAAAGTTGGCCTTGACCTTGACCTTTAACCTTAATTATCTCAAAAAACGTTATTTGAATTTTTTTCAAATTTTTTTCAAATTCTTATGGCAGTATATATTTCAAATTTCATGATGGGTTTTGAACTGGAACCATTCCTACAAGCGTTTTAAAGAAGTGGGCTAAATTCAAAATGTCGGAATGTAGTACCTGCTACTTCATATAAAAACATTTTGGTATTTCACAATATGGTCATGTTTGATATCTTTGTAAAGCTAATTTAATGCTGATTAATATATACATAAAACCATGGTCACAAAATCCATATAAAAACATTTATGTTGATGAAACTGAATTTTCTTTAAATTTTTTTTATGCAACACATATTTTGTTATGGAAAAAAATGATATAATTTGTGTTGGGACAGTTAATGGAAATCTCGAAATCGGAACTTTTTGGGGTATCAGAATCAGAAAACTAATATGCCATTCCCCAAAAAATGTTACTCTGTTCTATTGCTGATACTAAAAGATTAAATGAACAATATTTATTTTTAAGCTATCAGTAAAAGTAAAACCTAATAACATAAACATGTGATGTGGATTTATTTTAGCTGTGTGAAAAAAACCATGAAACATGACCTTTCTGTTTGTCCAGTCCTTCAGCATTGACAAATCTGACAAGAAAGTGCTAAAAGCTATTAAATTTCAATAAGTTAGTGGACTGAGTGAAAGTTTTATCACCTCTATGCCAGACAAGCTTTGGTGACAACGTTCCTTTGATTTTTTAAGTTTCTGTTTGTTTACTGGGTGAGGCTGCTGCCTGCTTACTGGCTAGGGGGATGGGTAAAGATAAAAAGCAATAAAAGATTAGAAAAAAACAATATTATTGAAACCACTTTCCCAGTTGTCTTGTGTAGAATCAAGAATGCGCTTACCTCCCCTCTCCACCATTATGGACCAGCCTACAATTAGTCAGGCATGGTGGATTATTCCATTTAGAGGCACCTGATTGGCTAAACATGCCTGGAGAGGCAGGTGCCTCTCTACAAATGCCAGCTGTTCTGGCATTCATGGTTTTTGGTTCCAGACTTCTGCCAGAGAACTGCAATAGCAGATTTTTCAGAGAATTATTCATTTGTTTTGTAAGATGCGGCTCAAGGATTCCATTGGAATAATGATCAAACTACATTGCATCCATTCATCTGAAAAAATTTAAAAATAGTCAACCATATAGAAGCCTATTCGTGGCCAGACATACACGCACACATTCAGCTTTATATATATATATATATATATATATATATATATATATATATATATATATATATACAGACAATACCTAAAATTCCCAAATGGTCATCCATTTGGTACTAGCGTATCTCGGCATTATTTTCAGTCGCACTGACCCTCCACTTGCCACTGATATTTAACAATGCCAACTCAGGAGATTGCGCAACTCTTGCCACAAAAAATTTACCCGCTATTACCCTTACAATGGCTATCCAGTCTCTCTAGACTGAAGGAAGCTGCTATATATAAATATATACTAGCAGGGAAAACGAGTGTTGCCCGGAATCGAATGAGGATCAAAATTATTTTCACCTTTCCTACATTTATTGTCTTCAAAATCGGTTAAATCACCCATTTTTATTATTACATCGATTGAATGGAATGCCTGCTCTGGTTAGAACCTCCTCCCCTGCAGTGCACCTGGCGTAAGCTTCACTACCATCCCGCGGTGACTTTGTCCACAACACATTCCTCTATAAAGAATCTACTGTTGATTTTGTAAGATTATCTATAAAGAATGGCTTTCCTTAAAGTTTTAAAATGCAAAAGTCAATTATCATGGTTCAATTGTGATCTAAACAGAAACGTTCATTTCAAAAGCGCCTTTGTATTATACAAAGAATCAACTGTTCATTTCCTGTTATTATTTACACACAATCACTTTAATTAAAGTTAAATGTACAAAAGTCAAGTATCATGGTTCAGTTGTGCTTTAAAAATTTCGAGCGCGCGTTTGTCTTATGAAAAGATCTACAATTGGATTTATGGGCGTAGCTTTTTTACTTTTGTGGTGTTAAAACTTCTCAAATGCGTTTGTGATGTTAGGTTTTATGAAAGTGTTAACTTTGGTCAAAATCAGACGGCATATTTAATCGGATGTTTCCGATTATAGATTTTTAATACTTTTCAGACGTATTCCAGTACAAAACCTACGTAAGAACACTCTCAGATACATCAAGTACCTTCGTGTGAAATTTCAAAAAAATCGGTCCAGCTGTTTCCGAGTTTATAGCGAATTCTCTCTCTCTCTCTCTTTCTCTCTCTCTCTCTCTTTCGCACACACACACACACACATACAAAGTTCCGTTTTATATACTAGGAGATAGATAGATAGATAGATAGATAGATAGGTAAACTTTTAAAAGTTACGCATATACAGTGATGATCATATTTATTGGCACGGTAAAATAAAAGTTAAATTTTGTCTAATAAATTCTAAAAAAGGGATTAAATTAAAGAAAATAACAAAATATATTATGTATTTTTAACTGGCCTTTCCGATGCAGCAATCGGATTTTAGAAAAAATAAATAACAAAGGAACAACAAACATAATTGCAAAAAACCCTTGTTCAAAATTATTGGCACGGCTTTGTTTTTCTTTTAGTATCAGTATAATATCAATCAATTTCCGGTTTACGTGCTTTCTGAACTTTTTTATAGCCATATTATGCTTGTTTAACGCTAATTCAGTGAATAATTTTTTCAGATAATTTTTAGATAGCGATTTATTTAAACTATTATAAGTGACTAAATTATAATTTTCAATCGCCATGGTTAAAACTAAGGAACACGGCGAAGACGTCAGGAAGCTTGTTGTAGCATGCCATACCAATGGGGAGGGCTATGATAAGATTTCAAAGAAGCTAAACCTTCCCAAATTCACTGTTAGAACCATAATAAACAAGTTCAAATCGCAAGGCCACGTTATGAGTTTAGAGGGTAGAGGGAGAAAAAGGATTCTTTCCCCAAGAGATGAACGGAAAATTGTTCGACAAGTAAAACAAAACCCAAGGATCTCTGTTGGGGAGATTGTTGATGAACAGAGCACCTCTGGAGTGAATGTATCTCGACATACAGTTGGTAGAGTTTTGAAGAGAGCTGGTTTAAAAGCATGTCGTCCGAGAAAGACTCCCTTATTGAAGCCTATGCACCTGAAAGCAAGGCTAACCTTTGCAAAACGTCATATTGATAAAGATGTTGCATTCTGGAAACGTGTTCTATGGACTGACGAAACGAAAATAGAGTTATTTGGCCATAATAAAGTGTCTTATATTTACAGAAAATCTGGCGAAGCTTTCCTGCCTAAGAACACCATACCCACAGTGAAGCACGGTGGAGGCAGTTTGATGTTTTGGGGATCCTTTGCTGCCTCTGGACCAGGGCGACTTGTTAAGGTCACAGGTAGTATGAAAAAGGAAGATTATGTTAAAATATTGGATGAAAACCTGAAAGACTCTGCTAAAGAGCTCTCACTTTGTCGTCGTTGGTGGTTCATGCAAGATAATGACCCAAAGCATTCGGCTAAACTGACTAAGAAATGGCTTGAGGACAATCATATTAATGTTTTGGAGTGGCCATCACAAAGCCCAGACCTTAATCCAATTGAAAATTTATGGAGAACATTAAAATTGAGGGTAATGCAAAGGAAGCCTAAGAATCTTATTCAATTGGAGGATTATTGTCAGGAAGAGTGTGCTAAAATTACTACTGAAGAGTGCAACAACTTGGTTGTAAACTATGAAAAGCGACTGAGGAAGGTAATCAAGGCCAAAGGCTATACAATTGATTATTAAATAAATCGTGCCAATAATTTTGAACAAGGGTTTTTTGCAATTATGTTTGTTGTTCCTTTGTTATTTATTTTTTTCTAAAATCCGATTGCTGCATCGGAAAGGCCAGTTAAAAATACATAATATACTTTGTTATTTTCTTTAATTTAATCCCTTTTTTAGAATTTATTAGACAAAATTTAACTTTTATTTTACCGTGCCAATAAATATGATCATCACTGTATGTTTATATATTTTTATATACACCATTCACACATACAGGGTGAAACGATAAATTGTCACCCTAAAGAAAACAACACTACAACTTTATTTTAAAATTTCTATTGAGAAAAACTAATTGAGGTAACTTGGTTATGTAGTAGAACTGACATCTATTCAATCACCGCCTCGATACGGATCCGGAACTGGGAGCATGCCTTTTCCACAAGCGCCGGTGGGAGCTCGGCGAATACTCGGCGGATGGCGGCGATCAGGTTGATTTTGATGTCATGGGAGATCATGTTGCTGATGTTCTCGGCGTATGACCAAACAAAGTAGTCCAGCGGTTTTAAGGCAGGGGCGGAGGGATCCAGTGAAAGAACGGTACAAAGTCGTAGCACTTCTAAAACCAAGTCTGGTTCTCTTTGGACTTGTGGGCCGGTACCGAGTCTTATTGCCACACCCAGGATCTGGCAGCGGCCACCTAATTGCACGAGGGGGTCACCACACACATCAGCACATCTTTGTACACTTTGGTGTTGAGTTTTAAACCGACTTCGAAGATGTGAAGTGGCGTGATGTGACCCTCACTTGAAACAACACCAAAGATCATAACCGTTACCGGAAACTTCGTTGAGCTGTGCCCTCAAGCATTGAACTGTCCGGATTTGCATTTTGAGGAAACTGGCAATGGTACTATTGTCATAACTTGGATCGGTAGGGAGCATGAGTTTTACAGTGGCACATCTCCGATCTTGGTCGTTGAACATTGTGTCATTTTCAGACATGAAAGAAGGATTCTATAGCTCTTGAGATTAGTATACAACTGGCCAACAGAAAAATAAAGCCGATTTTCATCAAACGGAAATGGAATCGTGTCACTTTTTCTAGGGTCACGATTTTATCGTTCAACCCTGTACTATATATGTTTGTGTGTGAGTTCGTTCTTTAATAACTCCTAAACGGTTCGGCCTATATTTTTAAAATTTCATACAAAGGTTCTTTATTTGCCAGATTCTTAGATAGGTTTTTATCGGAATAATTTCGATAAACATCGATTATCGATAGTCGAAAAATTCGATTAAAGAAGGAACTGGCGATTTTAATAAAAGTTAACGCCTTATGACGCCAAATACCACAAATGCATTTGTGCAGTTTTCTTGCCGTTCAAGCGGAAAGGCCCGACATATGAAATCAACAGTAGGTTCTTTGATATGAGAGAGGCGCGTCTGAAATGAATGTTTCTCTTTATTAGAAATCTAACACCGTATGCAGAAATATTAATCTCGAAAGTTATCTTTAATTTTAAGACTAATGGCAAGCAAAATCGCTGGGCGGTCAAGTCAGACACCGACGTGAACGGAACATGATTCTTTAATCCTAAAACTGACGCTCTTTATGAGCATGGGACGTCATTTGGCCATGAAAGTAGTAAGTATTAAGGCAATAAATAGAGTGCTCGTGTTGGATAGGAGAATTGTCAAAGATAAATAAAATCAGACAGTATTGTAAGAAAAAAAAGGTAAAGTGCAATAATGAATCATGCTTTCCGGGCTGTTGGAAAACTGCTTCTGTGGTACCAATATTCAAGAATTCTGGCGAAAGAACTGACCCATCAAATTATCGCCCCATTAGCCTCCTCCCACTTTTCGCCAAAATATTTGAGACCATAATTAACCATGCTCTAGTCCGGCACCTTACAGATGCTAAACTTCTGACTGACAAACAATATGGATTTAGACAAGCCCGTTCCACAGCTGATATTCTCACTGTAATCTCTGAACGTATATACCATTCACTGGACAAAGCGGGGGAAGGCAGAGCGGTCGCTCTAGTTATATCTAAGGCTTTTGACAGGGTATGGCACAAGGACCTCCCCAGGAAAATTAAATCATACTGTATCACTGGTAGAATACTTAGCATAATTGAATTCTTATTAGGCAAGAGAAAAATCCAGGTTGTCCTCGACGGTCGAACATCTAAACAGTGTGATATAAATGCGGGAGTGCCTCAGGGGTCTATTCTTGGACCTCTATTGTTCCTGATATTTATTAATGACCTCCCCGAAAAACTGCCTCTGAGATGGGTATATATGCTAATGACACTACACTCTATAACAGGCATGACAGGAAAACAAATGAACACATATCTAAAGGAATGGCAAAAACATTAGAGGATGACCTCCAATCTGTAGTGGAATGGGGACATAAATGGATGTTCACATTCAATGCTGCCAAGACTAAACTGGTTTCCTTCAATAATTACAAGAAACCTTCTCTGCCACCAATAGCAATGCCCAGTGACTCCCTGTCTGAGAGTACATCTTTCAAACTGCTTGGCCTAACGTTCACAGGAATCATGAGCTGAGACAATTATATTGAAAACAATGCCAGGGCCGCTGCGAAAAAAGTAGGCTCTCTCTACCGTGCTAGAAAACTACTGACACCTGAAAGTATCCTGTACCTCTATAAGGCCACCATTCGCCTATGTATGGAGTATTGTTGTCACATTTGGGCTGGTGCATCTGCTACTAGTCTGTCGATCCTAGACAAGGTTCAAAAAAGAGTCGCCAATCTGATAGGCCCTGAACGGGCATCTAAGCTTCAGCCTCTGTCCCATCGACAAAACGTTGCGTCCCTCTGCTTGTTCTACAAGTATTTTAACGGTGAATGCTCTGACGAACTGCAGACACTTGTGTCCCCACGACGTAGACACCCTTGACAAACCCGACAGGCAGCTAAATCCCACCCTCACACAGTAGAGATCCCTAGATGTAAAAGATCTTTCTACTCCAGTAGTTTTTCCCCAGAACCGCTAGACTCTGGAATTCCATTCCAGGTTCCTGCTTCCCTAACTGTACTGACATGCAGAAGTTCAAGTGCAACGTGAACCGACATCTTGCTGCCCAAATCCCTACATAGTGCCACAGTAGTTGCTGCCCCTGATAGTAGCCCCCTACACCAAAGTGGCAATGGGCATTGTTTGGGGTGAAAATGTAATTTTAAAAAAATAAAATAATAACTGTTCCATAATATGATGATAGCCGAATAAGTCAGGGGTACGAATTATGCTTCTGGTCCTTTGGGTCAGGTATCAACCGTAATTGTCTTCAATAATCTCGCTATACGGTGCGGAGCAGTTAAGAGACAAAATAGGCCTTAAAACTAAAGAAAAGATTATATTAACTTGTGTTGTCCCTATATGTCGCCACAAGGGGCTGAGCAACTAAGTGACAAATACGCCATAGGAATTAACAAGTGATAAAGTACATAATTTCTGAAGGCATAAAAAACTGTTCTTGCTATGTAAACAGTTGATTGAGTTTTTCTCCTGATCATCAACGTTGTCTTTGAATATTAAGAACACTTCATTGGAATTCCAATGTTTTTACAAAAGAAAAAGAAATAAGGAAATTCTGACGGGAAAAAAAAAGGAAAAATACGGAAAAAAAAAGGAAAAAAAGGGGTTAAAGTAAAAAATCGAACAAACCATATACTAATACATTTTATTTGGATTTATGTATTCATGTTTTTTGTTTGAATTTTTTTCTTGTTTTCTTTTATTATCTTGGCGTAGATTTTAATAATTTTTTTGTCAAGAATTTTCTTGGCATGGGAAGGAATGTAATAGAGCCGCTGACACGCATGTAGCAGCAGCGCTATGAAGCGTATGCAAATGAGCAAGCAGTGGCGCGAGATAAGGTCACAACTGAGGAAGGAAAGAAAAGGCAGAGAGAAATCTATGAACCACGTGGCAACCAGAGTGACTCGGAAACACATGTCGGTACGAGAGGCACTTTAAAACAAGCTGCAATCCGAAGTTTTAACAAAAAATCGTCAAACAACCTTGTACCGTAGGGTTAGCTGCAGAGCTAGCAGCGAGCTGTAGCTTCGGACTGGAAACGGGTAATTGATCCGAGAAAAAACGCAGAGTTGTGTTCACATTGTTGTTGGAAAATTTTGTGTCAGTGATTTGGTGATAAACGGCCGTTAATAAATGTTTTTTGTTAAAACTAAAAATCCTCACATCGTATTTCTTTTCTTTGATCCTTTGTAAGATTTTCATGCACAAGGTCACACTATCTCAAGAAAGTTCCATCACAAATTTAGTGCACTTATATAGTTGGGTTGGAGCTCATAAGTAGCCAAAGGGCAGACAAATGAACGTATTCAATTCTAATAAAAACAAAAGCATGGTTCCAATTGAAACTGACAGTTCTTGTACGAAACGTGGATAGAGTGTAGTTATTCGCAGTTGAAACGTGGAATGTTCAAGTTGTTTGTTGAAATTCGATTCGCAAATAAAAAATAAGCAATTTACAAATAAATAAGTAAAGAAGAAATAAGGAAATGTAAATAGGAATGTGATTGATTTGTAACAGAGCGTGGACACGCGTATGCAAACTCCGAGCTGTGTGCGAAATGACGTCACGGTAAGGAAAAAGAAAAACTATAAAAATGGAGACAACATTAAAGGAAGGATATCGTTTGAGACGGGGGTAACGTCACAACCTGAGTGCCAGATACTTCCGGTCAGTATGCTAGCCTTCTAGACCTTTTTCTCACAACTTATGTTATGTTCAAGTTCCATTCTATTTCCTCTGGGATCCTCTGACCACTCAGTTGTATCAGTTAAGATAAAAACGAAATGCAATAAGTCTTCAGACGTACCTCTCCACCATACTGTATACCGATACTCTACTGCTGACTGGAATAGCTTCCTTACACTTATATCCGATCTACCCCTGCATTCCATGTTTAAAAAGGATGTGTCCTCCATAGTATCAGACCTGACCGAATGGTTAATTGTAGGCATAGACCGATTCATACCATCGAAAAAATTCCAACAAAAACCTAACAGCCAGCCATGGTTCTCCCCAGAATGTTCTGCCGCTATCGCACACAGAAATCACTTTTTCCATAGCTACCAACGTAATAGATGCATTGAGACTAAAGCTGCCATCAGAACTGCCAGCAACTACTGCAAAAGAGTAATAAAAAATGCAAGAGAGCTATATGCTCAGTCCGTTAAATCCAAAGTAGCTGAGCAGCGTCTTGGTTCCCACCAGTT
This sequence comes from Euprymna scolopes, assembly GCF_053919585.1. NCBI lineage: Eukaryota > Metazoa > Mollusca > Cephalopoda > Sepiida > Sepiolidae > Euprymna > Euprymna scolopes. The sequence goes on from NC_136486.1 coordinate 167,355,341, forward strand.
TTGGCAAATAGTAAATAGGATCCTCAACAGAAGCGTGCGTTCTATCCCAACCATCATCAATCATCTCGTCAGCATCAGATAAGGCCAAACTATTTGCAAAGAACTTTGCAGTTATTTCTACCCTATGCGACGAAGGCCATCAACTCCCCGTATTTCTTCCTATAACGGACAACACGCTCTGCAACATACAAATATCTGTGCGTGATGTCGCCAAGCTAATCAAGAACCTTGATTCCAGTAAAGCAACTGGCTCTGACGGCATTTCAATCATTGTGCTGAAAAAGCTTCAACCAGAACTTGCCCCCATACTTACAAAACTGTTTAAGCGTTGCCTTAAATAGAAATGCTTCCCAACATCCTGGAATGCCTCATCAGTATGCCCTGTATTTAAGAATTCAGGTGATAAGTCATCTCCCTCTCAGTACAGACCAATAAGTTACCTGTGTCATGAGTAAGTTGCTGGAATCCATATTAAATAGAGAAGTGGTCCACCACCTCAGCAGAAATAACCTTCTTAGTGACATGCAATATGGTTTCCGTTCTGCCAGATCTACAGCAGATGTGCTAACTGTTATATCTCATAGGATTAGTGAATCTCTTGACAAAGGCTTCCTCTCTAGGACAATTGCTCTTGACATATCAAAGGCCTTCGATAAGTTATGGCATAAAGGCCTACTTCACAAGATTTCCAGCTACGGTATAACTGGAAATATTTTCTCGATTATTAAATCATTTCTCTCTGATAGGCTCATGAGAGTAGTGGTTAATGGGCAGAAATCAGAGGCCCTCAATATTAATGCTGGGATCCTTCAAGGGTCAATCCTGGGCCCAACTCTCTTCCTGATATATATAAATGACCTCCCAAAACACATACTTAAATCATTCGTTGACATCTATGCTGATGACACGACCATCTATGGCAACACATCAAAGGCCGTAAATAACAAAGTTCTCTCAGATTCACTCTCCTCTGATCTTGAGCGCGTGGTTCAGTGGGGAAGAAGTGGCTAGTTACTTTTAATGCATCTAAAATCAAGCTCCTATATTTACATCATCAACGCTCTGATCCCTATCTGGCATCAGTTGAAATGGGTGACTCCCGTCTAGGGGAAGCTCCATGTTTTGATAAGCTTCTGGGCTTGACCTTTACTCCTGACCTGAAATGGAGCACGTACATCAAGTCAGTTGCCAAGGTCGCTGGAAAAATGGTGGGATCCTTCTACCGCTCCAGAAGATATCTCACTCCTGATGCAATTCCCTATCTGTATAAAAGCCAAGTACGTCCAAGGATGGAATACTGCTGCCACATCTGGGCAGGAGCTGCTAAAAACAGCCTATCCTGCCTTGACAGAGTACAAAATAGGCTTCGTAGCCTAGTGGGTGATGCCCTTTTTCTTCCCTGCAACATCTCTCCCACAGGAGAGACGTTGCGAGCCTGTCGTTGTTTTATCGTTACTACCATTGCAGGTGCTCGTCTGAACTCCAATCTCTGCCCCGCCCTCGACAATCTTTCACGATAAACACCCGCCTAGCTGAAACCACTGTCAAAGTTTTTCCCCACTCCTTATCTGTGCCAAAATCAAAACGTAGATTCCATGAACAAAACTTCTTTCTTAGAAGTGCACGCCTGTGGATCTCTGTTCCGGTTGCCTGTTTCCCATCTGACTACAACCTGGATGTCTTCAAGTCTTATGTACATACATTCCTGATGAACCGCCTCCTTAAGTAAGACACTTTATCAAATCTCCAACACTAACATACTGTACACACAATAACCCTTATCCCCGAGTGGCTTCCAGGCCTTGATAAGTGGTGACTACCTTGTAAAAAAAATACTAGATATCATGCGCGGCGGGATAATAAGGAAATAAATATCGTTGTTACAAAGAAAAAAAGGAATCGAGTTATTACTTGTCCTATGCTCCTTGCGACATACTATGCTACAACGTGTTGGGTCTACGTGTGTAAACTGCAGTAACATTAAAGATTGTATTTAAAAGAAGTTTTACATATAAATAAAGAAAGTGGTTCTATCAGGATGTGTATTCTTGTTTTCTCCAAACTTTGGTTTAATCCTATCAGGTAATTTCCGAACTATGTTGCTAGCAAACACAGACGAATGCAGATTATTTTTGTACATTCCCTTTCTCTTAATTTTTTTCTATCTTTAATATCACTATATTTCCAGCTTTCATTCACTTTCATAAGCATGTTTCCTCGTCTATTCAGCCTCGTTATTCACACTCATGTGTTATTTTGTTTGTTTGTGTTTGTTTTTCTTTTGATTTTTGCCATTGTTTATTGATTTCTTAGTCTTTGAATTCTAACTTTTTCATAATTTCGTCATTAGATTTTCGCGAAATTTAGTTTGAAATCGCACGACCATGAACGTAAAAACATTTCAGTGTCTCCATGAGTCTAAATTATTACAAAATCAAATGTTTTGTTCCTATCTACAATTCACTTGATTTGTAAAAATCCATTAATATTTATATATCTGCAACTAATTATAATCTGTTGTTTACTTTAATTAAATTATAAGTATTAATGTACAAATAATATTAATAATTGCATTACACATCAAATTCCAGGTTTTAAAAAAGTGCATGAATCATTAAACCTGTTTCAGTATAAGAAAATATCGTGATACTGAATGTGACGTTTATTTCTTTAAATTAAGCACCGTTTTCATGCACTATAAATACTATCATACTATTACTGCTCATGAATGAAAAACACAAAATTGTCAGTTCAAACAATATTTGTCCTCTTAACCCTCTTGTGTTGAGTGTCGTCCGTCCTTTTTATATTCCAACACTAATCTACCAACATACCAGAGTTCCATTTTTCTTTTAAAATTTTTCCCATCATTAAAATATTCTCATGAAATTTCTCGCCATCATTCACATCACTAAGATTCTCTGTAAAATTCTTAAAAGTGACAATATTACAAAAACCTGTATCTAATTCGACAAAAAAGACTAGAAATGGATGTCCAATGCTATTGCGCATATAAAAATGGCCACAGATGTCCTGTGCTTTTTTGGGGGGTGCACAGTTTTATTACATATGTAAGCAACGGTGTAGATGAAATTTCTGTACTTTTCGAAATATTGAAACCTGAAGGTGGAGAGCGATTTATTAATGGTTGCTTATATTAAACAGTTACTGGTGACTCCAGGGAAAATTTATTTGCTCTCTGGGAAAAGCGACAAATGGCTTCCCGAGTGACAAATTATACTTTTTCACAAATATCAAAATGTACACTCATTTATTTTTCTTACATTTCAAATAAATTTTTTATTATCGATTGTTTATATCATTCAAATCGTAGTGATCACCAAGGGAAGTAACTCTTGCTGTACTTTTTTTTACATGGCGTTTTCTTTTATTGATTATGTTTATCTATATACGAATGCATTATGTATGCATATGCGCATGACTAACAAATTCAACCATCTTTTCGTTGCGTTTCCTTCTCCTTCCCGTCTTCATCCTTATTCTCCTTGACACTTTCGCTTATTATTTAGGATTAATAAACTGAAACTCATTTTTAAAAAGAAAAGGAAATCATCTTCGCCAATATCTTTGCGATTTCCTTTTCACTAAATGGCAAAATTAGGCTACAAACAACCCTCCTCTTCCCGACCCCCCCCCCGATTTTAAGAGCTATTATATTAACAGTACAAGTCCTAATGGCAACCGTCCACTGCCGCGTTCTTACTAATTGTAGCTTCCCCTTTCTCACAAGGGGGGATAACTCCTGTTCACCTTAATGCTCATTAAGTACGAAACGTAGACATTTAACTGCCATTGTACGCGCATTGCATTGTGGGAGGGAATAACAAAATAAAAGACAAAAAACATGCCGGGCAAATTAAGACTAATTGCTGTTAACATTCGACTGCGACAAATTCTCGTGAATGACTCAAACGAATTTAATAAATGAATAAACAATTGAGAAACATGAAGCCTAGAGAAATGAGATAGTGAACATGAAATTGTTGCTAATGAGAGTAAATTCGCCTTTTATTTGATCTTTTTGCTTCTTTTTTTTATTAATAAAATATATTTATCCATTTTGCTGTGTTAACGTCTCCTGTGCTCAGTTTGCCATTTATAATTACGAAATTGTTTCGGATGAGAAACGAAATTCAATGCAAGAAATGTATTTTTGTTTCTGCCAGTTGAAGGAGGATATTCTTCAATTAAACTAGCTGAACTACACGTCCATACCGGGTTTAAATTTACTTTTCTACCCATGAGGACACAATTGAAGATCGCATTTTAACGTAAATAAAATCTGGGTCCCCAATATGACGTACACTGGATTGACCCAAAAATCAAAATTGCTCCAATTGTTATGAAAGTCGTTAAACATAGCTATTAATATTAATTCAGGAAAATAATTACGTTTTTACTCGTCCTTTTCTTTAAGGTGGTTCAGCGAAATATTTCTAAACCTAGAATCAGTGCGTGCGACTATATATATATATATATATATATATATATATATATATATATATATATATATATAATATGTATATTTAAACAGCATTTTTTCTCTAAAATAAAATATACGATTTTTGTTTATTAATTTTACTTTTTTATTTTTTTCAACTTCCGAATAGCGGTCTTCACTTCTGACAGATACTGGCTGATGTAATCGTCATATTTGTCATAAGTCAAGGTATTTTCCAATCTTTCTGAATTCATCGTCAGGGATAGACGTTTTGAACAATATATATATATATATATATATATATATATATATATATATATATATATATAACGCGTATATTTTTTCATTGGTTAATTATTTTAATAATTTCAAACAAATATTTCAGGATGTTGTTACTATCGGTAAAGTTTATTGTATTAATATTAGGTTATGTTTTAGTTCTTATTGGTCATGCTTCTAGTATTTGAAGTTTTCGTTTATTATTGGCCTGTTTAAGTATAGATGTGTTATTAAATAAAATTTTCCTTATATGGGACAGAGGACAGGAATGTTGATTAATCAAATGTTTAAATATAGCACCGTTTTCGGAACTCCTCGACAAAGTGATGGTAGTCAAACTATGTATATGTTTTCACCTACTATTAATAAAATAAATTATACCAGGTTCTGCCAGAAGTGAAACCGTTATTCGGACTCACAATAAATATGGCGATGACATCAGCCAGTTCCTGACAGAAGTGAAGATTGTTATTCGTAAGTTAGAAAGGATAAAAAATAAAAAATAGACAACAAACGTCTATTTTATTTAATTAATTAATTATATATATATATATATATATATATATATATATATATATATATATATATATATATATATATATAGTCGCACACACTGACAAACAAAATATTCCACAATCTGTAACAATTTGTCTCAGCATGTATATAAAACAAAATGCGATAATTCTGAAAGAATTAATATTATTTATGCGTTAGTATTTATGTGTTACACAACGGATCTTTCCGTGTCAGAACGAATAAAGTATGAGATGGCATTCAATTTCATGCGAGATTTTTCTGAGGATGAAGTTTCAAACTTTTTTTGTTTTTACACGGTGGTCACCGCTTATCAAGGCCCGGAAGCCACTCAGGGATAAGGGTTGTTGCAAGTACATTAAGTTACTGTGGAGATTTGATGAAGTGTTTACTTAAGGGGGCGGTTCATTAGGAATTTGTTAACGTTGGACTTGAAGACATCCAAGTTGTAGTCCGGCGGGAAGCAGGCAGACGGATCAGAGTTCCACAGACGTGCAGTTCTAAGAAAGAAGCTTTGTTCATGGAATCCACGTTTTGATTTAGGCACAGATAAAGAGTGGGGGAAATTTTTCACAGTGGATTCAGTTAGACGGGTGTTTTTCGTGAAAGATTGGCGAGAGGGGACCAGAGATTGACGAGATCAGACGAGAACCTGCCATGGAAATAACGATAAAACAAGGATAGGCTTCTGTGGGAGAGAGGTTGCAGGGTAGAGAAAAAGGGCATCCCTTACTAAGCCACGAAGTCTATTTTGTACTCTGTCAAGGCAGGATAGGCTGTTTTTTAGCAGCTCCTGCCCAGATATCGCAACAGTATTCGAAGAACACAATTGTGAATTATTTAAGACTTTGTGTCAGATTGAGTGAGAGTATGTTGTCGCGTGAATCAAATTAACGATCCCATTCGAAATTTCGTGCAGATTTCGAAGATCGCAGATTCCCGATTTCGATAGAAAGATTCCCGAGTTCGACAAGATTCCCCTTAAGAAGGTCGGTGATTACATCGGTCAACACTTTGTGCGAATAATGTTCAAGATGAGAACAGTAGTTCGAATGATCCAAATAACATAAGTTATCAATTCTCATCTAAAAAATTCAGAAACCTTTTGAAAGACATTTCTTATGCACCCTCCACATTCACCTCAATTAACTCCAACAGATTTTTTATGAATTTCATTCACTAGAAAAAGTCCAAAACATTTAAAACAAAGAAATTAAGATGGTATTCAAGTAAATTCGTATGAATGAGAATGGTAAAATCTTGGTTTTACTGTTGTAATTGTTCTTGTTGAGCAGCGTTCTAGGTGATGATTTCTGTTGGCATTCGTTTTCTCGATATATTTCTATTAAGAATTCTTTCTAGAAATATTACATGAGGGACCACGTGATGATTGCCAACGTCCTTAATTGACAGTTTGAATAAACTGGGCCACCGTCATCTCCCTGATTCTGCTGTTGGCATTCTTGCAAGAATGACAACGTGAAGGTTGACAACATCCATAAGTGAAAGTTGTGCTATAGAAAAAAATTACATTCAAACTTAGTAGCGTCAGATCCACGGCCTGTGTCGTTATCGACGTCACCAACGTAACATATTTAAAATATGGTTTCAAATACGTGAAAAATTAAGATTATTGCAACCGTTATGAATAAAACTGGAAGCTATTCAACATACAGTTACTTTTATAAATGTTTCGGTAAAATGTAGTTATTTATCGAACTTTTTTTTTTATGTAATCTTTAAAATGATATGTTTTGCTAACCCTGTATTAACTTCTACCGCTATTTTCTAGAGCTCTGGCAGAACATATATTATACTTGTTAATGGATCGTTAGTTAATATGCATATCGCTTAATGCTAGGAAGATTTTAAAATTAAAACTTTTAATTTCTATTTATACAGCATTAGCGCGTTAATACATCGATTCTCGTAAGCTCATTAAAGTTAAGCGACGTGGAGTTTGGTTGGTAGTAGATTGGTGACCATTAGGAAAAGCTAGACGTTCTTCTAAATGCTGGAATGCATTTATGGTTAGGGACCGTTTGTGAAACAGATATTCCTTGTAAATTTCTTTCTTTGAAGGAAGCCGACATAACCCGCCCAGGGTTAAATATCACACTAGGTATTATCACTACAATATTTCCATTTAAATTGGGAAGCACTAGATTTATTTGGAGTTGCTGTGTTTTTAGCAGCATATCAACCCCTTTTAGATTCTTTAATCGAAACAAAATGTCTACTGAAAACATTATTCAAATACTATTAGTTGAATATAAATTGTAATTTTACTCATGTGAGAAAAACTTAGTGTTTTTCCAACAGTATTAGTGAATGAAACCCGACAATAAATGCTATATGATGCAACTATATTCATCAGCTCACTCAAACAATAGCTAAATTTTTAAATGTAAATCTAAAATTTCAAACAAACATCGAATCAACAACGTACGGTGACTGACATCACTATTCATTCAATTTATACGAGCTGAAAACAGTGGTCTACATATGCTCTATTAACGATATTGAGCAATCAAGGTGGAACTATTCCGTAGAAAGTAAATTGATAATAATTATTTCAGAACTAAAACATATCTCTCAGAAATGTACTCACACTTTAAATATATTTGCAAACATGATCCTTCGCTCCGATTACATTCGAAACTAATTTTATTCCACCTTATGTTCAAAATTAAAGGCATTATCTATTCAAACATTCAAAGCAACGATTACCACTTTTAATTTTTTAGACACCCTTACATGTATATAAAGTAGCAGTCATAATATAAACAACGGAACCAACAAAGACATAAATATGTGTATTACTTTAACAGTAATGCATCATTGGCAATGAAATTCTAATTGCATATAGATGAAGATGCAATGAATAAATATTGTACAACGTTATTAGATTTGTATCATTGTTTTATTCCATAAATAAAGATTAAATAGAGTACAGGAAGCAAGCTACTGGACAAAATTCAAGGAACGACTTCAATAATTTACAAGAACTTAACTTAAAAGTTAAAAATATATATATATATATATATATATATATATATATATATATATATATATATATATATATAGTAATACTATATATAGTAATACACAATTTTCCACTCAAAATTTTATTCCAATGTGCTGGCTAAATATTTTGATTATTTAATCAGTTTCCCCAGATCATTTCGCTTTTAGTAAATAGCTTCAGCTCATCCATATACATGATGTGGTTTATTCTTTGTTCTGTGTCTGTAAACTAAGTATGTAGTTTAGTGGCATTCTAGCTATGATAAATAGTAGTGTTAGTGCATATATATGTGTGTGTGTTTGTGTGTTTGTGTGTGCGCGTCTGTGTGTGTGTGAGTGTGTGTGTGTGTGTGTGTGTGTGTGTGTGTGTGTGTGTGTGTGTGTGTGTGTGTGTGTGTGTGCTTTCATATAATACTGACATGGGAAATTAATACTGGCTAAAAATGTCTTACACTAAACGTAAAATTCCGTATTTCGTTTCACTATCCAGAAAGTCACAACATTTTAATATTTTATGATTTTCTACTCTCTTAGTTTAGTTTGAGAAAATGTCTA
>NC_136486.1:167369197-167559197 GCF_053919585.1 Euprymna scolopes
TAATATAAATATTATCTATGTAAAATTAAGTAATTTTAAAACTGAATTATTAATTTAAGAAACAAAGAATTAAAAAAACACATTAAACACCAACGATGAATGAATTTACAAGTGAAAACAAACGATAAATAATTTTCAGAATGAAAACAAAAGATGTTTGTCTTCATTCTAATATACTTGACACCACTTTTATTTGGAAGTAAAGAAAAACGTAAGTTAAAACACAGTTGGAACATTAGTAACTTATCTTGTCTTTGGTAACATTTATCTTCGGCACAGGATTACAATGTAGTATCTGTTCTGATGTTACACTTCATTTGCTCTGTCCTCGGTTAGTGGAGGAGAAATCCTTCATTGAGATAATTTTTATTGTATTTTTGTTCCTATCTAGAGTGCCCCTTTTGGGGGAGCTAGATTTTCACACATTAAAAAGCCGGCCTTGTGTCTAATTGTGCCCTCGTGGGGAGGCAAGTAAATACATTTTTTAAAAATATTTTTAACAAACATTCTCATGTAAAAATTATTTGTTTATAATTCTAAAAAGAAACAATCAATTTTAATATATAAGGTTCAGTCACCGCTAATTTTCTTAATAACCGAACGGTGAATAATTTTCAAACCGACTTTAGAAAACAATATAGAACTTTAAAATATTTGAAAATACTCAATGAAAGGTTTTATTTATTATTAAAAAGACATTTTGACAAATATTCTCATGTAAAATTATTTGTTTATAATGCTAAAAAGAAACAATCAATTTTAATATATAAAGTTCAGTCACCGCTAATTTCCTTAGTAGCTGCACGGTTAATAATTTTCAAACCGACTTTATAAAAAATATAGAACTTTGAAATATTTGGAAATACTCAATGGAAGGTTTTATTTATTACTAAAAAGACATTTTGACAATTATTCTTATGTAAAAATTATTTGTTTATAATTTTCAAAACTAAACAAAATTAAATTTAATTTTCAACCTTCCTGATAGACTTTTTAAGCCTTATAAGAAAATAAACAGTTAAAAATATCAACATAATATTTGCTGCATTAGCAATAAATAGTATTGTTTCTATAATTTATATTAACAATGTTATCAAACGTTATGAAAGTACTTGAACACAGTTCTAATTAAATACACGTTTAATTATTAACAAATAACATTATTTACTTTACTATATTTGGTTGGAATAAAATTTTCCCTTCTAATGGCACGTATGCAAATTGAGACTTGCTCCTTCTCTTTAGGAAAAGAAAATATATGTACTTTGGAGCCTTTTGGATAATTTTCCCGGCAAGAATAAACCATGCTAGAGAGCAAACTGAAAACTAGACGAAACTGCTGCTAAGAGACCGTTAGCCTAGACCATATACCTACAATTGGATCTGATAATGACATCACGCTATCATGTGCATCAGCCTTCTTTACTTTCGGGGGCCACGATTACGTGCCAAGTTAATGTCATGTCAGCATTTAAGTTGTGATCATGACGTAATGGAGTAAAATGCATATATAGGCATTAAGATGGAAGAAAATTTAGGAGGAAAAGTAAACTCATTTATTTGTATAATTTAAAATCGACTTAATTTCGATGATAATGTTTGTTTTTAAAAATGCATTGCATTACATCCTTAACTTACAAATTCTAATAAAAATTTACAACAGTTTTAACAGCGAGGGAATTTTTTTTAATTCATTTCACGCGATCTACTTATGATCTTTCTGATTAGAAAATTTGACAAAATCACCGTTTAAAACCAAACAGATTTTCTAGTGGTGTCATGTCACAAAGAAAAAAACACAAACTGGTTCCATGCCATGATAAAGACGTATGTTGTCGAAACTAGATTGATTTTAATTTTTTGAATGAGTAAATCTCAAACAAGGCATGTTAGAGCAGAACGCTTTCTGGCATCTAGGGACCTCAACAGTAAATGAGTGGAATGTTGCTACGTGTCAAGTTAGTCGAGAGTATTACTTCTAGGTGGCACTAGTGCTATGAGTTCATCAGAGTAAATTCCATTAAAGTACTTGCAAAACAGGCACAGAAATGCAATATTGCGTCGATGGAACAGAAGTTGGAACTTAGCTGACAATGCAGGTCATATTAGATTTGAGACTCATTTTAGTCTCTGCCTAAGAATGGGAGACTAGTGGAAGATCTGGCAACAATACTCCATTCATGGGCGAACTGTGGCTTGTAAGGATATAGGATGCTTTCTGATGAGTAATTTTCTAGCAAGATAGAAGGAGGCGCCTTCTTTGCAGCAACCTTGTCAATATCCTTAATGTATTTGTCTCAATTCATGTTGCCGATTAATGTTAGGTCAAGGAGTTTGAAAGACTCGCTCTGAGATATGGTGTTATTTAACATGGCAACCATTGGTTAATAAGTTTTGTTCTGTTTTTGTTTTGCTTTTTTGTTTTTTTGTAAATGTTAAAGGACAAATCTTATTCTAAGTAGTATTAAATTTTACTTATTGAATAGTCGGGATTATATATTATGGTGTTTATATATTACCTACGTGTCTATGTAGGTCTATATTTTCCTTTTAATACGTATGATGACGTCTAGTGGGTGTGCACATATATATTTATCAGTGTATGTAACGTATAGATAAAGTTCAACAAACGCGGACATATAAGAATTTACAAACAGTTCTTACGAAGTAAATAAACATCTTTTTAAGGAATTATTCAGGCCAAAAAGAAGGAGAACATACCTAGTTCATCGGTTCATCTTGATAGACGAGATTGACGAAAGCTACAAGGAAGATTCATACTAAGGAACGACAATCGACACTCTGGTTTATTTTCATATAACTTTTATTTTCTGATGTTCTCCTTTGGAGTTTCAAGCAGATTCTTATCCTACATTCTTGCGGCTGAACTTACACCAAAAGGATTCACAATCAGCTGAAAAATGTCCCGACTCTTGTTCCAACTCTTGACTTCTCTCCATTTTTTTAACTCCTAACTTTACTTGTATATATTCAAACTAATCTTTTATGTTTATGTCATTCGACGACGCAAAGCTCTAAACGGGTTACTAATCAGTCACGTTTTCTCAAGCCCAATTTTATTGTTTTTATATCTAGATTTGAAAACCTATTTTTATGTCCACCACGTTATTTTTTTATAAAAATATTTGTTTATAAATCGGTTAATATTCTTTCATTTCAAAACATTCTCTGCATATCTTTTTAACTAACTAATGATAATATTCGTTTAGACCTTTGACATTGCCCGCCACATCATAACACAAGTACGTCCAAGGATGGAATACTGTTGCCATATCTGGGCAGGAGCTGTTAAAAACAGACTATCATGCCTTGACAGAGTACAAAATAGACTTCATGGCTTAGTGGGGGATGCCCTTTTCTCTACCCTGCAACCTCTCTCCCACAGAAGAGACGTTGCGAGCCTATCCTTGTTTTATCGTTATTTCCATGGCAGGTGCTCGTCTGAACTCAAATCTCTGGTCCCCCCCTCGCCAATCTTTCACGAAAAACACCCGTCTAGCTGAATCCACTGTGAAAAATTTCCACCACTCTATATCTGTGCCTAAATCAAAACGCGGATTCCATGAACAAAGCTTCTTTCTTAGAAGTGCACGCCTGTGGAACTCTGTTCCGTCTGCTTGCTTCCCTCCGGACTACAACTTGGATGTCTTCAAGTCCAATGTTAACAAATTCCTAATGAACCGCCACCTTAATTAAATACTTCATCAAATCTCCACACTAACGTAATGTACTTGCAATAACCCTTATCCCTGAGTGGCTTCCGGGCCTTGAAAAGTTGGTGATCACTGTGTAAAAAAAAAAAATTACGCTGTGATCATAACCAAAGGCCACATCATAACACAGATATTACGCTGTGATCATAACCAAAGGTCACATCATAACACAGATATTACGCTGTGATCATAACCAAAGGTCACATCATAACACAGATATTACGCTGTGATCATAACCAAAGGCCACATCATAACACAGATATTAAGCTGTGATCATAACCAAAGGCCACATCATAACACAGATATTACGCTGTGATCATAACCAAAGGCCACATCATAACACAGATATTATGCTGTGATCATAACCAAAGGCCACATAATAACACAGATATTACGTTGTGATCATAACCAAAGGCCACATCATAACACAGATATTACGCTGTGATCATAACCAAAGGCCACATCATAACACAGATATTACGTTGTGATCATAACCAAAGGCCACATCATAACACAGATATTATGCTGTGATACAGAAACAAAGGCCACATCATAACACAGATATTACGTTGTGATCATAACCAAAGGCCACATCATAACACAGATATTACGCTGTGATCATAACCAAAGGCCACATAATAACACAGATATCACGTTGTGATCATAACCAAAGGCCACATCATAACACAGATATTACGCTGTGATCATAACCAAAGGCCACATCATAACACAGATATTATGCTGTGATACAGAAACAAAGGTCACATCATAACACAGATATTACGTTGTGATCATAACCAAAGGCCACATAATAACACAGATATCACGTTGTGATCATAACCAAAGGTCACATCATAACACAGATATTACATGTGATCATAACCAAAGGCCACATCATAACACAGATATAAAGCTGTGATCATAACCAAAAGCCACATCATAACACAGATATTACGCTGTGATCATAACCAAAGGCCACATCATAACACAGATATTATGCTGTGATACAGAAACAAAGGCCACATCATAACACAGATATTACGCTGTGATCATAACCAAAGGACACATAATAACACAGATATTACCTTGTGATCATAACAAAACGCCACATAATAACACAGATATCACGTTGTGATCATAACCAAAGGCCACATCATAACACAGATATTACGTTGTGATCATAACCAAAGGCCACATCATAACACAGATATTACGTTGTGATCATAACCAAAGACCACATAATAACACAGATATCACGTTGTGATCATAACCAAAGGCCACATCATAACACAGATATTACGCTGTGATAATAACCAAAGGCCAATTCATAACACAGATATTACGTTGTGATCATAACCAAAGGCCACATCATAACACATATATTACGCTGTGATCATAACCAAAGGCCACATCATAACACAGATATTACGTTGTGATCATAACCAAAGGCCACATCATAACACAGATATTACGCTGTGATCATAACCAAAGGCCACATCATAACACAGATATTACGCTGTGATCATAACCAAAGGCCACATCATAACACAGATATTACGCTGTGATCATAACCAAAGGCCACATCATAACACAGATATTACGCTGTGATCATAACGAAAGGCCACATCATAACACAGATATTACGTTGTGATCATAACCAAAAGGCAACAATATATCACATGAGTAACAGTCGGTATTTGACTAGAATATAAAAATGTTTTTGCTTTGTTTTTTTTAATGAACCTACATAAAAATCTAAAATGTCGTCATAGATTTTATACTCACAAGCGAATCTTCTAGTTCACCAATTTTAAAAAGGTATTCACGTTGGTGAATAAGCGCGCCCCCAAGTGGCAAGAAATCACGACAGTCAACAGCCTCTTTCCGGCTGTCGAACAAAAGACACGCGACAGAAGGACGTCATTCGGCCTCACTTCGTAACCCAGCCCTCCCTCCCCTTTTCTCTCTCTCTCTCTCTCTCTCTCTCTCTCTCTCTCTCTCTCTCTCTCTCTATCAATCTATCTATCTCTTTTCTTCTCTCGTTCACTCGCTCGCCTTCCGGCATCATGATTCAGAGTGCTAAAAGAGTGCCACAAGGCGACCTGTCATGGCACCCACTGATCGACCCGCAAGATGCGTACGATTAATAAAACCAAGCATCTAAATGAGTCAATAACAATTCCTGGAATTCTTTGAAGATGTCATCGCTTACCTTGTAAACGTTCTTGTTAATACGAGACTATCACTTATATTTTGCTTTATAGTTTTTATTTTCATTAGCAATTAGTATTTATACCGGCACAATTATTTTAATGAAAACCGGAAAATTACTTAATAACTTATTTAAATAAATAGTTACTATTTATTAAAAGTTATACGCATGTTAACTTCAATAAATATCGCTTCTGGATAAAATAACCATCGTTTTTTAGTCAATAGCGTAAGCAAAGATGACTACTTTGCTCAGAACCGATATTTATGGAATTTAAAAATGTATATAACTATGAGTGAATATCAAATATTTCGGCACAAATAGGTCACAAATAAGTACATACAACAGAATAAATTGTTTTTACTTTATTTCCTAATTGGAAAATGACCGGTGTTAGTTAATGCCGTGTTCCTGTCGAATAATTTTCCATTGCTTGGTTACGCGTGCAGCAACCTGAAATCTCCATTATATAAAGGAAGTTACAAAATTGGAATATTCATGAAAACGTCATCTTCAGTGTTATTCGCACAAATTTTTGATCGATTTATTATGTAGAAATTGGGAGTCTTTCTGTCGAATTCGGAAATCTTTCGATCGAACTCTTGAACTTTTTATTTCATTCATGCAGATAACATACAGTCATAACTAGGTGGAAGTCCTAATTAATTTCCAATTGTATTTTTGAGTGTCGCCCGCACGGAGGATTGAACCTTCAATTTTCAGAACTGAATTTTTCCAAGTAATTATTCGCTATCTAACAGGTCATTGTGAAGAGAATGTTCGATGGAAGGATTTTCGAGTTTGACGGAAACATTCCAGAGTTCAACAAGATACACCTGAAGAAGGTTCGAGGTTACACCAACCGAAACGTGATGCAAATGACACTCAGTTGAGAATAGTAGTCCGAAAAATCAAAATAATATAAACAAGGGTAATGATTTCAATTTACAATTTACTTTAATCTAAAATTTCTCAAGCAGAAATAACCTTCTTAGTGACATGCAATATGGTTTCCGTTCTGCTAGATCTACAGCAGATGTGCTAACGGTTATGCCTTATAGGATTAGTGAATCTCTCGACAAAGGCTTCCTTTCTACAGCAATTGCTCTTGTTATATCAAAGACCTTGGATAAAGTATGGCATAAAGGCCTACTTCACAAGATTTCCAGCTACGGTATAACTGGAAATGTTTTCTCAATTATTAAATCATTTCTCTCTGATAGGCTCATAAGTGTAGTGGTTGATGGGCAGAAATCAGAAGCCCACAGTATTAATGCTGGGATCCCTCAAGGATCCATCCTAGGCCCAACTCTCTTCCTAATCTACATCAATGATCTCCCAAAACACATACTTAAATCATTCGTTGACATCTATGCTGAAGACACGACCATCTATGGCAACACATCAAAGGCCGTAAATGACAAAGTTCTCTCTGATTCTCTCTCCTTTTATCTTGAGCTCGTGGTACAATGGGGGAAAAGGTGGCTGGTTAGTTTTAATGCATCTAAAACTAAGCTTCTATCTTTACATCATAAACGCTCTGATCCCCATCTAGCATCAATTGAAATGGATGGCTCTCGTCTGAGTGAGGCCCCGTGTTTTGACAAGCTTCTGTTATTGACCTTTACTCCTGATCTGAAATGGAACACGTACATCAAATCTGTTGCCAAGGTCGCTGGAAAAATGGTGGGATCCTTCTACCGCTCCAGAAGATATCTCACTGCTGATGCAATTCTCTATCTATATAGAAGCCAAGTACGCACCTACATATTTTGTCAGGAGCTGCTAAAAACAGCCTATCCTGCCTTGACAAAGTACAAAATAGACTTCGTAGCCTAGTGGAGGATGCCCTTTTTTCTTCACTGCAACCTCTCTCCCACAGAAGTGACGTTACGAGCCTGTCGTTTTATTGGTATTTCCATGGGAAGTGCTCGTCTGAGCTCCTATCTCTGGTCCCCCCTCGCCAATCTTTCACGAAAAACACCCGTCTAGCTGAAACCACTGTCTGTAATTTCCCCCACTCTTTATCTGTGCCTAAATCAAAACGTAGATTCCATGAACAAAGCTTTTTCTTAGAAGTGCACGCCTGTGGAACTCTCTTCTGTTCGTCTGTTTCCCACCTGACTGCAACTTGGATGTCTTCAAGTCCAACATAAACAAGTTCCTGATGAACCGCCCGCTTAAATAAGACACTTTATCAGATCTCGATTACTAGCGATTACTACGATATTAGCTCATTGATTACTGTACACACAATAACCCTTATCCCTGAATGGCCTCCGCGCCTTGATAAGTGGTGACTTCCTTGTAAAAAAAAAGATATCAATCTTGCTCAACACCAAACAAGTCAGAACAACAATAAACCTAGTGAAACTCTCCAAAGTGTAAAGTAAACCAGTTGCTATAAGGTTCGTGTTGAGAGCAAATATTAGCGATGGTTTGACAAACGAATCTATGGCGTGGTCCCTGGATTTTGTAGAGGCCATTTTGGAGTACGATAGTGTCTTTGAATTTTGCTAAGATACAATCCCAACTGTAAATATAAGTTGTTTATATTATTTGTATTGATCGGACAAGTGTTCTCGTCTTGAGTGTTATTTGTGCAATGTTTCGGTCGGATTGTCCTTCGGCCGTCTTCAGACATGTTGGTTATGGTTTGGAAAAGAAAACAGAAAAGTTACTGAGTTTTGTTTTTCAAACAACGATCAACATGTTTAAAGACGGCCGAAGGACAATCCGACCGAAACGTTGCACAGATAACACTCAAGATGAGAACAATATTCGGATCATTACAAGTAATATAAACAACCACCGTCATCCAAAAGATTTAGAACTTTAATAATATAAGTTGTGTATAAAAAATTGTTTCAGCGAAGGAAAAAAGAACGAGAGATATATACAAAGATGCATAATAAAATGGGAATAACTGAAACATGGGAATATAAAGAAGTCGCCAGTTAGCGAGGGCTAACTAAAAACATATACAGTTTTATAAATGAAAAATAGAGAAAAATAAAATGTTATAACAAAACATTTTTATAGAAGAGATAATAGTATAAACGTTAATTTCAGTCATTTTTACAAACAGACACGGTGAATGTGTTGAACAGAAGTTATTGTGAGTCTTCGGTATTGTAGTCAGTTTGAGAACTCTGGAGAAAACTGATCTTGTTGATCAATTCTTATATGAGTTTCTAAGTGTAAACTGGCTTATTACGTTCACATATTTGTGTTATTTTTAGTGTTTTAAACGGTTTTTATGAGTTGTAAATACTTTGAATTAACACGTTCCTGTGAAAACTTACTTGCTTTTGAAAATGATGATTTAAGTAAATTTTTGCAAAGCGAAGTAAGAAAGAGTGTAGCAATTGAACCCATTAGCTACTTAGAGTTCGTATGAATCATTTCGCTATTCAGTCACCACGAATCAACCACTTTCAGTTTTAATCACTCGATTTTGAATTTCGTTTCATTCAGCTGGTGAGTCGTAAGACGTCAAAACACATGTCTATGGATAACTATATCTAATTTTTTTTTTTTAAATACGTCGCTTCTCATGTGTTAGCATCACACTGGTAGAGTAAGTTTATTCCGGTCTAGCATTTAGGTAAAATTCTTTTCCGTATTTCAGTAAAATTAGAATCTTTAACACATTCGAAGTTCATGGGGTTACATTGTGAATCAATAAGGATCACTAGGTGTGCTTGCCCCAAGCCCTGAACCTCATATTAACATTTCTTATTTTTTTCATTTTTGATTTCTATGATTTTCATGTCATTATATTACTTTTTATTGGTTATCAAGTGCCAATAACCGATATTGTTCCATGGAGTTTGGATGAAAACGAAACTCTCCAGATTATCAATAATCTTCACCTGTTTCTATAACTTTTGCAAATGTCATTGCGTTATCGTAACAGCCGCTTTGCTGCCGACGACTATTAGTCTTAACTCGAATTTGGGTGGCAGCAAGCATTCCCAAGGTTCCAGTTCTTTTTGAACTCATCGATTGACGGTGTGATTTGTGCTTTCTCTCCTCGGTCCTTTCATCCTTCATTAGAAGGAAATATATTTTATGCATCGGTTTTCATTATTTACTTCAACAGTGCTCAATACTCGTTATTTACTTCAACAGTGCTCAATACGTTAATAGAGCTAGATAATAAGTTATTAAATATGTTTATGTCAATTAAACTACACAGAGGTCTCGGCTTTTTGTCTCGCTTGCGATTTCCAACGGGGATCAAATGCGGACGCCTCTGTGTACCTTAATTGCCATAAATATATTTTCATAATGGCTTCCTTCAGTCTTGACAGACTATGGATACCTAATGTAAGGGTGCCTGCACGTGAAATTTTTGTGGCAAGAGTTGCGCAATCCTCAACCATACCTCTCCTGAGTCGACGTTGTTGAATAACAGTGTCAAGTGGAGGTTCAGGACGACTGGAGACAATGCCAAGATAAGCGGAAAGCACATACAGCGCCTAAAATTCCAAAATGGTCACCCATCTGATACTAGCCAGTCTCAACGTTGCTTAACTTTGGTGATCTGACGAGAACCGGTGTGTCAACGCAATTATGCCGTACATATTTTCATTATTTACTTTATATATACACGTGTGTGTGTTTGGAATTAGAGTTTTATTGTAAATAATATTTGTTCTTTTTTTATTTATTTTATTTTAAAAAACGTCCGGAATATATACGTATTATGCGTCTATTTTTAACAAAGGTGTGTATTTACTCTAAAGAAGTAATTACTTTCCCGATCACCGTCCAGATTTTATTTAGCGCACATGGAAGAGGTCGACGCAACTCATTCACAAGAAGCCTATGAGGGGAGAAAACAGAAAAGAGGCACAAATAAAAAAGGTGAATCTCTTGACTATTGTGAAAAAAGCAGGTTTTAACCGAAGGAGTTTGACAAGGGTCGAGTTAAGTGCTAGGATGAGATGATTGGCAGAAAGGAATTGGAAAGCAGGGAAAAGCTTCGGCGGAAAAGAAAGGTGAATGGGTTGATCGCGCTGCTAAGTCCCGCTTGTGTACGTCGGCAGCTGTCACACCAATTAAACTATTTCCTCAGCTAGTTTCATTCACCCATGTCCCACCCAGAGCACTATGCGAAGAATTGTGACGTGTATTTGGTTATCCTTTCCATGAATGCGAACAGGCAGATACGCATGCGCATACAAAAATGGTGTCGAATTGTAACTCATGATCTCACGAACAAATTCAAATGTATGACGCATATTCCTCACCCACTAGGATACAACGCATTGTAAACAAATCAAGGTGTTATTTTTTATCACTAAAAGCCAGAGAATTATCCAATTTTAATGAAATGTTTGGGATTTATTCAATAAATTATATTTTATAGGGAAACCATTTTTTCAAATATATCAACATATCAATTTTATGTTTCGTAATTCTTAAGATGAGCATTAATTATTTGTATTATTTTTTATTTATTCGGACTACTCTTCTCATCCCGAGTTTAATAAAATTTCCAAAAAGTAATACGTTTTGAGATTTAAAGATTACAAAAAATACAAGACGTTATTCTCATAACGTTACAATCAATGAGATCCGACTTTTCGGGAGTTTTTTGTCGCATTAGGGAATATTTCCGTCGAACTTCGAAATTTATACAGAATTTCTGACGAAACCTTTCATTTAATCCACAGACTAGTATACTCATGTTCTGTCAGCCATAAGCGGATAGAAGTAATTCGCAACTGCATTCATCAGTATCGATAGCACTGAAGATTTAACCTTCGACCTATAGAAGAATTTCACTTAGAACAACAATCACCTAGTACTTTATCCGTTACGCCACAAATAATTCTAGCATGAATTTTGAGAGCCTTCAACCTATTCTGGTTTTATGAGTACAATCTTACTACTTATTACTATTAATCACAACTTATATAATTTTTTTTCCGCTACGTAATTATCTCCAAAAGTATAATCTCATTTTGAGGTAGTGATTTAGCTAAATGTGTAACTACTATGACTATTATTATTAACATTATTTTTTTTTCTTTACACTAATGTAACTCAATCTAGCCGCTAAATCTTTATAATTGCGAGAAAAAAACATTAACCTTTTTTATAAAGGGAAGGTAGAGAATAGTTAAGAGATACCCATCACAATGTTAAGAATGGTTTTCAAAATAGTAACACAATAATGTAGATACTTATTCGTGACATGAGACTGACTTTGTTAACTATTCTATTCCTAAACTATTTTCTTATTTTTGCATTTCAATCGTTAAACCCTTTTAATCGTTTATAAAAATGTCGAATAGCATTAACGACGACCAAATGCACATGAGATATGTTTGAGATAGAAAAACAAATATTGTTTCCCAATTTTCAATTAAGGAAAACATTAATGAAAATATTTACAAAGATCGCCTCTTGTAATATACGCCCTCCTCCTAAGTGTATTTTTGGCCCTGTCGGTGGGGCATTAGAATACGCCGACTGCCCCTGCAGAGGGTAAAAGTCCCTCAATGGGGGTCCTTGATATGACCTTAAACTATATCCAGTGGTGAGGCCCCAGCTTGTGGGCGTTGGGGAGTGTGGAGCCACCCTTCAATTACCATTGCTCCCAGGTCCACTCTGATCCGGTGTGGTAGTTCCTGTCAGGGTCCCAACTATGGGTTAAATGGAAACCGACGTGAAAACAACAAATATATTCTATTAAAAAAAATTTTTCTTCAAAATCTTTAGATTCGGCATTAAATAACCCGAAAAGGGTTGATATGCCGTAAAACAAAAACCAACCAACCAACTAACCTAAGTGTATTTTTACGTTTTGCAAAATATATGCAGACATTACACGGGATTGTGCAGTCATTTGAACATTTTTACAAAGCATTGAATCTTTAATTAAATGTTAAGAAATTTCAAAAGAATCAGAATCGGAATCGGTACTTGTATCGGAATCGGGAATTTAGAACAGAATCGTCAATTGCATTGGATTCTGAAAAAAAATTCAAAACACTTCATCAAAAATTAAATAAAAAGTAATTCCAATAGAATAAAACCAATTTATTAATTATCACATTTTAATTTCAAAGAAATTTTTAGTTATTTTACTGACTAATCGTTATGTCTAATGATTTTCAAAACAATGTTTATTTATAAAGTTATTAAGTAGAGAGCTCCATAATGACATGGAATTAATTGTATATTTTTTTAATTATTCGGGAAAATTTTCAGTTTCTTAAAAGTAAATTATTAATTTATATTTTAATGAACAAATTAGTGTTAAACATAAGAATATATTTTTATTATCTCAAGTGATATTTCTTTTATTTTAGTTATATCGATTAAGGATAAATTTATATGCGATTTTATATTAATTGCGTATTCTATCTAATCCTATGTATCGCGTTCACTATTAAACTTGAAAAAAATCAATATATCCATGCATCTTGCCCCTAGCTTGATATGGAATACTTGTGTTGAGTAACATCGTAAGATTTGAAAAGCGATTTGTAATGTAATAACATCTACGACAAGGTATTATTTCTCACTTAACAATTGTCACTTTCTAGTTTGAGAGAGCGGGTCATGTTCTCGACAACGTATAATCACCTCAAATAAAATTTTGTATGGATGTAGTCCGGTAATATCAGACCATAATCTTTGTACATCGCATATCCTCCCATCAAAAATATGTGTTTAGCAGAGATTCCGAAAGCTGGTTATACGTATGGCTGGAATTCTCATTTTTCTGGCGACATAATATGCTAGTCCCAATTGGTATTACAAGGGGAAATATAACAATATAAATTAAGAGATTTGTATGTATGCGGGGTTTGCGTGCGTGCGTGCGTGTGTGTGTGTGTGTGTGTGTGTGTGTGTGTGTGTGTGTGTGTGTGTGTGTATGTGTGTGTGTGCGTGCGTGTGTGTGTGTGTGTGTGTGTGCATATAAACCAGAGCAGTATATAAAAACACATGCTTTTGACACATACATGAAAAATACATATATTTTCCGACATCAAGAAATGTAGGTGCATTTGACCTCCATTTTTATATTTACGACATTAAGACAATCAGTTATAATGAAACGCTATGAATAATAACTAGAATAGCGTTACAGGACGAGTAAAATTGATTGTTAGAACAATTTTGTGGCCTATTATGAAGATTAAAATAAAAAATATTATGCTTCTAAACCTCATGTCTAGAATACCAATTCTTATTTTAATCCAAATCCATCATTTTATTTTGATTTTAGAATAGGTGTAAGATTTAAGGTTTAGGTTAAAGTTTTCGTAAGAAGAAATGAAAATTCAGGAAATCGTGTTTAATTAGTTTCTTATTAGACTATTGATCATTGTTACAATATTTGTCGTATAATGGAGTACTTATTTATTTGCTGCCCACCACAGCAAAATGTGGCACAAGGCCGGAAGGTGGAGAACAGACGAGCTCCTCTAAAGAAGGGGCACTCTCACCTAAAAAAAATTGCCTGGGCACCCCGTCGGCATTCCTCGGTAAGGGCGCCTCAGGCGACAAGCCATTAACTTGCCCCACCGGAAAGCCCGGTGGCAAGGCCTAGGAGGGTGGGCCTCCTAGGTAGTACCACAGTGGTGTACCTCAGTCCGACAGGTGCTGGGCCGGTTCGCGGCTCCTCACCTGTCGGGTTAAGTATCAAGAACGGATCCTTGACGAGTACAACTACTCTGTCTCCCTGCAGCCGAAGCCGCCAGGAGACACATCCCATCATCCAGGAGTACAATGGGGTAGGTATTTATTTGCTTCTCCGCGTAAGTAAAATATGACACAAGGTCGGCTTTTATGTGGTATAAAGGAGAGGGGAGGGGATGGTATGTATAGGGTTGCCCCTACAACCAATTGCCACAAGGGCACTGGTCTCAAAGTGCAGCATCTGGGACAGATGGTATTTATTTGCTCCCCCACCGAACAAATTAGGCACAAGGCCGATTTTTAATGTGAGGAGTGAAGGGGAAATGGGGACCAACTCCCCGGGGAGTAGGGGAGCTGGATAGTGACAATTGGTATGAAGGGTTGCCCCTACATTGACCAATAACTTATATGTGGGGTTGCCCCCACATATGGTCTTTGCTTGCAGTATCTGTCGGAACAGATGGTATTTATTTGCTCCCCCACTGAGCAAATTAGGCACAAGGCCGTTTTTAATGTGAGGTAAAAACCAGCTCCCCTAAAAGTAGGCAAAAAGGGGGCACTCTGGTTACCAAAAATAATAATTGTCCCAGTATAGAGGGTTTCCCCTCCATTGACTGGTACAAATTATCTTAAGTGCAGCATCTGCCGGAACAGATGGTATTTATTTGCTCCCCCACTGAGCAAATTAGGCACAAGGCCGTTTTTAATGTGAGGTAAAAACCAGCTCCCCTAAAAGTAGGCAAAAGGGGGCACTCTGGTTACCAAAAATAATAATTGTCCCAGTATAGAGCGTTTCCCCTCCATTG
The DNA here is from genome assembly GCF_053919585.1 of Euprymna scolopes. Classification (NCBI taxonomy): domain Eukaryota; kingdom Metazoa; phylum Mollusca; class Cephalopoda; order Sepiida; family Sepiolidae; genus Euprymna; species Euprymna scolopes. Next base: position 167,384,614 of record NC_136486.1, read on the forward strand.
ACTGGTACAAATTATCTTAAGTGCAGCATCTGCCGGATAGATACTACACTTTGATCTCAGTCAAAAGGCTGAGTAGAATGGATATTTAGCCTTTCGACCCCGGCCTTGGCATCATCTACTGACAAGGCCTCATTTGGGGTCCGAAAGCGCTTAGGAACCAGGGCCAATAAGGAGGGGTTGGGGAAAAAATGGGGTCTTTGTTAAACTAAGCTAGGCTTGCATAAAAACAAGTACTTTATTAGATACAAATACACTAGAATCACTAGCATACTACAACAACCGCCTACATTCTTACCAGGGCCTACTTAAAATAACAGCTCCCCAGCTTATGGGAGAGCGGGCGACATTCATTCTGATTGAAAAAGAGCCGCGTCTTAGGGCGGCCCCACGCTCAACAGTGTCAACATTCACGGCTTCGTTGGAGATTCTTTTTAACCTAGCTCTAACTACCTGACCTGCATATCGCTTGCTAGCCAAGCGATTCAGGTCCCCTTTAACTAGAGCTAGTTCTAGGGAATCCCCCTGCCACCGCCCGGGTAAGTCTATCATCTAGGTGCCTTTTGGTCCGAGCCCTAGTAGCGCGAGGCGTTGGCTGTATTGGACGCAAAAGTGCCTAATGGTAACTTTAAGGCTAACCCATCATCTACTTCCGGTAACCGCCTCCATTAACTCGCTCTGAATTAGTGACGTCAGCTGCTCCCGGAAGTCTTTCGACTCCAACACGGAGACGTTCAACTTCCAGTAATCAGCCAACCTAGGCCTATTACCTAATTTCAAACGGGCCAACACGAGTTTGTGGTCCGAATGACCTAATCAATGGAACGTGGGACAAGATAGGAAATCGATGTCGCCCCTTCTAATTAACATTCTGTCCAAGTATGTGCTCGGACAGCTGGCCGAAGTACCAAGCCACGTCCACATCTCCCTCCCGAGGTGATCCAGACAGAACCTGTCAACCAGATCGCACGAGGCCATCAGGTCAGACAGGCTGCTATCACACCACTCCGATCCTCTAAACCCCCCCCCGACCTTATCTATATTGGAGTTCAGGACGGCATTCTAGTCCCCCATTAGTACTACCCGCTCCGGATCCGAAGAGAGAAATACCTCCACCCGCCGAAAACAGGAAACCCTCTCGCTGCGGACGTTAGGCGCATAAACTGCCATGATCCGGAACTCGCCGCTTTTAACGACCAACCTCCCATGAGTATCAGTGTGAACAACGCTAACCGTCGCAGACAGGGTGCGACTCACTAGAACAGAACCTCCCACTGCTACGAGAACTGCCGTATGATGAATAAACGTCAAAGTCGTTCACATGGTCTGTACTTTTTTTCGCAGAGGCGTTCTCCTGACCTGAATCGGAATTTCCTCGTTTTTCCCTCTCTGAGGGGGGCGCCTATTGCTGGTCATTCTTTTTCACTGCTACTTCCGCCTCTACGACAGAAACTTCGTACTGCTCCTTTTCTTTCGGAGTGTTTAATAGAGGAGGGGTGAGCTGAGCTTCTTCATGGGGGATCTTCGTTGGAGGCTCAATAATATCTGTCTGACTTCCGGGACTTCTTCTGGAACCATCTCTACCAAGACTATCTCTACCGGTGCTGTCTCTACAGGGGATGTCTTTACCGGGGCTGGCTCCTTTCTCTCTCTCTCTCTCTTGTCCACGTACTTTGTCTTCCTGTCTGCCTCTATCTGAAATTCATTTTTATAATAAAAATTATTACACAAACATCGACAGTATTTTTATATGGTGTTGTTAGAATATATATAACAAAACATCTCCTTTAATCATTTGTTTGAAACTCATCATTAGTAACAATTACGAACTATTTTCCACTTTCGGTTGACGCGAATGAATGTTTCAGTTCTTGATATATTTAGAAGCAAAAGATGAAGAGTGCATATTCATAACGTAGTTAGTCACAATATGTATGTCATAACTTACGACGACAACTTAGAATTGTTTGCTTTTCATCTACACCAGTCTGGTACAAAGCTGACTATTTCCATTAACACAATAATTTCATAACAAATAAACAATAGATTGAAAATGTTAAAAAAAAAATTTCTTTTTTCACATTTTGTCAACAGAAGTTTCGTTCCGATTTGTTCTGACTGTTGTTTATTTGCTTTGTTGTTTGTTCGGATTGCATTTTTTGTTTGTTTGTTTGTTCGAATTATATATTTTATATTTTGTATAGTTTGTTTATTTTTTAAATTTTATATTGCTTGGCAGTTTATTTGTTTGTTAGGAAATAAATCTCCAAGTTTGATCGACCTTTTTCGTATAGTTCATGTGGCTGTTGGTATTGTTCCAAGTAGTAAGAGGTTTACTTTTTGCCAGGTTCTTTGCCAAATCACAGAACTATTTCGATGGCGGAGGGATATGTATATTGTGTTTACTTTTCATTCAAACACATGATACACCAAATGTCCTGTCCAAAACTAGATTAGATATGTACCTACTTTTTTATGTATACACACACACACACACACACACACACACATATATATATATATATATATATATATATATGTGTGTGTGTGTGTGTGTGTGTGTGTGTGTATATATATAGTAAGTTATAAAATATATATGGCGATTAAGCTACACTGAATATTCCGCGTTTCATCCACTCTAGAATTCTTCAGAAATTTGTGGTTGTCTCGCGTTTTTATATACGCACCTTCTATTGAGTTTTTAGTTAGCCAATCAGCTTTCTAGTATACACCTTCCTAATCAGCCAATGAGCAGGCACTTACAGGACAAAGGCCCATTTGACCTCCGTGTGTGTGCTATTTAGCGTAGATATCTAGTGTCTTGACCTGTTTTAAATCTAGGTTAAGTTTCCTGTTCCATTTTCTTTTTTAATTCAATTCATCCAGTAGGGTTAATTTTCGTCTGTTTACAACTGTGGTTTTTTACATCCAATGAGCAGTAATATATGGTTTTTAACATGGAAATTATTATCTTACTTGATATAATTACTAAACTCTCTATTTATACAACTAATGTTGACAATATCCTTATTTTAGCAAACAATCACGATGAGATAAAAACAAATCAAGAAAAGATTTTTCAAAACAACTTTGTATTTACATAAACTTAATAACAAATTTTTTCTTTCTAATAATGATGCATTAATCACTCGTTTATTTTTGTAACTGTATTTATTAATTCGTGCATTCTAAATCATCGAACCTAATAAATAAACAACAATAACAATCTAGTAAACCGTGCAAAATCCACCTCTATTAACAGAAACACATTCTTATCGAATTAAAAAGTATTAAGCAATTCTAATTAACAAAGAATTTCGCAATTAAATTGAAGATGAATAAATTGAATTAAGGATTAGAAACTCATAATTATCAGGATTCCCGCTATATTGACCTCTTTTATTTGAAATTTAAATTGAATGAAAACGTTCTCAAACATATAATACGTCGATATATATTAACTGTAATAATAAATTAGGATTGTCGAAAATGTGTCGACTCGTAGAAGAATATTGGAATAAAATACAAAGTATAGAATAAACAGAAAAACTGTGAAACCAGGTAAGTTTTTTTTGTTAGTTTATCAAAAGGTTTACTGTTTTTGCATTTTTAGGGTCTGTGAAACTACGCTGAGATGTAAAAGAAAATTCTTTTTAAAACTGAAATACTTATTAATTTCCGATTTAAAATCCCGAATAAAAGAAAGAGGTTTACGTTTTGCGGGTGGGGGGTTATTCTATTTTTTACTCGGAAGTAAAGTCCATCCTCGTGTTTTTTCGGGGTTGTGCTAGATGTTATTGCAACTAGGACTCTCTAGTATTAAGCTGAAAAGGTGCGTATGTTCACCAAATATGAAGTTGAAAATGTGTCGGCTCGTAGAAGAATTTTGGAATAAAATGCAAAAAATAGAATAAGCAGAAAAAACATTTTTAAAACACGCTTAGATGCAAAATTGAATTTTAATTTCTTACTTTTTTTCCGAGAAAAAACGTAAAAAAAAAGACGAACAAAACTAAAGAACTCTTTTACTCATGAGGGATTTTAAATTCGAAATTAATAAGTATTTCAACTTAAAAAGAAGAAAGAAAGTAACGATTTTTGCATCTTGCGTTGTAAAACAACCTGTCTTTTTATCACTCTAGGATAGCGATAAAAAATAATTTTAAATTTGACAATAACAATAGAAAATAAATAAATAAAATAAAAATAACATAAAATAAAATAAACATACATATGCATAATAGTTATATATATATATATATATATATATATATATATATATATATATATATATATATATATATATATATATACATCGGTAACCACAACTCTTTGCATAAGCCTGACGAATTCTCACGAGAATAAAAGGTAGAATATTCTGTGTAGCTTAATTGTCATATATATGTTTATAACTTACTACCTAGCTCAATCTATGTATTGAGCAATGTTGAAGTAAATACTGAAATTATATTTTAATTTATTAATTTATGTGATTAAAAGTAGTAATCATACTTAGCTCCTTAAACGGTTGAGCACTCTCAAAATGGTTTATTTCACCAGACTAAAAAAATATATATAGAAAGAGTTAAGTAATTTATTTTTATTTCGGCCTATTATTCTCATCTTTATTAGTTGTTGTTTTTGATCTTTTATTGGTTTTGTTTATTCACAACGTTTCGGCCAACTATTCCTCTGGCCTTCGTCAGGTGGTAACCGCGACGGATAGGAACTTCGAATCTCCTAACTGCATTCTCAGCCATCACTGCCATCCGTAGTTATTGTCGTCTCACCACATTTTGACCAATTAACCTCTGGCACGCTTTGGGTGAGATTGAAACCGCTATCTTCAGACAATGTTCATCTGGAACTGTAGAGATTCAACGTCTCTATCAACTGCGCCACGGGCTCCGAAGGGCGATCAAGGTTGGATTCTTTGATCTTATAAATCCACGTTTATTTATCTGATCGAGTTAAGAAAGAGTTAACTTTAAAACATCGCTAAAAACAAGATCCCAACATCTAGCAAACATTGTTATATTATTAAATTAATTCCAAAAACAGATTAACTAAGCCGAATACGATTGCGAGCAAATTTCTTCCTTAAAAATGAACACATAAACAAACCGTAAAAAATGCAAAAGCAGTAGACCTTTTGGTAAACTTTAAAAATGGCCTTTTAGACGTAATTAAAACTTCTACAATCACACATAATAGTTTCCAAAAAAAATCACACAAAATCGTTCGAAACATAAACAACTCTAATAAAATCTTTGTAAATTTGCAGATAAAACTAGAAATTTTTATAAATTTGATAAACAAGAATATGACAAATTAATTACAGAAAACACTAAAACACACAAAAGCCTGGATACAAAACGAATGCGACTACATAGATATAATAAATACTGAAAGTAAGCAAATCATCAATAAACTAAAAATTAGCGATAAAGAAACATAGAGAAGCAAATATTTTACTTAAAGACCGCAAATATGACTTCAATAATTACCCTAGCACTCGCTTGATAAACCCAACTAAACCAGAAATAGGTAGAATTAGTAAAATGATACTCTCTAGAGTAAAGACACAAAGCAAGCAAAACCTAGAATTAAATCAATGGGCAAACACTGCGAATCAATCATTGGTTTAAAAATAAAAAAAAAACAAAAATAAATATACGTTTATGTTACATATGTGTCTGGCTAGTGATCATCTAGCGATTAAAATGGACATTTATTTCATTTATATATGAATACGGTACACCTTGTTTATAAAAAAGTTTATTTTACGAAATATTTTATATACACACTTCAACACAATGATAGTGGTGGGTGTTCGTGGTAGGGGTGATTGCAAACTGTGTCAATTTGTATCCCGCATCTGTCCATCTCTCTGACTGTCTGCCTGTTGCTTTGTTCCTCTCTTCTTTTTATTGATATCTCTTCGACCTATAAACCTATTTCCTCGTCAACTTGTTATTGCACATTTGCTGGTTTTCGGTCTGACCCATGACCGATTGACCTCATGGATCCAGGTCGCTACAAGTCCGGGGATTCCATTGTTTATTTTCGTTTGCCTAGATGTAGCTTAGGTCACATTTTCCTGGGACTGACACATTGTTCTTTTCCTGCTTGCCTAGATGCAGCCTAGGTAACATTTTTTTGGAATTTCTATTGTTCTTCCCGGTTGTCCTGGACATTAGTTCGCTCGCGCCTCTCCTTAACATTATAGATTTTTATCCCTCGATATCCGAAGAACTTTTCAACATTGCTCTGGAGTTTGCCGAGTCATATACAGATATATCTTCGGAAGAAATCCTCATTATTATAAATCAGTTCTGGTGAATAACAATAACCAATTGATAAAAACTAAAAAGACAAATCCTTTTGATTTGGCGATCTGGACATCAGCTTAAATTCAGATAAAAACACATATGACCCCTACTTAAAAGATAACGCTAACCCAATAATAAATAACCCCTAAGTCCAATCACCCCTCTCAATTATAAAACAGATTCCTAACTCGATCGTAAGTTTTATGTAATAGGTCTAACACAAGAATATGTCAATGGATCTATTTAGGTAGTTATTTCTGTATCTATCCATCTCGGTCTATCTAACTGGAGAGATGGACATGAGCGAATATGAAGAAAATTTATAAGATCTGTCGAAATATGGTAAATCATATTGTAGGCAAATTTACCGGAAGGGCTGGTCAGCTGATCGGATCTGCGTGTGAGTCACGTGATCAGGTTAGCTGGAGATAGAGAGTTGGAATTTGGACGTAAAGAAGAGCTGACGGTTTAACAGGTCGTCCCCCCTTCACTGGGGTGGGAGTTGACGTGTGTGAAAATAGAGACCTAAAAGTAAACCACGCAAGCAAAGATATTCATTTTCTATTCTTCTTCGATCGACACCTGGAAAGTGAATAAAAACTATATAAAACTTGAAAGTGAATGAATATTTGTCGAAACAGGTTTTAGTCTCCCCTCCAAGAACAAGATGAATTCCAGGTGGAGTTCAGACCAAAAATACATGCATCACATACACACACACACACCTGCATATAGACAATTAAATATGAATATATCATGAATAGACAGCAACAACAATTATAGGGTTCAAATAGTGAAGAAGCAACGAGACATTTAGTGACACGTATACATATCAAGATAAACCGTTCGTTTCAAGTACGCATATCGATATTTAGACCATTATTAGTTTTGGTGCCTTTTTGGTACGCGATTATACAACAGTAAGTAGACTCAGCAATTACTCAAGTGATGAAAATGTATTTAACAGGTCAATTAACATCTACGACACGACCTTAAAAATAATGGACACGAAAATATTGATATTAAATATAAGCAACAAAACAGCAATAACTATAATAAAAATAGAAGAAAAAGAAATATTATCTGGTACACGGCGCCATACAATCAAATGCTAAAAACAAAACTTGGCAAAAAATTTCTAGACCTCATCGAAAAGCACTTCCCCGTAACCAATCTCTTTAAGAAAATTTCAACAAAAAATAAAGTAAAGTTATCATACAGCTGCTAAAAAAATTAAGAGATGATAATTAAAGCACATAAGAAAAAATATTAAATAAAGGCAATGAAACAATAATAACAAAATGAACAATAAAAAATTGAACAACATGACAAAAATAAAATAAGCACAAAGGACAAAAACGTAACTAGTAAAAAATAATAATAATAATAATAACAATAATGATAATAATAATAGTGGTAATAATAATAATAATAATAATAATAATGATAACCCCAAACAACAACAACAACCATAATAGAAATAAAAATATTGATACTCGTTTTCTCTCTCTCACTCTCTCTCTCTCTCTCTCTCTCTCTCTATATATATATATATATATATATATATATATAATATAAAGCTGAATGTGTGTGTATGTGTGTGTATGTGTGTGTGTGTGTGTGGTCACGAATAGGCTCCTATATGATAGACTATTTAAAAAAGACTGATTACATATAATCATAGAAGATGTATCGAGACACAGGAATGAGTATGTTTGATCCTGCAGAACGGTGGTCCATTAAAATTGTGGGGTCTGCGTTTGCGCCTGGTCCACAAAGTATGGAAATAAAAAAATTAAAAATTAAAAAAGAAACGTTTACAAGTGTTTTTGATATAGATGTACATAATAATATTTTGATAATGTTTTAACTTAAATAGGGATGGTATAATAAAATTGTGGGGTCTGCGTTCGCGCCTGGCCTCCATAGAATGGAAATAGACACAAACTTTAATAAAGACTTTTCGTATCTATCTGCGTAAGTATACTTTGATAATTATGTTTCAGTTTGAAGAAATATAGTATAATAAAATTATGGGATGTTCGTTCGCGCCTGACCTCCATAGAATGGAAATATGTCACAAAGTTTAACAAGATTTTTTGATTTAGATCCACAGAATATTGTGATAAGTGTTTCAGTGTGAACAGGTGTGGTATAATAAATCATGGGGTTTATCTATTTTATTTTTACTTTCATCATATTTTGCTTTGGTTTTGATATCCCCGAAGTCGAAGCTATCTCTTTACAATCCTTCCTGTTCATAACCTATCATACTTTAATAAACCAGAGTCCATTTTCTGTAGGCTGTTTTTGAAGCCAGTCAACGATGGGTACTTTTGCTAGTATATATATATATATATATATATATATATATATATATATATATGTAAAAACACACACGCATATATATATACATATATACACACACAAATATACACACACATTTATAATTACCCATATCTGTTTTGCTATTTGCATTTTCTCCGATGAGATGAGCCATTCATTCAAAATCCATGGATTAAGGAAAAACCTTAATAATTATTTGTACCCGTTTGTTTAACAATAAATTTGATTGTAATTCTACATAATTTAATTAAGAATGTCCATATATATATATATATATATATATATATATATATATATATATATATATATATATATATATATATATATATATATATATATAAAATTTAAAATATATAATTTAAATCTAGATAGGATGATAAGGCATACATATATATTTATAGTGACGAAATGGGAATTTTATTGTTTATATAAACAACAGCCAATGAGAACCCATTCATTTTTATGTAGGTTTGTTTGTGTTTGCATATGGATATGCATCTGTGGGCACACGCGCGTGTGTGTGTGTGTGTGTGTGTGTGTGTGTGTGTGTGTGTGTGTGTGTGTGTGTGTGTGTGTGTGTGTGTGTGTGTGAAGTCAAATGAAACTGTGCTTGTTTTAGGGAACAGAGTGTTTCCCATATTTCCACAAATTCAAAATAAGCAACCTGGCATTTATCGACAGTCACAAGATGATTTAGGGCAGAACACGTATTTTTGTGGTAATACCAATGTTTAGTATATAACAATGTTGTCGGTAAAATAGTCCAGGAACAAAATAGGTGTAAAAAAACACAAAACCAAAATAAAAAAGAACAATGTAATAAAACAAATCATGGCAAAATCTCCAAGAATTTTATTACCTATAATTTGATTCTTTTGTGTGTATATCCTCGTTTTATTTTTCGTATATTGTTTGACCTTTTGACCTCGAAACAATGGTCGCATTGCAAAATTATGCTTAAATTCTCCGGTGATTATTATAAGTTCGAGGGTAAATAACCAAAAAGTGAAACCTAGAAATTGGATCAATAAGAAAAATAAGAACTGTTAAACGGATGTAATGTTTCAAAAACATATATGAAAGGAAATTTAATGACTATTTGTCAATATTCTGATAGCTTTTGCTCATAATGATAGCAATCCAGTCGGTGATTTAGTGTAATTTTTTTACCAGGCACATCTGGCGTTTTCCAGGAATTAATGTAAAATCTATTTATTCTTACTCACAAGCGTTAATCATTCAAAGTCTTATTCGGATTATTTTCTATTCAAACTAAAAAACGTGACCCGCTGAGTCACCTATTTATGTTGCATAGGGCGCATTCATATTGATGAGGGGGTTAAAGAGAGGAGAGACATTTTTACAGTTCTGTATATGTTATAAGGAGGGAGGGTGTGATCAGTTCTTATAACACAGAAGGGGACAGTCATTACTTATGTTGAAGAGAGGGAGATTCTCGACCTAACTTATTTTTCAATATGTATTTCAATTGCTATTGTTCGTTCTTCTCTAACTGACCTTATTTTCATTAAGTTTTCATAAAAAGAATTGAACAATTAAAATTTCATTTTTGCAAACAAACATATCTAAACTATTTTATGTGAAACTGAACAATGCGAAATTCCATTTCTGGACCTTGCTTACAAAGTTCAAATCTCAGTCTATCCTAAACTCATTTTCACTTATCTAATGCTTTTCTTACTTACAAGAAAAGGGGAATCTTTTCTTGTAACATTTAGCTCCGCTTAGATTGTTTGAATAAAGAAAAAATGAGTTTACAAAACCAGTTAATTATAACAATGAGGCTGAAAAATCGCAAATTAGTCGTTTTGTACACGAAATATCACCTCCCCCCCTCTCTCTCTCTCTCTCTCTCTCTTTCTCTTCTTCTTCTTCTTCTTATCTCTCTATTTCTCTCTCTGCAGCTTTTCTTACTTGTAGTATAGCATACTCACCGATTCTCATTGAAGTTAAGCATCCTTAACCCTGATCAGTACTAAAATGAGGGACAATTTGAAAATCCCAAGTGCTGTATGTATTCTCCGTTAATCTTAGATTTTTTACAGTCGTTCTGAATTTCTAGAATCAAGCGGTGCCAACTCAGAACGGGGGCGGTTAGGGATTGCATAACTCTTGCTTCACAACTTAACGCGTCTTATCCATCATCCCTCCACACTACGTGTGAGCTATTCTACTTTTTATGGACTATTTCCAACAATTTTATTATTCCTTTTTTATTACAGAGGTCTCTATTTACGCTGAAAGTCCTCAAAATGCCTAGCAGCAATATAATACATATGAAATATGCCGCTGTGGAATTTTCACACGTTCCACTTGTAATAACACTAATATATATATATATATATATATATATATATATATATATATATGCCAATCTTCCAAACAGACAATTATTTTTATTTACTTACACAGGAAAAAAACTTCATCACCAGATTCACTCCTGAACTGAACAGAGCCTAATATCATCACACAAAAACATGAAATGCAAGGTTCACTCGCATGCACATCCATACACATACATATATACACACACACATACACATAAATCAGAACCGACACATTAAAACACACACACGTGCGCGCATACAACCACACACAGACATGACACCCCTATCTCTAATACAACACACTGAACAATACCAACCCTACTTAACCTCGAAACGAACAACACTAGGAAACACCTAGAACCATAGTATAATATCTATTCCAACACCTCGCTCCCTCCTCAGTCAGTGGAGGAGAACCCCCTCATGACTGAAACAACTATCATCCCTTCTATCACCCCCCTCCCATACCTATACCCCCTCCAATTGCCCCCCCCCTCTGGGGAAGAAAATCTTCCCCACACTAGGAACCAATCCTGGGTCTGGCCATACACACATGGGGAGACAAATAAATAGAAACGTTAAAAATTCCCCTATACATATTTTAAATACACCCCTCTTTCTAAACAAACATAATATAAGGAATACCCGAAAAGACTAAAACGAAAAATCACAATACTAAAATCCAAGAATCCAAAAAATAAATATCAAAATAGAATGAAAGTACCCTACCCTTATCTCAGAAGAGCTGATCCCCCTCCTCACACATGCACATTAGTAACGACCTCGGATCACAGTCACCTTCCTAAGGAAGCAAATAACCTCATAATACTATAAAACAGTATACACATTCTCAAACCAATAAAAGCAAACACACACACACACACACACACGCACACAACGCACACACACGCGCACACACACACAAACATACACACACACACCCTACCCCACCCTAAAGGAAAAGAAAAAACACTAGCAGAAAGAGAGACTGACTACAACCAGGTCAGCGGCCTCGACAAGCCCAATAAAAGAGTAATAAAAATTGAACATGCCAATGAATAATAAACACTTACAAGCCTCCACCACTTGGAAACACTTCAAATGAACTACGAAAATTGCCATTTTTACATCTCCAACACATTTGAAAATAATTTCTTACGAGGACGCTTTACAGAACGTCTGAAACGCGCGTAAAAACGATTTCAATGACTTAAAAACATTATTACAATGATCCAAACATAATTCTCAATGAAAAACCAAGACACGGAATAATAAAATAATGTTAAAAAATACACATTGTTGGTGACTACTCTCTTATTTAAATATATATATATATATATATATATATATATATATATATATATTTATATATATATATATATAAAAGAATAAATAACAATATATGACAATATAATATCAGCCCCGATAATACTAGATCAAACATCAAAAGACACTACTCGAAAACTGAGTACACTCTATTTATTTATTTATTTGCGGACTGTTATAAAAAAAAAAACAATATATCAATGCAGTCTGATCTCAGAAGATATGAAATCTACATTTCATCAGGGCAATATTTAGGAACGACTTAACTCTCTGAAAACTTATGCCCCGACTCAAACCTCCTGTTATTGTCAAGAATTGTGTTTATTCTATACCATGTAAAAGTGCAAAATATACAAATGTGAAACATCTCAAGTGAAATTTAAGTACAATAAACATTGAAAACTCGTAATATGTGGTTGTATCGCTTTTTGTTTGTACTAAATCTACCAAAATTTAAGATGCTTTTCACCTACATTTCATTATATTTCAACAAAAATGAAAAAGGATATTGTTGTTTTCATTAAGAAAGAAAAAAAAGATGGACAGGATCGAAATTGCAAACTCAGTCAGTCTAGGTCTGTCCCAATTTGATCAATTAGACTTTTTGTTACGTCGAATTTTTAAATAACACCCATAATTATATTTATATGACTCGTAATTATATTTATATGACTCTTAGAAAATGTTAGAATAAGTCTCATAACTTCCTTAAAAGAAACCAGAGAGTGCTGGGACTAATACCATTGTGTTCCAAGAATAAATTGTACATGTGCAAAAACTTGTATGATTTAAGGATACCATACTATTGTTTTTAATGTTTGGTCATGTGATAATATTATATATATTTATGTTTTTCTGATTGCGATAATGCATATTTTATTGAGTTAAATCACTTATTAGATACGAGACATGAGTAATTTAAATACGTAAAAAGTTCATGAAACATTGATAACGACCATCACTCATTATGGCAACCAGTTTCTATGGGAAGTATTTTAATCTCAATCCCAAGAATAAGAATACATCCGTATGCAATTTATGTTAAGCATAATATCAACAGGCAGCAAAGCAGCAAAGGCTTTCACAGCGACTATGTTAAAGCATTGTAGAAAAGTTAATACAAAGGAAGCAAAAGTTTTAGATAAGGAAAAAATAAATGTTCAGGGAAATGCATTCCAAGAACAAGTGGCAGCAATTACGAAAGACCAAACTTCTATATTGGAAAAGAAGAAATTTTGGGATATTAATGACCACAGGAAAAGAAATTTTGGGATATTAATGACCACAGGAAAAGAAGAAATTTTGGGATATTAATGACCACAGGAAAAGAAGAAAGTTTTGGTTATTAATGACCACAGGAAAATAAGAAATTTTGGGATATCAATGACCACAGGAAAATAAGAAAATTTGGGATATTAATGACCACAGGAAAAGCAGTAAATTTGGGATATTAATGACCACAGGTAAAGAAGAAATTTTTGGATATTAATGACCACAGGTCACAAGAGATAAATTATCTCACAGGAAAAATGATCACTGTTTATGTTCAACCATAGTCTGTAACATCTGACATTGGATTTAATAAGCTTATTAAAAAACTTTGTCCACGTTAGAGTATTCTATCCAAAAAGTCAAAATAGATATTCAATTGTTTCTTGACGAAATTAACAGAATTCATTTGACTCCAGAAATTTTGACAGCTACAACAAATAATAGTCCCTTTTTTAGTTTGGCAAGTCGTTCAGATGACTTTGAACAGTTTAGAGATGTTTCATTTCATAACCACTTACCATAAGGTACTAATCCAAAACAAATGCCCAGTTACTGAGTCCATTCGAAGAAAAAAAAGCCCGAAATTATTCTCTATTAGAGTAGATAAACTTAGGACTTTATAAAAAAAGGTTAGAACTTTTTTAACAAAAAAAATAATGTAAATGAAATATTTTACACATCCGACGACTTTTATTCTATAAATAGATAGGCACTCGACCAAGTTATCCGGAAGTAGAAATCTTCTTTCGCTCTAGAAAGACATATGCCAGCTACCAGTTGACAAAAAGACGGAGGACGGAATCTCTAGTGCAAAAACGCTAAGTATTTTTTTTAAACTAATCTTAAATGTTTTTTTATGTTACCTTGTTTTTAAACTTGTTTTTCGTGTTTTATTTATGTATTTTGTCTGTATTTTTCTGTATTGTCTGTATTCTCCTGTATTATCCGTTCCCCCCTCATGCTAGAAAGTTAAACGATAAAAACCAACAAAATTCCGGCAACTAATGATAAAAAAATGCCGGAAATTATTCTCTATTAGAGTAGATAAACTAAGGACTTTATAAAAAAAAAAGGTTAGAACTTTTTAACAATAAAAGAAATGTAAATGAAATATTTTACACATCCGACCGTAACGACTTTTATTCTATAAATAGATAGGCACTCGACCAAGTTATCTGGAAGTAGAAATCTTCTTTCGCTCTAGAAAGACATATGCCAGCTACCAGTTGACAAAAGGACGGAGGACGGAATCTCTAGTGCAAAAACGCTAAGTATTTTTAAACTAATTTTAAATGTTTTTTATGTTACCTTGTTTTTAAACTTGTTTTTCGTGTGTTATTTATGTATTTTGTCTGTATTCTCCTGTCTTGTCTGTATTCTCCTGTATTATCCGTTCCCCCATAATGCTAGAAAGTTAAACGATAAAAACAAACAAAATGCCGGCAATTAACTATAACAAAATGCCGGAAATTATTCTCTATTAGACTAGATAAACTGAGGACTTAATTAAAAATAGGGTTAGACCTTTTTTAACAATAAAAAAAAAATGTAAATGAAATATTTTACACATCCGACCGTAACGACTTTTATTCTATAAATAGATAGGCACTCGACCAAGTTATCCGGAAGTAGAAATCTTCTTTCGCTCTAGAAAGACATATGCCAGCTACCAGTTGACAAAAAGACGGAGGACGGAATCTCTAGTGCAAAAACGCTAAGTATTTTTTTAAACTAATCTTAAATGTTTTTTATGTTACCTTGTTTTTAAACTTGTTTTTCGTGTTTTATTTATGTATTTTGTCTGTATTCTCCTGTCTTGTCTGTATTCTCCTGTATTATCCGTTCCCCCATAATGCTAGAAAGTTAAACGATAAAAACAAACAAAATGCCGGCAACTAATGATAAAAAAAATGCCGGAAATTATTCTCTATTAGACTAGATAAACTAAGGACTTTATAAAAAAAAAAGGTTAGAACTTTTTTAACAATAAAAAATATGTAAATGAAATATTTTACACATCCGACCGTAACGACTTTTATTCTATAAATAGATAGGCACTCGACCAAGTTATCCGGAAGTAGAAATCTTCTTTCGCTCTAGAAAGACATATGCCAGCTACCAGTTGACAAAAAGACGGAGGACGGAATCTCTAGTGCAAAAACGCTAAGTATTTTTTTAAACTAATCTTAAATGTTTTTTATGTTACCTTGTTTTTAAACTTGTTTTTCGTGTTTTATTTATGTATTTTGTCTGTATTCTCCTGTCTTGTCTGTATTCTCCTGTATTATCCGCCCCCCCTCATGCTAGAAAGTTAAACGATAAAAACAAACAAAATGCCGGCAACTAATGATAAAAAAATGCCGGAAATTATTCTCTATTAGACTAGATAAACTTAGGACTTTATAAAAAAAAAAGGTTAGAACTTTTTTAACAATAAAAAAAAATGTAAATGAAATATTTTACATATCCGACCGTAACGACTTTTATCCTATAAATAGATAGGCACTCGACCAAGTTATCTGGAAGTAGAAATCTTCTTTCGCTCTAGAAAGACATATGCCAGCTACCAGTTGACAAAAAGACGGAGGACGGAATCTCTAGTGCAAAAACGCTAAGTATATTTTTAAAACTAATCTTAAATGTTTTTTATATTATCTTGTTTTTAAACTTGTTTTTCATGTTTTATTTATGTATTTTGTCTGTATTCTCCTGTCTTGTCTGTATTCTCCTGTATTATCCGCCCCCCTCATGCTAGAAAGTTAACCGATAAAACAAACAAAATGCCGGCAACTAACGATAAAAAAAATGCCGGAAATTATTTTCTATTAGAGTAGATGAACTTGGGACTTTATTTAAGTAGTATACTTAATATATACCACTACTGCAAGCTTGCCTGTATTGAAAATGCTTGCTTCTTGATGGCAAATCAAACTATCTAATATAGTTTGCCGTATGTTCAGGTACATTCGAAATATAATACAGTGCAAAGAAACAGTTACTCATGAAAACGAACCTCCTCTAGTAAACCTTGAATAATTATCTAACCTCGAATGTAAATTAATATTAAGCCGACTTTACAAATTGATTATAGTTAATTATTGGATTTTAATTAATTATAAGATGAATCTCTAATGATTTAGACTCGATAGATAACGACAAACTTCCACCCATTAATATGGGAGGGGAGATTATCATCAAAAGTTTCCTGAATTGTTAACTTAGCACCGGACCTAATACTTAGATATAAATAAGTCACTTGTCCCCATTCCCCTCCTGTGTTATCGGCAGCTCCAGTAACTCTCGCTTCTCCTATTTTTTCATTCAGTCCTCATTCAATGAGTGATTTTTCTGACAAAGGGTGAAGAAAACGCTGCTTAAAGGTCGGTAGTACTTGGTGACCAGTAGTCTGAGATGTCGGAAATTTTTCTGTCTCTGTCTGTCCTTGTGGCCATGTCACTAGTAAGGGTGCTGGAGGTAAACGTTTTGTCTGGGCTGACGTTATCCGCCTGATAGTCAGGGACCCGAACCTTGGATTAACCACTAAGGAGGCTGTCCTATCAGCAGGCGCAAAGTACTGGGACTGCTGTATTGCCATTTGGTGAGTGGATCTGGACCATGCAGTAGTCTCTGGTGGGGCCCCTCGATGCCATACTAGTGAGTAATTGTTACGGCTTTACCTTTTCGTGTGCTACAAAAAAATATTTCCTGTCTTTTTCACTCTTACTTTCCCTGTCTGTACTGCTCTAACCAAGTATGCCGACCTGTTTCCACAAATCCCAAAACCTCAACATGAAATATCTCCAGAATAAAAACTCGATTAAACCTAGAACCCCATCTGCCAACGTAGACCCCTACTACCAGGTCTCCTTCTCCAACATCAGGGGTTTACGTTCCAACCTTCCAGAGGTTGAAACCCAATTACAGGAGACGAAACCGGACATATTATTTCTAAGTGAAACTGGAATATGGCCGACCAATTCCCTAGATGAGTTCATAATTAACGGATACTCTAATTTAACAGCTAAATCTGACCCCCAAGATCGCCATGGGCATGGAATATGTGCCTACATTAAGGATGGCTTCCCATGTGGCAGGGATATCTCTAGAGAAGATCCTAATTTACCCTATATGTGCTTCAGGGTTGCACTTGCTAACACCACTGCATTTATATTTGCCCTCTATAGGCCCCACAACAGCGGAGTTACTATCTTTAAGAGTATATCTGAGAAAATAAACCACATACTGTCTTCACATCCCTCGGCTAACATCCACATCTGTGGTGACTTCAACGTCCATAACGTGGAATGGCTGACCCATTCAAATAAGACAGATGATGAGGGGAGGTTTTGTCATGATTTTGCCATTGCTTATGACCTCACTCAGATTGTTCGCGAACCCACCCGTGTGCCCGATACACCCGGTCAATATGCAAGCCTCCTAGACCTTTTTCTCTCAACTTCCCCTGAGCTATGTTCATGTTCCGTTCATTCTCCTCTAGGATCCTCCGACCACTCCGTCGTATCAGTTAAGATAAAAACGAAATGTAAGAAGCCCCCAGACGTACCCCTCCACAGTACTGTATACCGATACTCTATGGCTAACTGGGATAGCTTCCGTACATTCATATCTGATTTACCTCTGCACTCCATGTTTAAAAAGGAAGTGTCTTCTATAGTATCAGATCTGACCGAATGGTTAATTGTAGGCATACACCAATTCATACAATCTAAAAAATTCCAACAAAAACCTAACAGCCAGCCATGGTTCTCCCCAGAATGTGCTGCTGCTATCGCGCACAGAAATCACTTTTTCCATAGCTACCAACGTAATAGATGCACTGAGACTAAAGCTGCTTTCAGGTCTGCCAGCAACCACTGTAAAAGAGTAATAAAAAATGCAAGAGAGCTATATGCCCAGTCTGTTAAATCCAAGGTAGCTGATCAGCGGCTTGGATCCCACCAGTTTTGGCAAATAACAAATACGATCCTGAACAGAATGTGCGTTCTATCCCAACCATTATCAATGGACCAGAGGTCATCTCGTCAGCGTCAGACAAGGCCAAACTATTTGCAAAGAACTTTGCAGCTAATTCTACCCTATGCGACGAAGGCCATCAACTCCCCATATTTCCTCCTATAACACAGAACAAGCTAGGTAGCCTACAAATATCCGTTCATGAGGTCGCCAAGCTAATAAAGAATCTAGATTCCAGTAAAGCAATTGGCCCTGATGGCATCCCAATTATAGTGTTAAAAAAGCTTCAACCAGAACTTGCTCCCATACTTACGAAACTATTTAAGCGCTGCCTTAAGGAGAAGTGCTTTCCGACTCCCTGGAAGACCTCATCAGTTTGCCCTGTATTTAAGAATTCAGGTGATAAGTCATCAAACCTATAAGTCTCCTGTGTGTTATGAGTAAGTTGCTGGAAACCATATTAGATAGAGAAATAGTCAACCACCTCAGCAGGAATAACATTCTTAGTGACACACAATATGGTTTCCGCTCTGCAAGATCTACAGCAGATGTGCTGACGGTTATATCTCACAGAATTAGTGAATCTCTTGACAAAGGCTTCCTTTCTAGGGCAATTGCTCTTGACATATCAAAGGCCTTCGACAAGGTATTGCATAAAGGCCTACTTCACAAGATTTCCAGCTACGGTATAACTGGAAATGTTTTCTCAATCATTAAATCATTTCTCTCCGATAGGCTCATAAGAGTCGTGGTAGATGGACAAAAATCGGAGGCCTGCAATATAAATGCTGGAGTCCCTCAGGGGTCAATCCTGGACCCAACTCTCTTCCTGATCTACATCAATGACCTCCCTAAACACATACTTAAATCATTCGTTGACATCTATGCTGATGACACGACCATCTACGGCAACACATCAAAGGCTGTAAATGAGAAAGTTTTCTCTGATTCTCTCTCCTCTGATCTCGAGCGCGTGGTTCAGTGGGGGAAGATGTGGCTAGTTACCTTTAATGCATCCAAAACCAAACTCCTATCCTTACATCATTAACGCTCTGATCCCCAGCTGGCATCAATTATGATGGATGGCTCTCGTCTGAGTGAGGCCCCGTGTTTTGACAAGCTTCTGGGTTTGACCTTTACTCCTGATCTGAAATGGAACACCTACATCAAGTCTGTTGCCAAGGTCGCTGGAAAGATGGTGGGATCCTTCTACCGCTCCAGAAGATATCTCACTACTGATGCAATTCTCTATCTATATAAAAGCCAAGTACGCCCAAGGATGGAATACTGTTGCCATATCTTGGCAGGAGCTGCAAAAACAGCCTATCATGCCTTGACAGAGTACAAAATAGACTTCGTGGCTTAGTGGGGGATGCCCTTTTCTCTACCTTGCAACCTCTCCCCCACAGAAGAGACGTTGCGAGCCTATCCTTGTTTTATCGTTATTTCCATCCGTCTAGCTGAATCCACTGTGAAAAATTTCCCCCACTCTATATCTGTGCCTAAATCAAAACGCGGATTCCATGAACAAAGCTTCTTTCTTAGAACTGCACGCCTGTGGAACTCTGTTCCGTCTGCCTGCTTCCCTCCGGACTACAACTTGGATGTCTTCAAGCCCAATGTTAACAAATTCCTAATGAACCGCCCTCTTAATTAAACACTTCAGCAAATCTCCACACTAACGTAATGTACTCGCAATCACCCTTATCCCTGAGTGGCTTCCGGGCCTTGATAAGTGGTGATCACTGTGTAAAAAAAAACATCGCCACAGAATCAATTATCACAACTTCAACGATACTAATGATAATGCCCACGACTTTAATCTTGGGGTTATTTCTGTAAAAAGTTATCTAATCTACTTTTAATATTTCTGATTTTAGTGCATTCCTTCATTACTACTGTCCGACAATTCATAGAATCATTGGAAACAAGATTTACATACTATCTAAATATACATACTATCTAAATATACATACTATCTAAATAATTAAACGTGCGTATCTACTATTCTATATCTAAGGTTCAAATTTAAATTGAAAGAAAATTACATGAAAAACACCATTCAAAATTAGATTCTACATCTACTTTTTGTTGATGATAATGAAGAAGACGGCGGATACGCTTCTTCAAGTTCTGCTGAGGGCAAAACAATAAAAGTGAATGCAAAACCTAATCTCTTTCAAGCTCACTTGATGAATTAGCTTAAACCAAGCCTACAGTAATAAATCCAAATTCAGAGCAAGTAGAGACTGAGTTAAAGTAAGTATTATAGAAATACAAGAAACAGAAACTACACCCAATAAAACATGTTTTAACAATTCTTTGGGCTTTTCTTTGCAATCGTTTGAAAGGTTTTACTTTTGTACGTAAAATTTTATCGGTTTTATACCGGCTAATTACACGACTAAGGATACTTTTAAAACAGCACAAGAAATTTCTAAAATTAACATTGTATAGATTGTTTTCGATAAAAACTTTTTTCTAAATCAGAACATTCTTCGTATTCAATTTATAATATTGCTTTAAAACAGCATTGATAATGAATGAAATTTTACTTTAAAGCTACGTCGAGTTTTTTTTATATAATATTGTAAATTAAGTTTTTGTAAAAAATTGACATTGATCCTTAAAGTAGCTTACTCTCTGTACTCTATTTAATCTTCATTTATGAAACAAAACTCAGATACCAAATCTAATAACGTTCTATAATATTTATGCATAACACCTTTATCTATATTCGGTAAAAATGTCATTGCTAATCATGCATTACGGTTGAAGTAATAAACGTATTTCTGTTTTTGATGTCCCGTTCTTTATGTTATATATATATGGGGGTGTATATATTATTATTATTATTATTATTATTATTATTATTAATATTAATATTATTAATTATTTGAGGGTAAACAGTTACATATGGTAACTACAAATAGCCATCTGTTTCAGTCAATGAGATTTTCCTCAGGCGACCCGGATCCCCTCGACGTCACAAAGAAAATGAAAAAAAAATAAAAGAAATTGAAAAAAAGAAAAAATGGAGCTCTTCAAAAGAAAAAACGCATAAAAAGATAATAAAATGTTGCGAGCTCTCTGAAAAGAAAATAAAAAAATAAAAACCGTAAACTAAGAACAGTGCCACTTTGATGTAGGGGCTACTATCGGGGACATAAATTGCAGGGATACTATACAGGGAGTTGAGCAGCGAGATGTCCGTTCACATTACACTTGGACTTCTGCATTTGGGAAAGCAGGAACTGGGAAGGGAGTTACAAAAGTCTAGCAGTTCTGGGAAAGGCTTTCTTACATCTAGGGATCTCTACTGTGTAGGGGTTGGATTTTGCTGCTTGTCGGGGCTGTCTGATATTTTATGTTGTGGGGGGTAATAGGGAATGTAGTTCGTCGGTATATATATATATATATATATATATATATATATATATATATATATATATATATATATATATATGTATATATATATATATATATATATATATATATACACGTTTAAATGATATCAAATTAACCAAAGTAGATTAATAGAAAATATCCAGAACCACATGAGCAATGTATAATATATCTAAAAATGTATATATCTGAATTATAGGATGATGCGTAAAAAATATATGTATTTATATTATTTTAATTTTATGCAAATTTTTATATTTATCTTATATATTTTTATTAAGTAATCATTAGAAAGATGGTGCGATTAAATAAGAATGTAAATACAGAATGAAACGATCAAATTTTCGTCTTTAAACAAAACAATGCTGCAGATTTATTTTATACATTTTATTGAAAAAGTCAATTCAGGTAACTTGATCATGTAGTAAAACTGACATCTATTCAATATAGCTGCCTCCAGCCTCAATCTTGCCATGAAAATAACGATAAAACAGAGAGAGAGAGAGGCTCGCAACGTCTCTTCAGTGGGAAAGATGTGGCAGGGAAGAGAAAAGGGACATCCCTCACTAAGCTACGAAGTCTATTCTGAACTCTGCCAATGCAGGATAAGTCATCCTATCAGATCCTGCCCAGATGTGACAGCAATACTCCATCCTTGGACGTACCTGGCTCTTATATAGGTAAAGAATTCCATCAGCAGGTAGATATCTACTGGGTCGATGGAAGGATCCCATCATTTTTCCAGCGACCTTTGCAATAGATTTGATGTGCGTATTCCATTTAAGATCAGGTCTGCATTTCCTAATTCATATATGAATTGTTTAATTTTTTTCCCCTCTTACTCTTTGATTCAATGTAGAAACCTTATTCCTCTGCTAATTTATTGTTAATTTGGTGCCAACGTTTTCCTCCTTGTGCTGATGAGCTGATAGTATTTAAATCAACATGGTATCGTCTCTGAAACAATACTTTTCTGTTAGAGGTTATTATTGTCATGTATTCTTTAAACATATGAAAATGACCTTTTATTTATTTATTTTATTTACCTCTCAATAAATTTACTTTAGCTCTAGATTGCCAAATATACTTTTGTTTACCTGATTATGTATCTCTGCACGAGTGGCCGTTATATACTGTATAGAGTTAGCTATATAAGTATTTGTTTTTCTCATGTTCTGGCTTTAGACAATTATTCCTTTACACACGCACACACACACACACACACACACACATACATATATATATATATATATATATATATATATATATATATATATATATATATATATATACCCAAAAGTTTCTGGCTTATTAGACGGTAAACTAAAACGAGACTTGGTGAAAGATATATATGTTAGATCTTTTCAATTGTTAAATATATGAATTGAAATATAGAAATTATTTAATATATATTTATGTCACCAAATCTATAGACAAGCATTGAGAATAATCTAAAAATATTTTGAATCAAGCCTCCCCTTGCTGTTATTTCAGATCATTTGAAATCATGACGTTTCTGAATTTTGGAATTGAGGATTGGTCATTCATATTATTTGGATTTTTGATCTGTCAAATATTTACTTTTTTTTTCAAATATTTAATACTAGAAGATGAACACAACGTTAAATTTCTTTAAAATATGAAATTAAAAAAAAGAAACAAACAAACATGCGCATGCGAGTATTATGGGTTTTTTAACAGTCCGCTTCTTGTAATTAAAAAAATACTTGAACTGAGATTGAAACCAAAACCACAACCAAAGGATATTGAATTAAGTACGATAACCATTTTATCAGCTTACCACAATTTTTAAAAAGTGTTTTCACGCCTTCTGGAACAGTTGACAAACAGATAAAAATTCGATGACCCTGCAAGTATCAAATTTTCAATTTTGTCCCTATTAGTAGCCACTTTTTCGGGATGAAAACCGATTAAAAAGTTTACAACATTAACACCGATTAAAAATTTTCCACGTGTCTGAAAACCCTACATACCAAATTTAAAGTCTGTAGATCAGAAAATCGGTGTGTGTAGGTTGAGAAGTGTCCTCACACACATTCTCACTTTTATAGATAGATAGATAGATAGATAGATAGATAGATAGATAGATAGATAGATAGATAGATAGATAGATACTATTAAAAGAGAGGGGATAGAATTGGACTAAGAAAAAGAGCTGGAGAGAGTACTAAGCAGACTTCGGACTATTGTTTCAGAACTTCTCAAAAATCTAATCTATATTATTTGCTTATCAGCTTTTTTCCCAGTTTTTCTTTTTTCTTTTTTTTTCCGCTTTCCATTCCATCGACGTTTACGCGGTAGGCAGTGTAATCAAGGCGTGGCATCGAACAGGAGATTGTCTGTTATTACAGCAGCAAATATTTGCGGAGACAACTTTACCCCCCTCCACCATCATATGTTTACGGTCTGCTAGAATGCCGGAAAAGTGTCAGCGTTTACTTATCCAACAGATAAATATTTTGATGTAGCCCCCTCCCCCATCTCCCCAAGCAGTTTCCGCGCCAACGTGCGTCATTTGCTGGGGTTCCTAACGAGAACATATTTTCACGATGGCCTTTATGAAAACAGAAATGTTTTCAAATATTTAGAACACACACACACACGCACACACACACACACACACACATATATATATATATATATATATATATATATATATATATATATATATTAAGCTCTATTTAGTGTATACGAAATATTGAGCTTTTTCCACGGCAAATTGAAAAAATATATATGTGTGTGTATATATATATATATATATATATTTATATATATATTCATACATACATATATATATTTATACATACATATGTATGTATAAATATATATATGGTTGCATAAATATATATATATATATATATATATATATTTGCCGTGAAAAAAGCTCAGTATTGCGTATACACTAAATAGAGCTTAATAATAAGCATTCATAAATGTTTACTAGAAATTAAACCAAGTTTTAAAATTAAAATTTATTGCATAAATCTCAAAATAGTTAAACAAATAAGTTAGCATCAACTAATTTACTATATCTATCATATAAAGCTGAACGTCTGTCTGTGTGTGGTCACTTTTTAAAAAAACTGATTACATATAATTTTAAAACTATTTTAAAAAACTGATTACATATAATGATAGAAGATGTATCGAGGATTAGGAATGGGTATGTTTGACCTGGCAGAACAGTGGTTCATAAAAATTGTGGGGTCTGCGTTCGCGCCTGGCCCCCAAAGTATGGAAATAAAAAATGAAGAAAAAAAAACGTTTACAAGGGTTTTTTATATAGATGTACATCAGACTACTTTGATAAGTATGTTTCAATTTAAATAGAGATGGTATAATAAAATTGTGGGGTTTGCGTTCGCGCCTGTAGTCCATGGAAAAAATATGGCACAAACTTTAACAAAGACTTTTCATATCTATTTGCGTAAGTATACTTTGATAATTATGTTTCAGTTCGACGAAATATGGTATAATAAAATTATTGGGTGTTCGTTCGCGCCTGATCTCCATAGAATATAAATATATCACAAAGTTTAACAAGGTTTTTTAAAAGGGGCGATGGTCCACAAAAACACCTTGACTTTAATCTTAATTCACGTTAGCTTTTATCTATTTTTTTGAGTTGAATCATATTGTGTCGAATAAATTCACCTCATAAATTCACGTTCTTATTAAAATGAAAGCCAAAAAATAAGTCGAAACTCTAGACAATTCTCGACACAAATTTTGCATAACTCTGTTTTTTTTCCTTCTCTACCTGCACGTGGCACTCTTTGGAAAATAGATAAATAGATAAATAGATAAATAATAAAAAATAAGAACGTTACTTATTATCGTGTCAAAAGAAGGAAAAAATCCTGCTCGCGTGATTACGTGTCTTTTAAAAAACATTTGCATAATCTTTTTATTTTTGTTTTTATATCTGTTTAAGCTTTTTTTGTCAGTGTACTAGAAGGAATTCAGTTGAGTACAACCCTTTCTGCGTGTTCTTTACATTACAATAGTATAACCCTGAATCCGACGGCGCAATACTAGACCGTTAAATATTGTAAAACTGAAACGAAGCTGTTCTGCTTGAAAATGGTGCCATTTTCTTCTTATTCATATTTATATCGATTCTTTGCTTTAAAACACTAAAGTAATTACGTATTTACTTTTTAATATCCCATTTTGCTGTTTTGAATTATTTTACTAAAGTAAGTAAAGCTTCATTATTTTTCAAATCTGTTTTTGTTTCTTTGTTTTTCGATATTTCGTGGATATTATTTAGTAAGAGTGTTTAGCAGAAAAGCCAACAAACGACTACCCGAAAAAAATAAATATACAAGAAATAAACGTTACCATAGTTAATAAAAGTTCAGTTCATGTTTCTTTTTGTTTTGAAATAGTTTTTGATGTTCTTTACCGAACTGAAATTTCTTTTAAATATTTCCTGACGTTGATGGAACTCTCTTAAATTGTTAACACAGAATGCTCAGGTGCCCCGCCTTCAAATTGAAAACAGGGCTCTCCATTTCAAAGTCGCTGCCATTTTGATTTGTTTTTAAACCGGTTCGTGAATTAAAAAAGATTTTTACAAACTACTTAAAAATATAAACCAATGAACTTTTCTACCATAAAAGTAACTTTTATTGACTATGGTAACATTTATTTCTTGTATATTTATATTATTATATATATATAACATTTTCTCTTTGTAAGAAAACATCATTTTGTTGGTCACTCTTGGCTATGAATGGAAACAAAGTTGATATAAAAAATATATTTTCGCAAAAATTATCTTTACTTTCATCATATTTTGCTTAGGGTAAAATTTTTGAGTATCAAAATCTATCTCTTTACCACCCCCTCCTTTTCATAACCTATCATACTTTCATCAATCACAATCCATTTTCTGTAGGCTGTTTTTGAACCCAGTCAACGACGGGTACTTCTGCTAATATATATATATATATATATATATATATATATATATATATATAAGGCATATTACCACTGAAAACATAAGAGACTACTATAAAACGAGGCAGCAGCGATGTGTCTGTTTACTTACATTAAAATGTTTTAGTACAGCTGAGGAAATCGTAAGTAGAAATGGAAATGGAAAGACTCGCAGTTCGAACAGAGCAATGTAAATCTTCCTGCATTTAGAGACTCCTACAATGAAGAGGTAAGTTTTTGTTTTGTTTTTTTTTGGGGGGGGTGTTTTGCTTTTTTCAAATCGGGTCAGTCGAGGGTATTTTTGGTTCATCGGGTTAAATCTAATATTTCATCGATTGACATTCTGTGAAATCATTTGTAAAACAAGCAGAATGAAATAATAATGCAGCGATGTGACAGGGGATGTAATTGATAAGATAGTGAGCACCTATTAGGTCTAAGTTGCTTTTGTTTTACTATATCCAATATGTAGGTACACCACCTCAGATGTAGCAAAAATGGTTGTTTTATAGAAATTTTAGATACTGGCAAATGTGAAGAGGTCTTTCTTCCGGTAGAGGGAGCCGAACTTATTTGCGACAGATTAGGAAACTTCTTCTATGCACATATTCCGACTTAATTTGCGTGAGAATGTCAGGTTAATGAATTTGAGATTTGGTTTCTCGAGAACAAAGCTGTCAGCTTCGATGGCTAGAAAGGAGCATTAAATTTTCTTAAAGAAAATAATTTTTTAAACTTATCATTAAAGGCGATCAACAACTTTTGGTTACTCCACTTTGTAGCATTCAATTTAAAAGTGAATTTTGTTGCATTCGCTTTGGAGATGTGTTTTGTAGCATTCGATTTGGAGGTGTATTTTGTCGCATTTGATTTGGAGGTGTATTTTGTATCATTCGATTGAAAGGTGAAATTTGGCGCATTTGATTTGGAGGTGTATTTTGTATCATTCGATTGAAAGGTGAAATTTGGCGCATTTGATTTGCTAGCAATTTTGCGCATTTGATTTGCTAGCATTTGATTTAAATGGGCATTTTGGCGCAATTGATTTGGAGGTGCATTTTGTCACATTTAGTTTGGAGGTGTATTTTTGTAGCATTCGATTTTGAGGTGCATTTTTTCGCTTTTGATTTGGAGGTGCATGTTGTAGCATTCGATTATGAGGAGTATTTTGTAGCATTCGTTTTGGAGGTGCATTTTTTTTGCATTTTATTTGGAGGTGTATTTTGTAGCATTCGATTTGGAGGTGTATTTTTTCGCATTTGATTTGCCTTCATTTCTGGAATACAGTGTGTTATCATCATGAAGCACAGCGATCTCATGTGCACTTTTATCGGGGAGGTCGGTTATTGAAATCATCAATTGTCTAGCCTTAAGTATTTGCCTCTTGGATGCACCCATGTTGATTTCGTGTTGTTTAGATTTACGGAACTTGAAAATGAACTTATCTGTTTTTATACCTGTGAACGATCTTCAATAACGTTTGCAGATCATCTTAAATCTATGTGCTTACTCAGTCCGAGTGTGCTTACTTCTATTTTTGTATGGATTTTTAGGTATTTTAACCAGCCCTTTGTTTGTGTTGCACATTTTTTTTATATATAGGAGTATAACTAATCAAGGCCCGAAGGCCACTCGAGTATATGTCTTAATGAATGTGCGGTATTCACTGAGACAACAACGTATTAATAGTTAGTGGTGGAGATGTAGTACAAATAGATTATTTAGAGAGCAGCTCAACACGAACTTGTTTACATTGGACTTGTAGTAATTTTTTGTACTCCATATTCGCATCGTTTAAATAACTTGTAATACTGTAATAGAACTCAAAAACTTTCTGTTCAACAACACTTCCAGAAACACCGACAAATCTGAATTCTCTCTCTCACCAAAATAAAACTGCCTGTCTGACTAAATTTGTTCTTTTTAAACTAGCTGTTCTCATCATATGCAAATGATTGCAACTGACAAAAAAATGAATTAAGAACCCAACATTTTTTTCACTGAAAAATGAGCGTCCACCATGCGGAACAGTTCATGCGCTTTGAAGCCGCAATTTTTCAATTTCTTCTTTATTATTAGATTAGGCAACATATTTTTATTCTCATGTTCACCGCTAACAAGTTATATGTAAGGGACTACTAATTGGGGCCATGCCAAAGAAAGATTAGCAAGATTTGGGTTTACGTTACATCTAAACTTCTGCATATCAGTATATCAGGGAAGCAGGTAACAAGAAAAGAAATTCCAAAGTGTAGCTGTTTGAGGAAAAAACTATTAGAATAGAAAACTTTCTGGCATTTATGGGCCTCAACAGTGAAGGGGTGAGATTTTGTTTTAAAGCGGGTTTGTCGGGGAGATGCATGTCGAGATACAAGTGTAACGAGTTCATCAGAGCACATTCCATTAAAATAATTGTAACAGAGATGCAGTATTGAGGTGATAGGATAGGAGTTGGAGCTTTTTTTTTTACACAGTGATCACCACTTATCAAGGCCCGGAAGCCACTCAGGGATAAGGGTTATTGTAAGTACAGTACGTTAGTGTGGAGATTTGACGAAGTGTTTACTTAAGGGGGCAGTTCATTAGGAATTTGTTAACGTTGGACTTGAAGACATCCAAGTTGTAGTCCGGTGGGAAGCAGGCAGACGGAACAGAGTTCCACAGGCGTGCAGTTCTAAGAAAGAAGCTTTGTTCATGGAATCCGCGTTTTGATTTAGGAACAGATATAGAGTGGGGGAAATTTTTCACAGTGGATTCAGCTAGACGGGTGTTTTTCGTGAAAGATTGGCGAGGGGGGACCAGAGATTGGAGTTCAGATGAGCACTTGCCATGGAAATAACGATAAAACAAGGATAGGCTCGCAACGTCTCTTCTGTGGAAGAGAGGTTGCAGGGTAGAGAAAAGGGCATCCCCCACTAAGCCACGAAGTCTATTTTGTACTCTGTCAAGGCAGGATATGCTGTTTTTAGCAGCTCCTGTCCAGATATGGCAACAGTATTCCATCCTTGGGCGTACTTGGCTTTTATATAGATAGAGAATTGCATCAGTAGTGAGGGACCTATTAGATTTGAGGCCTTTTTTGGACCCTATCAAAGAGTAAGAAGCTAGTGATAGATGCACCAGCTCAGATATGGAAACAATACTCCATGCATGGGCGAATGGTGGCCTTGTAGGCATACATGATACTCTCAAATGTGAGTAGTCTTCTAGCTCGATAGAGGGAACCCATCTTATATCCAGCAGTTTTCGCAATGTCATTAATGTATTTGTTCCAGTTCATATTGTTCGTGAATGTTAAGCCCAGGTGTTTGAAGCAAGAATTCTCGGGTAGAGCGTTATTTGTCATGAATACCAGTAATTGGAGAGGCGTCTTGTAATTGTTTAAGGAGAGCAGCTTAGTTTTACTAGCATTAAATGTTACCATCCATTTACGGCCCCATTCTACTATAGTTTGAAGGTAATTTTCTAACGATTCTGCCATTGACTTAGATTTATGTACATCTGTCCTTCCCTTCTGCATGTTATAGAGCGTTGTATCATCAGCAAATATACCCATCTCGGAAACAATATTATCAGGGAGGTCGTTTATGAATATAAGGAATAATAGTAGTCTAAGGATCGAATCTTGAGGTATTTTCGCATTAATGTTATATTGCTTGGATGTACGTCCATCAATGACAATCTGGATGGTCCTATTATCCAAGAAGGGTCTAATTAAATTTAGTATACGTCCAGTTATTCTGTACGATTTAATTTTCATTAACACCCCTTCGTGCCAGACTTTCCCAAAGACGTTGAATATATCAAGGGCTACAGTCCTGTCTTCGCCTACCTTATCCGGTGCATCGTATATCTGTTAAGAGATGACTGTAAAAATATTTACAGTAGAACGACATTGCCTAAATCCATACTGTTTGTCAGAAAGATAATTTGCTTTTGTGAGGTGGTGGACTCGTGTTTGATTAATTAAGGTCTCAAAGATTTTAGTGAAGAGCGGGGGAGACTAGTAGGGAGATAATTGAGAGAGTCAGTCCTTTCACCAGAATTCTTGTACACTCGTACCAGGGAGGCCATCTTTCAGCTATTAGAGAAGCAAAATTCAGCAAGGTATCTATTGTAGAGCTTGGAAAGTACAGGGCCTAGCTCAGTTGAGCAGGGACAAGATCAGGTCCACACGCCTTGAAGGTGTAAAAGTTTTTTATGATACCGCAGACTATAGAAAGGGTGATTTTCATATAATCTAGTGTGGCTTTCTTCTGTATAAAGAATTTGGGAAGGAGTTGATTGTTGGCTCTAAGATGGAGTTGGGGGCAAATCGCCGGGCAAACAGTTCCACCTTCTTGATTGTCGTGCATGCGACTTTCTGGTTGTTGGATAGTGGAGG
Organism: Euprymna scolopes; assembly: GCF_053919585.1. NCBI lineage: Eukaryota > Metazoa > Mollusca > Cephalopoda > Sepiida > Sepiolidae > Euprymna > Euprymna scolopes. Next base: position 167,415,963 of record NC_136486.1, read on the forward strand.
AATTATTGATTTCCCTTTTTTCACTACACCATTACAGATTTTGCAGGAATCACGAGTTCCGATCTTCTGCGATTCCATGCGTTATCTGATTATTTCAGCATGCTTTCTTTTGGCTGTCGCTATTTCTCTCTTACAATTATTTCTAGCATCTATGAATTGTTGCTTATTTGTATTTGACTTATGACGTAGGAACCGGCAGAATGCATGCTGTCTTTATGCAATGGCAGTTGCACAATCTGTAGTGGTCCATGGGGGTAGTGGGGCTTCTTGTAATGCGTGTGGAAACATGTGATTCAGTGCCTCCTTTGCACCATCCAGTTTTCTTATTGGCACACTGTTCAGCAGAAAGAGAGAAGATATTAGCCCATGGGGCATCTCTGATGTGCTATGTAGTACCTTGTAATTTTGAGCAATGGCTCTTCACCTTGGGGTTGGGGATTATAGTGGAATGTCCACGGATACCACTAGGTGATCTGCGTTTCCAAGTGGACTTTGGGCCTTAATCCTCGGGTACTGTGGTGTTGAATAGGTCTAAAACGGAAATCTATTTTAGTTTGGGTGAAATCGACTTTTAGTTTAAATGTTTATTCTTGCATGAAGTAGTATTTTACAGTGCCGATACTCAAATTTATATCAATGCTGTAATCTCTCACGGGAAGATTATAAAAATATAATATATTTAATTTTCCGTATCTTAACCTTATTTTCACATTTTAAATGTTATAATGTTATAAATAAGTTAAAAACATTGATTTTAAAAATAAATGTAAAAATTATCACACGAAGCAATATTTTAATAACAATATCGGCAAAATGAAAAGTAACATGAAGTTCATATATATATATATATATATATATATATATATATATATATCATTCAAACATAGTAGTGTTCGAATATATGATTAAGTGACAGTTTTAGTCATTTAGAACTGATTTAAAGCTTCACTGCTCACTCATTTTTCGACCAAATTTCAAACAATTTGTGAAACAATTTCAATTTTAGTTCAGTAAAACAAAAATTATGATGAATTTACTGGTGTTCAAAATCATTAAAAAAACGTAAGGACGTGAGCGAAGTTTTTTATGACTGGTTTCCATGGCAATCACGTAGATTCAGCAACTACTGTTACTGCTAATTCGCCGCTTTCGCGAAAAGAGAAATGACAAGTGAAACAGAGAGAATGAAAGAATGAAAGGAAGATAATTGTGGGATTTTATTGAAAGCAGACGAGTGCCGTACATTGTTATTACATATGTGTATGTTATGTTTATAGGGCAAATAATAAGACTGAAATTAAACAAAGAATAAGTGAATTTACTGGAAGCCTGAAAAAATCATGGATTACAATAGAAAAATGCAAGCATGAAAAGTAATATGGTTAAGCTTAAACATGGAAAAGTAAAGGACTAGTTGTTAAAACTGGCAACGAAAAAGACAAGATATTCTAGTAAAAAATATAAATTTATAATTTAAAATATTGCAGCATTAAGATCTTTTTAATTCAACTTATATCGGCCCTGTCGGTGGGGCATTAGAATACGCCGACTGCCCCCCCCCCTGCAGAGGGTAAAAATCCCTCAATGGGGGTCCTGGATATGACCTTACACTATATCCAGTGGTGAGGCCCCAGCTTGTGGGCTTTGGGGAGTGTGGAGCCACCCTTTAATTACTATTGCTCCCAGGTCCACTCTGACCCGGAGTGGTAGTACCTGTTAGGGTCCCAACTATGGATAAATAGAAACCGACGTGAAAACAAAAAATATACTCTATTAAAAAAAATTTCTTCCGAATATTTGGATTCGGCATTAAATAACTCGAAAAGGGTTGATATGCCGTAAAACAAAAGCAACCAACCAATCAACTTATATCCTTTTATAATCATTAATGCTGCAATATTTTAAGTTATTAATTTATTATATTTTTTACTAGAATATCTTGTCCTTTTCTTTTCCAGTTTTAACAACTAGTCCATTACTTTTCCAATGTTTAAGCTTAACAATAATACTGTTCATGCTCGCATTTTTTCTATTTAATATATATATATATATATATATATATATATATATATATATATATATATATATATATATATATATATATATATCGTATTATATCATATTATATCATATTATATCATATCATATGAATCGAATGTTTATATTGTTTGTATTGGTTTCTTCGATATTTTTATAGTCAGAATTTTTCCGAGAATAACATCGTGTACTTACGGGAGCGACCACGTGAAGGGTGAGGATTAACAACATCTTAAGTGAAAATTATTTTGTGGAACTAACAGGATTCGAACTTTGAACAATCAGGTCTTTAGTCCGTGTCGTTAATCACTGTCAACTTATATTACATAAAGTACTGTTTCGCTGTATCACAGCTCATCAGTGCGGCTAGACAGGCAAGTACTTCAAGCCAGGATCGAAACCCAACCGCTCAAACGACACTCAAAGCGGTTCACCATTACGCTGCACTGTGAGTATTGAATTAACGATGTTTTTTGTTTACTCGGTCATTCTTACTTTCCCTCTCTCTATTTCTGCCTGTCTGTCTCTCTCTTTTATTAACTCTCTCTCTCTCTCTCTCTCTCTCTCTCTCTCTCTCTCTCTCTCTCTCTCTCTCTCTCACTCATTCTCCTGTTCATTCTCTCTCTTTCCACTCATTCTTTCTCTCCCTTTTCACTCATATTCTCACGCTCGTTTTCTTTCTATTATTCACTCCATCATTCTCTTTTTCGTTACCCACCCCTCTCTCTCTCTCTCTCTCTCTCTCTCTCTCTCTCTCTCTGAAATCATAGATTAAAGAACTTAGAATAATTAATATAACTAAGAGGGACCCGACTGGCTAAATAGTTAACGCCATGAAATGAAAACTTACACGTGCCAGGTCCGAAACCAGTTCATTCTATAAGAATACTTGACTCACACTTAATCCTCACTAGACCTTGTATCTAACATCCTAGAAAAGAACACAAAGCAAACAAAATAATTTAACCGAGAAAAAAAAGGATAAAATGTACTGAGAGCATATATCGTATTTATGAAGACTATTTGGTAAGAGTATTTTGGAAAGACAGAAATACAATGGAATGTCTCATACAATGTTATCTTCAGATTAGTTTAAAGGAAAATTAAAAACGAACATTATAAGAACATTGTGTGTATCGGCGTTATCTTTGCTTCTGTTGACATCATTTCTACATTTGTGCCATCGAAGTTTTAAGCAATTAAAAACGCTAGAAAAATTTAAAACCGGTGTATCTAGAGGAAATTCCCTTATCTTATTATTGTCGCGGTGATCATGAGTAGAGTTTGAGTAGATGTGACTAGAGTGGTAAACAATTATACTGAACGGAATATAGTTATTTAAGCTAAATATTAGAATCTATGTATTTTTGTTTTCTTTACACACGAAACAAATATTGGCCTGATAAAGATATAAACATATATTTGATATAGCTTTGTTATTAAATGTGTTCTCGTCACTAAATAAGTTTTGTTTTTTTTACTTTACTTTATACAAATAAAACAATATAATCTGAAAGTGCATGAATAATTATATATGTGAAAGGCTAAGTTGCTTATATTTCTATTGTTTAAGTTGCTTTCATATTATATTATATGTGTGTATATCCCTGTACATCTCCATCTATCTATATAGCTATCTGTCCATCTATGTATCCATATATATATAAATGTATCTCCATATATATATAAATGACACAAAGTCTATATTCTAAATTTTTAGATTTTGTTCATCTTACCGTTTATTTCTTTAAGCATGTTAAAATGTTCAAATCTTGACAGCACCTGTTTCTTCGCGTAAAATCATTCATGTATATGTCATGTTAATTTCTGAATTTAATCAGTACTTACTCATCAGAAGAATAGAAGGATGGCGTAACTAAAAGAACACACAATTGCAACTTCTCTTCCGAATTTCGGATTTTGTAATCATGACCATATTCCTTTATTTTTTTATTTTTTTATTTATTTTTATTTATTTATTTTGAAGTTTATGAGTTCGTTTTCTTCTTATGAATTATGGGCGGAATAAATTTAAAATTTGATATAATAATTGCATGAATGATGCTGCACTACGAAACAGGTGCTGTCAAGAATTTTAACATGCTTAAAGAAATCAACGGTAATATGAACAACACCCTGAAATTTTTATATAGGCCTTTTTTCAATTGTTTGCATATGCTCTGTAGTTACATCGAGCCTCATAAATTAAAGGATTGATATAAATGTGAAATATAATTGAATTAACATATTATTACATAAATATATATATATATATATATATATATATATATGTATATATATCGTTATGTATGGATGCATATAATCGACATGCATGTACCTATATGCATCGATTTGTTAAAATGTATATTTATTTATCTTGTGTATATTTATGCTCTCGATCGATTATCAATTTCTTTGAAAATTGCGTGTGTATTTGCATCCGTGTTTAGTAATGTCTGCATATATATCGCAATGCATATCACTGTTATACATGTGTGTGTGTATTCCAGAGATACTTTGTTCCCAATGTGTGTTTATAGTGCGTACGTTCTCTGTGTAGATGTTTGTACATAACACTGCTCATCTATTTATTTGATTCTAATAAAATATGCACATATATAGTGAAGTCGACACATACACATACACACATTAGTGTGTCAGTGCAAGTCATTCTTATATATGTATGTGCATTAACTTCTATACTAACTCATGTTTATTTGTGCATGTGTTCGTGCATATGTGTGTGTGTGTGTGTGTGTGTGTGTGTGTGTGTGTGTGTGTGTGTGTGTGTGTGTGTGTGTGCGCCTTGGCATAACATTGATTTTCAGTTTCTTTGACGTGAAAACCTATCACGATTTTTAAGAAAAATATTCAGCAAATTTCTTCATAAACCTCGGATCTCTTCCTTTCTCTTTCCCCCCCCCCTCTCTCTCTCTATCTTTCTATTTATCTAATATACTGTCTCTCTCCCTCTCTCTCTATCTAATATACTGTCTCTCTCTTTCTCTTTCTTTCTCTCTCTCCCTCTCTCTCTCTCTCTCTCTCTATATATATATATATATATATCATAGGCCCTTAACGTCGAGGACGACGATTGGCAAGGCGCTTCAGTCTTCTACAGTTCAGGAAGTCTATCCATAGTAGTTGCCTGAAACGTCAAGCGCCGGGGCAGGGAAGTAGTGGATGAGTGCATGCCCAGAACAGAACATCCACCTCTGGACCCAACATTGCGGACCCCAGCGGAGCACAGGAGTGCGACAGCTGGAGCAGTGGTAGGTTGCCCCGCAGTACCCGCTAACTGGGTGTTGATCCCTGACCGTTGATCGTTCTTGATTCATCCGCTCAGTGATCCGCCATGGGAGACCGGTGGTTGAGAAATATATCAGCTGCGCTCATACCATGACTGCCAACTCCTGCTGCCGAGATGACATTTTGCTATTTGACCACATAGCTGGGGTCTGGATTGGTGTAAGCCAGGGCGTGTCCTCACGCCGGAGGGCCATGCACTCAACACCTCTGGGGCTCCAGACTACTCCGAGATCCCACATACACTTAGCCTGGGGCCGCAAGGTACCCAGTTAAACCGTGATGTACCACGAGGAGGTGGCATGCGAGTCTTGACCAGTGAGACGCTCTAACCACCAGTGGGCAGGGCTTACTAAACTGCCTCCCCTTCACTCTTGCGAGTATAGGTGGCGGTTACAGCTTGAAGCAAGAGGAGCAAAGCACCTGAAAGCCAAGCAGCTAAGCACTCTACACATTCACTAAGCTACAACACTACACGCTCAAAGGCCCTGTGTGCAACACACCACATCACATATATATATAAGGGTATACATAAGGGTATACATAAGGGTATACATCAATTAGGAGTCATGGTAAGTGAGGACTTTTTATACTACGGTATTTCGAAGCTTAATGCTTCTCATCAGAAGAGGGAAGAAGATGCTAAGTAACATAATAGTGACGCGACGTCTAGCGATGGTTACATGAGGGGCAAAATAAATTATTGAGGCTGTTTGGGAGAATTATAATGATCTCTGTGATATAAGAGGCGTATGGTTTGTATTATGTAATGCATGTATATATATATAGCATATCTGTCATTGTAGGTTTGATGTATGTGGACACTGTGTGTGTTTAAATTTTCAGGGGGAATATAGGGTAGGTTGGTTGATAGAAATTACTTAATTAAACATATGTTTATATGTGTTGTAGGTACATACTAAAAATCAATAATTCATTGTTGCTATCTTTTTAAATAGAGTCTGATAGAGTTTAACAATTCATTTCTTTGTAATATTTTTCATATATAACGAATGGAACTTAATGCAGTCCATATTAATGACATCGGTACAACTAGTTAAATATTAATGAATAAACCATTAAATCAAAAATGATACAAAATTACATAACTGGTAAAAAATACGTTTCTTCTTAGCGTACATTGAAAAGCGTTTAAGAAATATTAACTAACGTTCTCTGCTGATAATAATTTCTTAGTAATTGAATTGATACGACTAACGTGTACATTTTGGAAATTGCAGATTTTTATAATTTTTTGGTAAAAACGCGATAAGAAACCATTTGCACCACCCAAAAATAAAAATGTATTTACAATTAAATATATATATTGGTGTACACGCAATAACCCTTATCCCTGAGTGGCCTTCGGGCCTTGATAAGTGATGACCCCATGTAAAAAAAAAAATTCTGCCATAGGGTAGAAGACTTGTCTACGGAGGCGCAACAACTGAAGGACGAGTTAAAAGTGGAATTTCCTGAAGTATTCTCACCAGGACTAGGAAAATGTACAAATGATGTAGCAAGATTTGAACAAAATAAAAACACTCTGCCCGTTTTCAAGAAGAAACGAAACGTCCCATTCTCAGTAACAGTGAAATCGAAAAAGGAAGCTCCAACGGAATCTGCCAAAGGAGGCAAAAAAAACTGAAATTGCAAAACCGGAAGCTAAAAAGCCCACTCTAAAAGAATTCGCATAGCGAAAGCAACCTAAGAAGGCTCAAGGGACCCCAAAAGATGAAGTACTTCAAAAATTTCTACACGTGTATAAGATTACACCCAACCTGAACACACCAACAGCAGTCTCACCTGCAGAAATGATGTTTGCGCGGAAAGTGAGGTCCGTTTTTCACAAGCTCTTACCCAAAGAGTCAAGGCCACTAGTGACCACTTGTGTACCCTGTAAACGTTTCATATCAGGTGAAAGAGTGTTTTCAAAAGTTATAAAAACAACACATCATTCTGGGAGGTGGATACAATCACTAAGAGAGTCGGTGGCATGGTATATATCGTCCAAGGGCCAACATATACCCACAAATATCACCAGAACCAACTAAGATGTCGATCAGTTGAATCCAGCGACAGTCCATCATTGGAAGATGAGCCGATAGACACTGTCTTCGAAACTTTTGATCTTGAACCTCCTCAACCAACACCTGAACTACGGCGGTCGTTCCGTAAGAGAAAGGTTACCGAGCCATCGATGGTAAACCGTAAAAGGAAGAGGTACTGACAGTTTTTACGAACAAAAGGCTTGGGAGAGGGATGTTGGAGGCGCCCCTCCATGGGATTAATGGACTATCTCATGATATCACTTCTTCTGTCAGTCCAGCAGTCAGAGATTGGCACGCGGCCAAGGAGTTCGTGCGCAAACGCCTTACGGTTGAGGAATAATATTGCTCAACCTACTTTTGCCTATAATATATGTGAATATATGTTCGTTCCTAAAAGTTCTGTGTTCCTGTTCGCTTTATTACCATTTAACCGCATAACAGATATATATATATATATATATATATATATATATATATATATATATATATTATATATATATGTTACGACCTCATTTAATGACATAAATTAATGTACGAAAGTATAAATTTGTGCGTAAACTTTAAGTATTTACTTCAACAGTGCTCAATACGTAAGTAGAGCTAAGTAGTAAGTTATAACTTACTATATATACAGTGCCACGCAAAAGTATTCGATGCATTACACTTTTCTTCATAACTTTAATTAGGGTTCAAGATTTTATCTAAAATTGGGTCAGTATATTCCTATTAATATTCTAACTAATATTTGGGGTAGTAATTACAAAATTAAAGTTTAGAAAGTTTATATTAAAGGAAAAATATGAATCAACTAACGCAAAAGTATTGGATGTATTGATTTAATATTTGGTTGCATAGCCTTTATGGCGTTCAACAGCTTCCAATCGCTTTCTATAGTTGCACACATGTTTTTTGAAAAGATATGCAGGTATTTTGCGCCATTCTTCTTTGCAGAACTGTTCTAGTTGATGAATATTTTGGGGATTCCTCTTGGGAACATTGATCTTTAATATTTTCCACAAATTTTCAATTGGGTTGAGGTCTGGAGACTTTTGTTTTTACATGGGGGTCACCACTTAATTCATAAAACTTCATATTCCAATAGGTACTTTCTAAGTAGGCATGTAGAACTCTATACCTGCTGACAATTCCTCCTACATATAATATTGTTTTTTTTAACAATAAGGTCGATAAGCATCTCTTGTATTTACCACTCTGGGAAAATGGTGGGATCGTTCTACCGCTCTAGTAGATATCTCATTACTGATGCAATACTCTATCTTATATAGATAGAGAAGTCAAGTCCGTCCAAGGATGGAGTATTGTTGCCACATTTGGACAGGAGCGGCTAGAAACAGCTTATCCTGCCTTGACAGAGTACAAAATAGTCTTCGTAGCTTTGTGGGGGGGGTGCCATTTTCTCTTCCCTGTAACCTCTTTCCCACAGAAGGGACGTTGCGAGTCTGTCTTTGTTATTTCCATGGCAAGTGCTCGTCTAAGCTCTAATCTCTTATCCCCCCTCGAAAATCTTTCACAAAAAACACCCATCTAGCTGAAAACACTGTCAATAATTTTCCCCACTCTTTGACTGTGCCTAAGTCAAAACGTAAATTCCATGAACAAAGCTTCTTTCTTAGAACTGTGCACCAGTGGAATTCTCTTCCGTTTGCCTGTTTCTTAGCTGATTACAACTTGGTTGTCTTCAAGTCCAACATAAACAAATTCTTGATGAACCATCCCCTTAAGTAATTCAATCTACCAAATTTCCATTTCTAACGTTTACTACGATATTATCCCATTAATAACTGTACAGTCAATAGCCCTTATCCTCGAATGGCCTCCGGGGCTTGATAACTGGTGATTCTATGTAATAAAAACCAATCATTTTGCGTTCTTCTAAGTTCTTTACATTAAATTGCTTTAGGTATTGCAGCTAAACAAAATAAATATACAAATATGAAGTGTCGACTATTTATACTAAACAAGTACTTTTCTTATTTCTAAAATAAAACTTAAACAGTAAGATAAACATAAATATCAATAAAAATATATACATGAAAATATAATAGGCAGACATAGATGTAGATGAACTAGAATAGATGAGATAAGTAAATATGAACAAACTAAAATAGAAGAAGGACTGATAGATAAAAAGGGCATGCGATTCACTCATTTAATATCGTTAGAACATTATTAGAAAATTGGGTCGATTTGCAGCAGGAAAAAGTGTGCGCCAGCATTTTGTGGTGACCTATTTCATCGCAATCCACGCCAAAATGCCCCAGGTGTGTACCATGTCACTGATGATCAAGCAACTCGTTCAATAATCGTTTGCTTATCCACAAGATCCATCCTAACTCTTCAGCTTCACTGCCCACTGGACAACTGACAAATAGTTAGTTCCAAGCGGTTAGCTGCTTCTCTGTAGTTAAGGGCGGATGCAGCCATCGGCGATGTCCATGCTGAAAGGGCAGGAAATTCGTCAGTAGAAACAACACGGTTGATTTGGAGAGAATGCATTTAAAGTCTGTAATCATGATAGAACAAACGTTGTTGGAGAATTTCGAATGAGGATGAGTTCAGTAAGCTGATTTTATTTCTTGTCGAAATTCATACATGGATTAACAGGGATACCTAGCGATGCTCGGGTATTTTATATGAATGTAATGTTAATTTGTGGGTTTGTCTAGGAATCTTTTTACTTTCATTATCGTTTCGATTTTTTTTCTTTACAAATCAGGTTTTGACTATTAAATTTATAAATAATAGCAGGGTTGTCCGGCGTTGCTTGAATTCCTGGCAAGAACAGAACTATTAAAAATGTGATCTATTTCTTTTACTCTCTTTCTCTCTCTCATTCTTCCTCTGTCTCTCTCTCTCTCTCTCTCTCTCTCTCTCTCTATCTATCTATCTATCTATCTACTTATCTCTCTCTATTCCAGTCATGTTGCATTTTAAACACATCTCTCAAATGTCCCTTTTACTAATTTTTGTGCAAACTTTTTTTTTATGTGGGAGTCATCAGTTATCAAGGCCCGAAGGCCATCGAGGATAAATTAATGAATGTAAGGTGGTAGTGTAGTAATTGTTAATGATGTAAATTAGGTATCATTTTACCATTTAAGGGGACAGCTCAGCAAGAACTTGTTTAGATTGGATTTGAAGGCTACCATGCTGTATTAAACTGGGATGCAGGCCAGCGGAACAGTGTTTCACAAGCGAGAAGTTCTGGAAAAGAAGTTTTGTTCATGCGTTTAGATTAATGCACAGGTAGATAGTCGGGCAAATCGTATACAGTGGTTATAGCTGATCGAATTTTTGCAACTAGTTATATTTAATGACAAAAGAGATAAATAAAAATTAATCAGAAACGTAATTTTTTAAATGAGCTTTGGTAATTCGTATTAATTCGATTATTCGGACTACTGTTTCATCAAAATTGTTATTCGTACAACGTTTACGTCGCAGTAACCTCCGACTTTCTTCAGGTGTATCTGGTCTAACTCAGGAATATTTCTAATAAACTCGGGAATCTGCACGAAATTTCAAACGGGGCTATTTATTTAATCCACAGGCGTAGCATGCTCTATTTCTGTCAACCATTGTTAAGTCAAAACATATTTAACACTGTTCGTAGCATACAGGTGTACGTGTTGTCTAACTTTCTTTCCAATCTTTTGGTGAATGTTAATTATATCTTGGCAAGATCATCTCAAAAACCTTTATGATAACCTATCTGTCATATCTACTACCATCAGGGAGCGACGTCTATGATTTGCCGGTCACTGCTAGATAAATAGCAAACAAAAGAACAATATATCATATACATAAATAATATATAATATACATCAATAAAATATACATCAATAAACATGATACAAAATTTAGTAGCTTTCTTTTGCTTTCCACAGAAGACTAATAGTGCTATAAAAGTACTTTTTTAAATGCAAAATGATTCGTAGTAAGTCTTTCTTCAATTACGTTTACACTCGGTGCATGTGAGGTCAGTGCTTTAGTGTAGAAAATCTTAGGATGACATAAAATAAACTATTTTTTAAAAGTCATCAGTTTTATGTAAAAATACTAAGATGCAATAATAACGATTATTTTTTATGAAAATCGCTCAAGACAAGGCATGAAGCCATTTGATATAAATAGCTAAACAAAAACGAAAGGTGATTATTGCAAAGACAGGAGATGCCTATTGACCTTAGTCTTCAAAAGACCAAGACTTTGAGTAGACGGAAAACAGTGAGCAGGATGAGAATTCCACAACCTTGCATTCCTTGGAAAGAAGCAACTAGAATAGGAAGCTGTATTACAATGAAGTATTTTAATAGCGAATTGATGAAGACCTCTAAGCCAACGAGTCAAACGAGCTGGAACTAAGGAAGCTGGCCATAAATTAGACAATTCTGAAGGAACACATGTTATAATGGTATTTGTAGAAACTAGTAACATTACGTCTGTGAGAGAGAGAGAGAGAGAGAGAGAGAGAGAGAGATTGGAGTGAAAACAAGTGTGGAGCCAATCAAATTACAGTGCTTGTGTTTTACCAAATTATCTTTTTTCTGTGGAAAAGTGTCATTTAATTCGTAAAAATGATAAACTGATCTTTATCGCAGATAGTTGAGGTGAAGAATGTTCAAATTAAAGAGTTTATGGAAATATCATACGTCAATATTTCGAAACATCATTCGGAGAAAGGATATTTTCTTTGAAGGGATACAAGAAAAGTCTACCGAGTTTTGATTCGGGTGCACGTTGAAGGTCAGTGAGTTCCACATATGAGTAACTGACCAATGCCCTTTTTAGCGACATTTTTATATTTAATGATTAAATTGTCATCAGCTCCTTATGCATGAATAATTTTAGTCAAGAGGAAAACATTTTGGCTTCTATTCAAAACGCAAACATGTGAAAAAATGAACCTTTGTTATTATAAGGTGCAGACAACTATGTATTATTGTATACTTGTTCAATGCGCAGTTAAGGATTAATGTAGGTAGAAATTAATATTTATTACACAACTGAACACAAATTGAATAATATCTAATTATTTGTTTGCAAAAACAGAAAGTGTTCGTAAAAATCATCTAATTCAATAAATTAATTGATATTTCTGTTATGTTACTGTATTTGTTTTGCTTTTCAGACAATTTCGAAAAAGTTACATGAATTTCGTGATTATCTCTACTTGGTCCGAGGCGAATTCTTTTAAAAGAAAAAACAAATAAAGCTCAAATGCAGAAGTGCCGAATGTTGTCATATATAGGTTTAATGTGCGGTTGACAAGAAAGTTGTTGCGGATTTTTACTTTTAAATTCAGATGAACATATCTCAGCTCAAACAAAAATGCATATTAATCGGATTAAACACCATCAGAATAAACATACTTTTGCCAACGTAAAATAAGTGTTTTTTTTTTATGCCAGTGAAATACGAATTTTGCGGTCTGGTATCGATGATGTCGCTGTAGGCGTTTTTTATATATTTTTTTTTTTAGCATTTCTCAGAGAGTTGTCGAGATGCTTGAAAAAGCGGTAGTCGGTAGGTAAAGGGTTTGGAGAGTATGGCGGATGAGGTAGAGTTTCATAGCCCAATTCGTTCAACTTCTGCAGGTTCGGTTTAGCAACGTGCGGTCGGGTAATGCTATGAAGGAGAATTGGATCTTTTCTGTTGACTAATGCTGGGTGTTGTTGTCAGCGTTTCTGATACATTTCATCAAATTGTTGACAGTATTTCTCCGCCGTATAATGATTCCGCCGTAATGCATTAAAAAACTGTGATGGATGAGACCAGTCACAGACCCCCATAGAGTCAGCATGACCTTCTTTTGGTACAACACTGGCTTCGAGAAGTGTCGTGGAGTTTTGTCGGCGTCTAACTAAAGAGCTGAGCCTTGTGGTAAAGAACCTACTTTTCATCGCAAGTCACAACCTGGTTGAGAAACGGGTCGTTCTTGTTGCGTAAAAGAAGAGAAGCGAACACGTCATAACAGTGTTTCTTTTGGTTGTCGCTCAATTCGTGAGACGCCCATTTATCAAGTGTTTTTGTCTTTTTAATCTCTCTCAAATGGTTGGAAATCATCGTATACGTGACGTGTATGGACTAACTTCGACGAAGTCTCGTAATTGATCGTTATCAACATCCGATGGCCGACCACTACTCTCATCATCTTCAATACTCATGTCGCCGGCACGAAAATTTTTAAATTATCACATTGCTATGCGTTCAGTAGTGGGACCTGGGCCAAACACTTCTTTTTTTGTATGGAGGTCACCACTTATCAAGGCCCGGAGGCCACTCAGGGATAAGGGTTATTGCGTGTACAGTAATCAATGAGATAGTATTGTAGTAATCATTAGTATTGGATATTTGATAGAGTGCCTTACTTTAGAGGGCGGTTTGTCATGAATTTGTTTATGTTTGACTTGAAGACATCCAAGTTGTAGTCAGGTGGGAAATTGGCGAACGGAAGAGAATTCCACAATCGTGCACTTCTAAGAAAGAAGCTCTGCTCATGGAATCTACGTTTGGATTTAGGCACAGATAAAGAGTGGGGAAAATTATTTACAGTAGTTTCAGCCAGACGGGTGTTTCTCGTAAAAGATTAGCGAGGGGGGCGAGAGATTGGAGCTCAGACGTGCACGCCATGGAAATAACGATAAAACAAAGACAGGCTCGCAACGTCTCTTCTGAGGGAGAGAGGCTGCAGGGAAGAGAAAAGGGCATCCCTCACCAAACCACGAAGTCTATTTTGTACTCTGTCAAGGCAGGATAGGCTGTTTTTAGCAGTTCCTGCCCAGATATAGCAGCAGTACTCCATCCTTGGACGTACTTGGCTTTTATAGAGATAGAGAATTGCATCAATAGTGAGATATCTTCTGGAGCGGTAGAAGGATCGCATCATTTTCCCGGCGTCCTTAACAACAGACCTGATGTACGTATTCCATTTCAGATCTGGAGTAAAGGTCAAACCCAGCAGCTTGTCAAAACATGGAGCCTCCCCAAGACGAGAGCCATCCATTTAAATTGATGTCAGATGGTGATCAGAGCGTTGATGATGTAAACATAGAAGCTTGGTTTTGGATGTATTAAAAGTAACCAGCCACCTCTTTCCCAACTGTACCACGTGCTCAAGATCAGAGAGAGAATTAGAGAGAACCTTGTCATTTACGGCCTTTGATGTGTTGCCATAGATGGTCGTATCAACAGCATAGATGTCAACGAATGATTTAAGTATGTGTTTTGGGAGATCATTGATGTAGATCAGGAAGAGAGTTGGGCCTATGATTAACCCCGGGGGGACTCCAGCATTAATATTGTGGACTTCTGATTTCTGCCCATCAACCACTACTCTTATGAGCCTATCAGAGAGAAATGATTTAATGATTGAGAAAACATTACCGGTGATACCGTAGCTGGAAATCTTGTGAATTAGGCCCTTAGGCCATACCTTCTCGAAGGCCTTCGATATGTCAAGAGTAATTGCCCTGGAAAGGAAGCCTTTTTCAAGAGATTCACTAATCCTATGAGATATAAACGTTAGCACATCTGCTATAGATCTTGCGGAGCGGAAACCATATTGCATGTCACTAAGAAGGTTGTTTCTGCTGAGGTGGTTGACTACTTCTTTATTTAATATGGATTTCAACAACTTACTCATAACACACAGGAGACTTATTGGCCTGCACTGAGAGGGAGATGATTTTTCACCTGAATTCTTAAATACAGGGCATACTGATGAGGTTTTCCAGGGTGTTGGAAAGCACTTCTCCTTAAGGCAACGTTTAAACAGTTTTGTAATTATGGGGGCAAGTTTTTTTCAGCACTATAACTGGAATGCCGTCATGGCCAGTTGCTTTACTGGAATCAAGGTTCTTGATTAGCTTGGCGACCTCACGCACAGATATTTGTATGTTGCATAGCGTGTTGTCTGTTATAGGAGGAAATACGAGGAGTTGATGGCCTTCGTCGCATAGGGTAGAATTAACTGCAAAGTTCTTGGTAAATAGTTTGGCCTTGTCTGATGCTGATGAGATGACCTCAGGTCCATTGGTGATGGTTGGGATAGAACGGACGCTTCTGTTCAGGATCCTGTTTGCTATTTGCCAAAACTGGTGGGAACCAAGCCGCTGCTCAGCTACTTTGGATTTAACAGACTGAGCATATAGCGTTCTTGTATTTTTTATTACTCTTTTACAGTGGTTGCTGGCAGTCCTGAAAGCAGCTTTAGTCTCAATACTTCATTGATATTGCGAGCTGTTTCAGCAGCTTTTCGGCCTAGCTTGAATTGAAATAAGAAAATTGTACGAATTTGCTTTTTTTTTTCATCTTGTATTCAATGCTTTGAAGAGAAGACATAATTGTTTTAAAACGAGTGTAATTTAAACGATTAGATAAGCGAAAAACAGTCTTTAAAATGATATATAAAGTAAAAGTAATAAAACGAAAACGTATTTGAATATACATCATTTGAAATCCAAATTAAAAATTCCGCAAGAAATTTCTTGTCGACCTAATACAAGTCGTCCCTGTACCTTTTGTCAGATTTATTGCAGACACACATGATCCCGAAGTGTCGTTAACGGATACCATAGCAGACTATGGAATCCGATTGGTCGTCTATAAATCCTTTCAATTCTATTAGGTTTAATCATTCAGTAACATCGCTAAGAAAGACATAAAATTACCAATCCTTAAGTTATGTTTGAATCCGGAACTTTTTTACTCATATTCACCACTAACAAGCCATAAGGCCACTTGGATGTATTTGGTTGGTTGTTTTTGTTTTATGACATATCAACCCTTTTCAGGTTATTTAATGCCGAAGATTTTGAAGAAAAAAATTTTAATAGAATATATTTGCTGTTTTCAAGCCGGTTTCTATTGAACCCATAGTTGGGACCCTAACAGGTACTACCACTGTGGGTCAGAGTGGATCTGGGAGCAATGGCAATTAAAGGGTGGCTCCACACTCCCCAAAGCGCGCAAGCTGAGGCCTCGCCACTGGATATAGTTTAAGGTCATACACTTGGATGTAAGGGATTATTATTTTGTAGCATGTCTACAGGGGAACTACGTAGAGATTTAAGCAGCAAGAACTGATTAAATCACATTTAAATTTCTCCATGTTAGTCAAGTCATGAAAGCAGGAGATCGGGAAGAAATTTCTAAGTCTAACAGTTCGAGGCTTTTCGGGATCTAAGGACCCCATACACTGAAGTGGTGAGACTGTGCTGCTTGTAGAATTTTTCAGTGGTATTTATCTTAAGAGGGCACAAATTATAAGAGTTCATCAAGGAACATTTAATAAAAGTACTTGCAAAACATTTGCAGGGATGCAACATTCCAGCAACTTGTGTTCAACTAATCTTATACAATTAATCGTTGGCAATATGCACCACGTATTATTTATAATTAAATGATCTAGAAAGAGTCGATTTGTGTTAAAATTGATTAAACCAAAAAATATTACTATATTTAAGTACTCAGTTTCAAAACTTTCATCCAACACGTTTTATAAATGTTGTTTAATTGGACAGAAATATTTTTTTTAATTCTATTAACGTTGTTTTGCACAAGAGTCACAATAAACTCTGATGATTATAACAACGAAATAAACGCTAACTCATAAAAGGAAAAAAACCCTGCTTTTACGGTCGAAGATATTTCGGGAGGAAATGAAGAGCGACCGTAATGCACTTCATCTACCTGTAGACGATGAAGGAAAAAAAGGTCGCTTAAAAAAGTTATTATGTGTTCTAGGCGAGTCGGTGTAAAATCTACGCCAAGAAAATCGATTAAAAACTATTTCAAAGTAAACAGGTTCCAAAGGCGTTCGAGAATATGTTTTTCATATAACCCTTAATATACAAATACAATGAATATATATATATATATATATATATATATATATATATATATATATATATATATATATATTTATGCCAGAATACGCACGCACATACACAAACCGACATATATACAAACGCCGAGAAAACTAAAACATGAACAGAAGGATCTATGCTGGATTCATCTTTTTCCTACTCTTCATCAATGATCTTCCAACTCATATTCTTAGATCATTCCTTGGCATCTATGCAGACAACTTTCCTTCAAACAATATGATATTCAAGTGCAATGAAAACAAATACCAGATGCCTTCAATAAGTTTCCAGACTTTTTTGTATAGGCATTTAAAATTGTCGTAGACGCTCGAAAATTCAGTATCTTATTGATATACATCTTATGAGGTGACTGACCACTTTTTATGATTTCGGGTTCAAAAGAACAGCTACAGCAGGAATTGGAATACACTCTACTAAAACCTGGTTGTCGCAGCTGATGAACATCAATAATGTATTCTGGACATGAGAACACGTTAGAGAACGATATGTATTAAAAAAAATTTTAACTTGGAAAAAAAATTCACAGAATCGTATGGAATGCTACAGACTGCTTTTGGACCATCAGGTATGAATCGAGCATCAGTTTTTTAATGTCATAAAAAGTTCAATAAAGGAAGGGAGGCTGTGGGGGATAAAGAGAGGTGTGGGAGGAGTAAGGAAGTCAGAACATCAGAGTTGATTGGCTAAATTAAGAATTTCATAGATAATGACCAAGGTGTCTCTATAAAAACAATAAGTGCACAGTTTGATGTCAGTGTGGGAAATGTACACACCATTATTCGCGAGGAAGATGCAGAATATTTGCGCGAGGTTTATCCAAATGGTGCTTCATCCTTGTCACAGACTATTTATCTGAGATGGGCGTCAAAACCGTACCTCATCTTCCCCATAGTTCAGAATTTGCTCCCTGTGACCTTTGATTATTCCCTAAGCTAAATGAAAACTTTAGAAGCTGTCGTTAAGAGACAACTGAGGGGGTGAAAGAGGTTGTGACGAGGGTTATTGACAGCTCAGGCAAGAGCAATTCCATGAGACCTTCCCGTTGTTGGAACATTACAGCCTGAGGAGATTACTTCGAAAAGAACGAAAGTTCCATGTATGTACTCTCAATAAAAATTATTTATACGAAAAAAGTGTAGAAACTTATTTTAAGCACCTCGTATACTTAAGTTTATATATATATATATATATATATATATATATATATATATATATATATATATATATATATATATATATATAATGCAAAATTTTGTTGAAAATTCAAAGACTCACGTTTTCTTTTTTTATTTCCTGGATTTTTTCCATTACAGCTGTTTCGTGAGTGGGAAAGCAATTTTATGATTTATGTATCCATAAAAGTAGCCTGTCCCCACCAACTTCTTCGGATGTTTTTTCCATTAGATTGTTTACAACAAAAGGTATATTTTTAACATGCTGGACATCGTATTCGGGTAAAAAGTCTTCCAAAGCCATGTTTCCTCACTTCCGCCTTCTTTTGGTGTTATGTGAAGATAATTTTCCGTTTTAACCTGTAGTTTCGTATTTTTATTTTTTATTTTATTTTTTTTATTTATTATTTATTTTTGTTTTAATTTCCCCTTTTCCCCTATTTGTTTTTTTTTCCAATTATTTTATAATTTTATTTCTACATTTACGTGTGTTTATTTTAGTACTCCTTCTTTGCTTGGTGTTTGAATTCGTATTTTCACCTTATCTCTCTGTTTAAAGGGGAGGTCACTCTCATGGTATCAGTTTTTCATATTTAGGATTATCTCCCTTGCACCTTTTATCTTTCCTTATATTGTACGTTTAGTCTTTACTACTTTTTCCCCAATCTGCTCTAGTACGTGAAATTAAGTATCTATTTCTGTGCAAACATCTGTGTATTACGTCTAGTCGTTTGTTTAATAATTTTTCTTTTGATATTAGTATATAGTATGCTTCTAATATACATAGGTTGTATCTTTTCGATTTGCTCGGATTATATTTTTCCCCTTTATCAATTATTGACCATCTTAATTTATATTCAGTTTTATTTTTCTTTAATTCCTTAATCCATACTGCTAAAGTGGTTGAGTTTTTCTTTGTTTTTTCCGGTTGTTTTCGTTATTACTATTGGTTCTGTTTCTATTTCCGTTATAGTAGTTGTAGTTGTTACTATTGTTATGATCCTTTCTATTGTTGTTTTCATTTTTATCCACATTGTTATTGTTTTCGTTATTTGTGGTGTTATTTTCTTTTTCAGTTACAGTTTTAAACAATGCTAGGTGATTACGATATCTGTCCTTAAAGCAAGTTCCGGAGTTCCTCATATATAAATTAGTTTCATTATTTTTTATAACTTCACATTTGTATACAACATTTGAAGTTAAACAGTCCCTCCATTGGACATTCAGTAGGGTCCCGGCAGTTACAATCTCTTACGTTGTTAGATTCATTTTCTGTCCTATCTCTATTTTTCAAAAATTTGTTTAATTTTGTGTTATGGTAGCCAATTATGGTATTTGTTAAGTTAGCATACGTTGAGAAATATAGCTTAATAGTGTTTTTGTTAATAATTTTACTTAGTTTACTACCTTGCGGGAATTTTTTTCTATAATTTGGGAAAATTCCCTATATATATATACATATACACTAACAGAAGTCTCCGTCGTTGCCCGGATTAAAAAAGAGCCCTCGAATTGATTGTATTGTACTATTAATAAAGTGCCCAGAGGAAACAAGTCTGGAAACATATTGAAAGCACCACGTAATTGTCGAACTGTCTTTCTAAATAATCAATTTTTTTTACATTCCATTCGTTGTTTGCAATCCTCTCATGCAACAACCAACGAGCAATCTCATTAACCTTAGATCCTAGTGTCTTCTGGTGTTAAGTGAGTTAATACTAATCAGGATAGAAAAATGGAATCACGCGCAAGGGATAATCTTAAGAAAATATTTAAAACAGGATTTTTAAACCTAATGTTGATATTTTAATTCAATATAGATAATGATAAATATATATAATGATTTTTATGGGTACATAATTTCATAACACTTTTGAATAACACCAAACGTAGTGGCATAATTAATTGCTGTTTTTTTTTCCTATAGTTTAAACATAAACCATTAAAGAGAAACTTTCGAAAAGAAGACCAAAATACACTTCTAAAGTATATTTCTCCTAAGCATAAATTAGATAAAACGGATAAATAAAGGGTGGGGGCAGAAAAAATCTTTTTAGAACTTATGGATATTCGCTGAGATTGTTTCTTTTTTTTCTCTTATTCCCTATACAATTTCTTTTCTTTTTTTTTACCTCGCTATTAATTCTTTTGGCCACGTTTTAAACGATGTTTTCTCCCCCGTTGCCAACGTTATTCTTGAAGAAAGTTGGCTGAATGACGTCTGGATAGGGTTTTTTTCTGCCCCACCCCTTATTTATCCCTTTTATCTAATTTATGCTTAGAAGTGTATTTTGGTCTTTATTTTGAAAGTTTCTTTGTAATGGTTTATTTTTAATATACAGGGTGTCCACAAAGTCTGGCTACATTATGTAGCCAGACTTTGTGGGCACCCTGTATATATGCACACACACACACACATGTGTGCGTATATATATATATATATATATATATATACATATATATATATATATATATATATATATAGTAATGTAATTTATAAAATATATATGGCGATTAAGCTACACTGAATATTCGGCGTTTCATCCACTATATCTAGGATTATCTCCTTTGCACCTTTTATCTTTCCTTATATTATACGTTTAGTCTTTACTACTTTCCCCCCAATCTGCTCTAGTGCGTGAAATTAAGTATCTATTTCTGTGCAAACATCCGTGTATTACAAAATAATAAAATAAACAATAATAAAATAATAATTAAAAAAAAAAACACTAACCTAGTTTTAAAACAGATCCTTTGTCCGATAAAATGCATGCCCATTGGCTGATAGGAAGGGGCTAGAAACTAGAAAGCTGGTTGGCTAACTAAATCCTCAATAGAAGAGGACCATATAAAAGCGATAAACAACCACAGAATTCGTGCATAAGCCTGAAGAATCCTAGAGTGGATGAAACGCCGAATATTCAGTGTAGCTTAATTTCCATATATATTTTATAAATTACTGACTAGTTCTACCTACGTATTGAGCACTTTTGAAGTAAATACTTAAAGTTTACGCATAAATCTATACTTTCGTATATTAATTTTATGTGAGTAAATGAAGTAATTATATATATATATATATATATATATATATATATATATATATATATATATATATATATATATATATATATGCAGGGGGCCCACAAAGTCTGGCTACATAATCTACAAGATGCTTCCACAAAGTCTGGCTACATTATGTAGCCAGACTTTGTGGACACCCTATATATATATATATATATATATATATATATATATATATATATATATACATATATATACATATATATATACATATATATATACATATACATATATATATATATATACACTATTTCATGTTAAAGATATCAAAAGATTAAAACCAATTAATTTAACGAGGTTATTGATAGTGCTCAAGAAAAATGAGCAAGATATACTTTTATTTGTATTCAGATAAACAATACACAAACAGGAAAATGTTTCGATCAGTTAGTTATGACTAACTAATGATCTCATCAGATAACTTCTTATAAGTTTTTCCTATAAAAATGTTTTGTCCTAGAATATATAAACAATGTCTTTTATTTTTTTATTCCGCTCGAATGAATCAGAAAAGATTGCGAATTGCATTTGATGATGACTTAATTTGGGTATTTCTGGTTTGAAAGTTTTATTTCTCTGTTGCAAACATTGACTGGATGAGCCTCGAAGAAAGCAATCTCTGTTTTGGACGTGCATCAGAAGCAGAGAATGCATTATTGGATTCCCCTATGCAGAAAAAATAAACCGATCAACATGCATCGGAGCCTCTTGGACGCAGTTAATGCAAAGTTAAAAATCCGTCGAGTTCAGAGTTGCGACAAAGGTGTAAATGACAAAGTGCGCTCCAGACTTGTTCAGTCGAGGCATCAAAAGAAGCTGGCTAAAGTTCATTCAGAATGATGGTGACTATGTAAAAAAATCAATTCTCGAGCACAATTGTGTATTTTAATAGTATTACATTGTTCTTCATAGCTCTTCAATATCTTAGTTTATAAGTTAAAAACTAAGATGACTGGCTTTTGGTACGATTTTCGCATGTATTACCTATTTCAAAGACCATGGTAATTATTTTTTACTATAATAATTAAATACCTACAGAGACTAGTGTTTCATCCTTTCGGGAATCTTTAGTGTCACGATTAACACTAGTTGATTCGAACTCTGGCTCGATTAGCCAAGACCGTATCCATTCGGCTATCGTTAACCGCGTGAAATAACGTTGAATTTAGACATTTTAATTTTAAATGTTCTTTACGTCAGTCAGACAGTAATCTAATCGTTATACGATGATCTATGCATAAGAGCTAAATTGACCAACTTTAATTCAACTGAAAGTGCTCAGCGATAAGAATCAAGTTTCTTAAAGGGGCTGTCATAATTATTTTTTTACTATAATAATTAAATACCTACATTTGTATATATAAAGTCATTTTGTGTGTGTGAGAGAGTTCCTTCTTCATAGGTTTCGAAATGGCTGAGCCTATCTTTTGCAAATTTTACACAAAAATAAGTTATATTTCTGGCAGTGTTCTTAGAAATGTTTTGTACAGAAATTCATCGGATGAAAATCGAAAATCGAAAAAATCCCATCTTAAAAATAGTCTTTTTTCTCTTATAGATAAAAAGAATTTTTACAGGGGAATATTTTACGTTAGACTGGTGTAACCTTGACTGGTGTAATTTAAAATATTACTCTGTAAAAATTCTTTTTAATCTATAAGAGAAGAAAAACTATATTAAAGATCGTCAAGCTCAAATATGAATTGGCGTGATATTGTAAACAAATACGAACGAAATTTGATGAACGACATTATCATCATTATTTTATTTATTATTTTTTATTTTATTTATTTATTTATTTTGCAAATTATTCCTCGTAATATAAAATATTCAATAGATGATTGATTCTTTTATAAAACATACGCAATCTGCATAAATTAAAATATCATGTTTAAGCGTATTGTATGACCGGGCAACGCCGGGCGTCAAGCTAATATACATATATAAATATATATATATATATATATATATATATATATATATATATATATATATATATATATATATAAAGAAAACGTGAGTCTTTGAATTTTCAACAAAATTTTACACTATATATGCTCTGTCCCTATTAAATAGACACATTGAGCTTAACTCAAAATTAACGGTGACTGGTTTTAAAATAACAATCTAGACCTGTTAAACGAAAACGGTATACATTGAAAGTAACGGCATTTCAAAAGCAACTTATATATATATATATATATATATATATATATATATATATATATATATATATATATATAAAGTGAGAGATTTCAGGTGTAAATAATTCTAACAGCTGGTTTTAATAAATTGTTGCTTGTTATGAATTTAACATTACATTGCTGCATTGCAAGTAATTTCTGAATGTATATGCATTCACAAAATATTACAAATTTTTTTCGAGAGAGCATATATTAAAATATATACAATTTCGCTTAAAATAGCAAAAGTTATTGTTTATATTTGCGAGGGAGCAACATTTTTCAATATGTTAAATTTTTAGCATGTTCTAAGCAAGCTTAATGTTACTCTTAAAGCTTTTTTTCTTGTAGTTGATAGTTCACATCCCGGGAAGAAACTATTGCAAGTAACTACAGTTTAAAGAAAGTTTAACATTGATTTATTGAACGGGATTGCCGGGTGGATGACTGACTGGTGAGGTAGTTTGTTATCCAGAACATGCGCATAGTGAACTGATGACGACATTCATGCGCATATGCACGCCTTCCGTGCAGGGCGTGATATCATGCTTGTCCGGTTATTTGAGTGTACATAAGTGGTATTAATTTGTTTTGGTTTGTTTTGTTATTTGATGTCTGCTCCCTCACCCCTCGTCAAAACTTGTTTTCTTAACTTCGTGTTTTTTTATGTAAAAAAAAAGGATTTTTTAACGTTTTCGTACTCTCAGAGACATGCACCTACCCCCAACCAACGTTTGAAGGGGTCCAATCTTGTGCAGGGCTATCAGTCGCTCATACACGAAATATCAATAATGTAACACGAACGCACGCGAAAAAACATGCGGGTTACGCAAGGGGAAGGGTGCCGGTTCAAATACACGCATATATATATATATATATATATATATATATATATATATATATATATATATATATGTGTGTGTGTGTGTGTGTGTGTGTGTGTGTAATAGATAATAATGTGGGTAAACACGCATATGTATGTGTAAGAAGATAGTAATGTGGTTCCAACGAGAAAGTGTCGGTCTGCGTTAGGGTTATACGAGATGTGTGTGTGTGTGTGTGTGTGTGTGTGTGTGTGTGTGTGTGTGTGTGTGTGTGTGTGTGTGTGTGTGTGTCCATATTATATCTACCTATATATCTATACAAGTTAGAATGCGTGTATGGGGACAATTCTCAACCTATATACTCAATGAAATTTTTGATCTACAGACATAAAAGTTAGCATATAGGGTATTCAGACACGTGGAAAAATGTTTCATCGGTTTTCATCCGGAAAAAGAGACTACTAAGGGGTCAAAATTGAAAAAGTGTTACCTGGGTTTTTTATCCGTTTGTCAACTATTACAAGAATCTGGATGCGTGAATCGTTCACATGATAGATTCCTTATGTTAAGAATTAATAGATTTGAAAACACTTTTTAAGGTCAAGTCAAGATGGCCTGATAGTTATCGTACTTGATTCACTTTATTTACGTCTTGATTTCTATTTTAGTTCGAGTATTTTTTTACTTACAAGAAATAAACTGTTTAGAAAAAACGTAATACTTGCATTCACATGTCTCAGTTATTGTATTAATTAAAATATAAATTTTATGCGTATTTTACGACCGGGCAAACTCAAGCTGCCTGCTAGGATATCTATAAAAGTAAGAATCTGTGTGTGTGTGTGTGTGTGTGTGTGTGTGTGTGCATGCGAGTGTGCGTGTGTGTGTGTGTGTGTGTGTGTGTGTGTGTGTGTGTGAGGACACTTCGCAACCTATATACTGAACAAATTTTGGATCTACAGATTTGAAATCTGTTATATAGGGTATTCAGACATGCGAAAAAATTTTTAATCAGTTTTGATCCGAAGAAAAAGGCTGCTAAGAAGTCAATATTGAATAATTAGTACTGGTGATCATCAAAATTTTATCTTTTTTGTCAACTTTTTCATGACTGCGCATGCGCTGTCATGAAACGTGACAGCTTCTTTATGTTAATAATAAAAAGGTTTGAAAACATTTTTAAAAAACGTGGCAAGCTGGTCCAATGGTTCCGTACTTGACTCACTGTCCGTAGGTTTTCGTTTCGATCTTAGCTCGTTTCTTTTTGTTTTTGTTGTTTTACTTACAAGAAATGAACAGTTTACAAAAATAAAACATAATACTCGCATACACATATCTCAGTTTTTTCCGGGTTTTTTTTTTCACTTCATTTTTTAAAGGAATTTTACGTTACGTTTAATACCTTGTTTCTGTTTATAAAAAATAGGAAATCTGCATTCATTAAAATATAAATTCATTAAAATATAAATATTATATTTATGCTTATTTTAGGACTCGACAAAGTCGGGAGGCCTGCTTTATATATATATATATATATATATATATATATATATATATATATATATATATGTATGTATATATATATATATATATATATATATATATATATATATATATATATATATATGGTTAAATGGCAGTAGCAGTCATTTAGAACCGCTTTAAAGCTTCACCGCTCACTCATTTTTCGACCAAATTTCAAACAATTATTATAGTTTATAAATCATCTTCTCGGCTACATATAAGTGGCAACAATATTCTATGCATGGTCGAATGATAAGTTTGTGGGATATAGAATACTCTCAGGTGTGAGTATTTTTTAACGCAATAGAGAGAGCTCATCTTTTTTGCAGCAGCCTTGACAACGTCTTCTTCGTATTTGTTCCTGTTGCCTGTGAATATTAGGCCGAGGATTTTGAAGAAGGGATGTCTTTAGTGACGTCATGTATATTTATGTTATCGTCTTAGTCTTCTTCTCTCATCCTGATACAACACACACCTCCCCGGTTAACGCATAGCACCCAGCCTAGTAAATTAAATAAGAAATTTTCTTTGAGCTCTAGTTAAGTAGTGAATAATTATTTAAATTTTCAAAATAGATTTTTTTTTTTTTTAACATCGAAAGAAGTGATTTTTCTTTAATAAAAATTGACAATGTGATGCAAGGAGAAATAAGAATGGTAATAGTTTTATTTCGTTTTGATCATAAACGTTCCTAGTTTATTCATGTCAACTATTTTTTATAAATACAATGGCAACCGCTAAAAGACTGCATCTATACGCCAGTTTGTGAAGTACAGAGTGTCCACTGAGACTGGTTACATTAGTCAGGTGTTAAAAGTATTCTGCTTGTGTCTCGCAGTTATCTGGGTTTTGTATTTGAAAGGACGCACACCATAGGAGACATTTGATGAAATGAAAGACAGTAAGGCAGTGATACCTCATTATATAACCTTGTAAAAAAAAAGCTGGCATCGTGAATTCAAACATAGTTGAAAATCTATTCAAACAGCTCCCAGATCAGGTCGCATCAATTCTACCATTGTTAAGGCATCAATTAGTCAAATTGAGGCTGCCATTTTTGAATACCGATGCGTGACTATTCACCAAAAAGATCAAAAGGTCAAGATTAGTACAGAGTTTGCGGAAGTTATTATTCCTGACCATTTGCATATAAATAACGTATCTGCCAGTTGGAGACCTAGGTTGTCGACATTTTTCCAAAAGTGAAGATGCGTTGAGTGCTCGAGAATGAATTTAAAGATGTGCCAAGGAGATGAGTCTAAGTTTTTCGAAAGACAGATTATACGGAATGAAAACTGGGTCTAGTCGGAGAATAAAACCCAGTGAATACAGGGGAAGCACTTCAACTCTAAAGAAGTCAAGATTAAAGCCCTCCGCTAATATTGTCATGATCACGGTATTCTGTAACAAGAACGTAGTAGTGATGACAGATTTCCTGGTAAATTTTACTACAATTACAATAGTGTATTATGTTTCACTTTTGACGAAATTAAGAGAAGCTATCAATGAAAAATCAAGATGTGGGGCAAGATCAGCAAAACTGTCTTTCTGCAAAATAACACTCGGTTAACAACGCGCATGCCGCCAGATTAGAAACTGTAAGAACTGAAATTGATTTGACTTACCTGGGGTGGGTCGGAGGGAAGAAAAGACACTGGACTTCTTTTTGCCGTTACTGAGAAACTGGGTGTCTATTTCCTACTAAGTTAAATAGACATTCTAATCTCGTTGGAAATCACGTTGGAATTCTCGTCACTGAGAGTTAGTATGTATAAAAGGAGTTGTCTCACTACGGGTTAGTGATTAGTTAAAAACCTAGTTACCTAGCTTGCTAGTCGGTTGGCGTCTCTTAGACTGATTACCTCGTTACTGTTGTTCGGCAAACGTTACCAGTTAATTATTACCTTTACAAGAAAAGTCTGCTTGTAAGCAACGTCACCATTTCGTTGCAAGCCCTTACTGCCTTTTCTTACACGCCCTCTTCTTGTTGGTGAAATAATCCCGACAAAACAGGTATGTGTGGCTTCGAGATCCTATCCTAATATCCTACTTTCCTGATATTTACACTTTCTTACTTTCGCCTTTCCCAACCCTTAAGTTGTTTTTGAAAGCAAATCGTTTCCTCGGTGATGCAACCTTGATTTCCAAGGTCACGCTGTGGTTGGAAGACAAAAACATTTTCCAGAGCTGCATTAAATGATAGAAAACATGCCAAAATGTTGGTGGTTTCGATGTAGAGAAACATTAATAACTGCGCCAAGTTGCTCTACTGTTACGTATTGAACGCCCAGCTTATTTTATACTTTCATTGATTGTCAAAAATATGTCAATATATTCCGTAATAGGGTTTAGCACATTATTTGTATGTTTCAGGCCAATTTAATTGCTGTCAGTTTGACAGCTTTTTAGTTATTACCTTCACCGATCTTCTTCAAATACCTTTCTTCCTAATCCGTAATCTTATAGAAATTCCGAACTGGAATGGCTATAGCAAAGACGTGGAAGTCAATCAAGACTATGTAGATAATGTAAACAACATTACCTGCATTGTTCGGATTATCCGGACTACTTTTCTCATTTGTGATGTTATTATCACAAAGTTTTAGCTGATGTAAGGTACGTCCTGTCTAACTTAGGAATCCTTGTGCCGAACTCGGCAATCTGTAAAGAATTTTTTTAAGAGTACACTTTTCTCGTTTTCACGTGGAACAATGGATAAACTGCTAAGTAATAAGTGACGATCTTTTAGAGATTGAAGGCTCAAATTACAATATAGACGATACTAATATGTAATTAAACATTACTTTAAACTTCTACCCGGTTCTGGTTCAATGCAAATATTACTGAGTTTGATAAAGCGCAGCTAAAGAATACACGAGTTACATTGATCGGAAAGTCACGTGAATATCATCCGAGATGAGAACAGTAGTCCGAATAATACAAATAATACAAATTATAAATCCTGGTCGAAAATATTCCGAAACACAGCAATACCTAAACAGCTATAATCATTTTCACACGCAGTTTTCTTAAGATCACAGAAGTTAAGCAACGTTGACCCTAGCCTTACTCAAATGAGTTACTAAAGTTGAAACCAATTACGGTATGTAAAATACGAGCCTACTGCGGACCAACTATCAATCTGCAACAACAATGAATGTTCTTTTGTTGTTTGTTATGATCGGCACCGACCAGAAACTGACCGTGATGACGGATCGATTTTATAATTTTAGATTTCAAAACAGCAATAGTAAATCTCAAGAAATTTGCTTAAAAGACAATGTTAGTCTTTCTTTAATCTATCATTATTTTCATCACGCGTGCTGGAATGAGTTCAAACCAATGGTCATTGCCCGTAAAACATTCACACCAAGAACTCATCTAGTTATAATCAATGTTAATAGTTTCACCCTCTGTCTTATTCACTCTATCTGTATCTCTTATTCTCTTTATCTATCTCTCTACCTACCTATTCAAAATTTAATAAAACTCCATGAGCAAAGTTAGTTTCCAAGAACAACGCGTCTATGGAACACAATTTGGCGGAGCTGCCAACCAGCTGTCTACAAGATTTATGTTGAGCCGTTGTTTTAAATAATCAAATTGTGCTCGATTACCAGCATCATCACCAATCATCACTTTGTTGTCTCATCGTTTGGCAAAGTATACCACGATTACAATGGTCTACCATGTTTTATTTTGACGAAATAAAGAGAAGCTGTCAATCAAAAATCAAGAGGTGGCGTTTGGACCTTGATAAGTGATGACACTTTGAAAAATGTATACAATATTTAGTAATATTTTGACAACTGTTCTGTCGACCTCGTGGCCTTTAGTTCTATGCTCTAACACTTCAGCTGACTCCTTCTCATCACTACTAAGATTAAAAGTCAAGTGTAGACGAAACTGTTTTACTTTCACTTTTCCTTTCTTTCGCCCCTCTTCCTGCATCCAACCTTCCGAACCCTTACACACTATGCGGTGATGGACTGGTCATGTCTACACTGGCTAGACCTTTTGTAGTCGGACATTGGATTACCGTCAGCTGCTGTCGTGAAAACAGTGTAGTTGTTCCGCATTGTTGTCACTGTTGTTGTTGTTGTGTCCAGCAAGAGGCGGTGGTCGGCGAACGATGGTGTGTAGGCACAAAGTAATTAAGACAAAAATCAATAGATTCCAATCAGAAAATGCCTCATGCCACTTTCACACAATGCAATAATTTTATGTTTGCACATCAAAGTAGGGATAAACCTCAAAACTTATATCACTCATACACTCACATATGCACACACACACACACACACACACACACATATATATATATATATATATATATATATATATATATATATATTTGGAGAGAGAGAGAGACAACGAGAGAGGCAAAGAGAACGAGAGAGAGAGACGGAGAGACAGAAAGAGAGAGAGGATGAGGAAAGGAGAGAGTGCATATGTATATATATATATATATATATATATATATAAAGAGAGTGTGAGAGGAAAGAAAAATAGAGAGGGGGAGATAGTGATGTGATTCGATGATTGCAGGCGAGGCTCTAAGTTCGTTTTCTGTCAGGGCTGCTACATCTCTTTCACTAATACCCTTTGTTTTGTTCATCCCAAACAAGGCATATTTCTTTTTTACTCACGTTAATCCCCAACGTGGTATATCTCCACTTAGACGTAAGGGTATTTGGGACCACGCCTAGAAAAGATTAAGAGATGCTTACGTTATATTTAAACTTCTGCATATCAGTACAGGTAGGGAAGCAGATAGCAGGAAGGGAATGTCAAAGTCTAGCTGTTCCAAGAAAAAAACTATTAGAGTGGAAAGCTTTCTAGCATTCTGGGACCTCAGAAATGAAGGGGTGAGATTTTGTTGCTAAGTTGGTTTATCGGCGATATGTACGTCGATGGGGCACACGTGCAATGAACGCATTCTAATGCACATTCCATTACAATACTTGTAAAATAGGCAGAGAGATGTAACATTGCGGCGATGGGACAGGGGTTGAAGCTTAGTTGAAAAAGTGCGACGTATTAGATTGAAAATTCTTTTTTTTTTACCTTATCCAGGAGGGAGAGACTAATGGTAGATGCACCAGCCCAGATGTGGCAACAATACTCCATGCATAGGCGAATGGTGGTCTTGTGGAGGTACAAAATACTCTCAGATGTGAGTAGTCTTCTAGTACGATAGAGAGAATCCACTTTCTTTGCATCATATCCGCTATCTGGAATCATGTTTACGAAGAACTATAAAAAAAAAAAACATTAAGACGTCGGTTTACGTTACATTCAAATTTCTACATGCCAATATAGTCAGGGAAACATGAAACGGGAAGGAAATTCCAAAGTTTAACAGTCCTAGGAAAAAAGCTATTAGAGTAGAAGACTTCTCGCATCAGGATACCTATACACTGAAAGGATAATATTTGGTGGGTAAACGTGTTTGTCGGGGGTATTTACGTCAAGGAGATACAAGTGCTATGTGTTCATAAGCGCAAATTCCATTATAATTCTTGTAAAACAGACACAGGGATGAAACATTGGGGCGATGGGACAGGGCTGGGAGTTTGATTGATAGTAGGACCTATTAGATTGGAGACGCTTTTTAGATCTTGTCTAAGAGGGAAAAAACTAGTGGTGGATGCCTCAGTTCAAATGTGACAACAATACTCCATACATGAGCAAATGGATACTTTGTAGCGATACAGAATACTTTCAAGTGTGGGTAATCTTTAACACGATAGAGGGAATCCATCTTATTTGATGCAGCGTTTGCAATGTCTGCATTGTTCCAGTTCATGTTGCCTGTGAATGTTAAATCGACAAGTTTGAAAGAAGACCTTTCTGGTAGGGTGTTATATATCTGTGGCTGAAAAGACTTCTTATAATTATTAAAGGAAAGAAGCTTAACCTTAGTAGCACTAAGAAAGCAATGAATCCATATGAACTCCATCTAGCAATAGCGTAAATAGTATAGCATACTAATTTCTTTTTAAACATCAAAGTAGGGATGAATCTGAAAACATATATCACAGATTCATTCACAAGCACACATACAGACGCACACACGCACACTCACACTCATTCATATATATATATATATATATATATATATATATATATATATATATATATATATATATTCTAGTTGTACCCGGCTACGCTTTGTTGTGGATCTGTTTATTAAAATGTAACCCAAAACAAAAAACAAATATATATATATATATATATATATATATATATATATGTCTTAGATTTATGTTGTTAATATTTGTAGATAGACAATATTTTAAGGTGTTTTTACAGACGCACACACACACACACTCATTCATATATATATATATATATATATATATATATATATATATATATATATATATATATATTCTAGTTGTACCCGGCTACGCTTTGTTGTGGATCTGTTTATTAAAATGTAACCCAAAAAAAAAACAAATATATATATATATATATATATATATATATATGTCTTAGATTTATGTTGTTAATATTTGTAGATAGACAATATTTTAAGGTGTCTCTTTTCTGTGCAGATTTAGAGATTGTCTGATTTTTCGACTGTAGAACACGCAACATATACTTGTCCATGTGAGAATGTAAAATATAAAATTGTCCCTGAATCTTGTTAATGGTTATTGCAAACGCCAAGCGAATTGTCAAGTACAATATTTTAAGTTTAAATGGTATATCCGTTTAAATCATTCAATGCACATCCACTGCCCGTTCTTCCTGGGGGTGATAGAGGGGAAACATAAGGATTTAATTTTACTATAGATATGTATGTTAACACGCACTGGAAAATCTCGTATAGTAAAAAACTTTTGCCGATTTTCTTTTTTGTATGTATCTGAGCTTCAATTTATGCCCCCCCTCGCCAAACTTTCACAAGATACATTCGTCTAGCTGAAAACACTATCAATAATTCCCCCCACTCTTTATCTGCGCCTAAACCTAAACGTAGATTCCATGAACAAAGCTTGTTTCTTAGAACTGAACGCATGTGGAATTGTCTTCCGTTTTCCTGCTTTCCAGCTGACTACAATATGGCTGCCTTCAAATCTAACGTAAACAAGTTCCACTTGTTAACAAATTTACCCAATTTCCATTACTAACGATTACTATATTTTCCAATTTCTACTGTACACTCTTTAACCCTTATCCTCGAGTGGTCTCTCGGCCTTGATGTCTATGTAAAAAAAAATACAGTCTTTTATCAAAAATAAATCGATGGACAAATTGAAAAGAAAACTGTTTAAAGAATAAACCAATCAAAGTAAGCGGGGACCAATTTCAAATTCTGAATGGAGAAAAAAAGAAAAATCAATGTACAAATGTTGAAGGATAAGTTTTTAAAAAATGGAAATAGTTTAGCTTTCAAATATTATTAATGAGAATATTCGTGAACATTTTAGTGCTTTTTTTTTATTGTTGCGATATTCAGAAATCGAAAGGTGGATTTTCAAGTGAAACCAATATTATCTACTGAATTGTCATGTCACAATAATGAAAATAGCCAAAACTTACGAAAAATGACAAGGGAGAAATTAATTAGTAAAGGAAATAGTTATCGAAAAAATTAGAATTTTTAGCTATTTCCCTTGTGTTTACGTCACATGTCACGTTACAAAATAAACATGGCTGAAATCATTTTTTTCGTGTAATTATGAAAGACCGAAATAATTGTGACATGACAATTAGGTAGATGACATTGCTTATTGTTGAAATTGAGAAAAAATGTAAGAAGTTATCATCGTTTTTTAAATTAAATATCAACTTTTCGGCTGGCCAATTTTATTACAATAAGGAAGAAGCGCCCTTTTTAACGGGCGACCAGTACAATGGACATCCCGTATATATATTTCTGGAACTCTTGCATAATTTGACCCGGATCGTCGGGATTATTCCTCAATTATGGTTCGGGCTCGACCGGCAGTCACCGAATTAAGGCGAACAAAGTAACAGACTGTTATGTTTGCAGGTTGAACCAAATAACGTATAAGGCAATACAAATGACGACTCAACAAACAAAGGTAGATCAATAAGAAGTGTATTAGGAAAAGTATATTTACAGTATATTTACATAATGGTTGTCAGGTAAGTGAGTCTTGGCTGGAGAACATATCTGCTCTCGGCTCAGCCTTCGGTGGCTTCTGGTTAACACACCCTCAGACTAACCGAGTCTTGTTATTTATGTGTAATATTATCCACATATGTAAATGAGTGGGTGCCACCACAACACAGACGTAGACGAATTTCAAAACAAACAAACCGGAATAAAATATAAATACAATAAATAAAAAATAACAAAAACCTACTGTTAATTCATTGAATATATATATATATATATATATATTCCTCAAGAAAAATTGTATTTTGTATTGTTATAGACTTGTATTATTGTTTGCAATTTTTATATCAATGAAAGTTGTTGTTTTGTAAGAAAATATGAATTTTTACCATAAATTGTTAGGTGAAAGCTGTTTTTCAAGAAAATTTACATTTTTCGTTTTTTTAAAGAAAATTGGTAGTAAACATTTCTTTTTGAAAGCAGAATTTTTACTTAAACAAAAGATGAATGCTTTATATAAAAACTGTAAATAGTTAGGTGAAAGTAGAAGAAAGTTTAAGTTCTTTTCAAGAGAATGTACAAATTATTTTTTGTTAACATATGTTAAGAAAAAATACCCCCATCATTAATTAATTATGCAAAAAGGCAAACAAAATGTTGAGTTAGTGTTTCAACATTTGAACAACGCTCGGCTGAATCCGGTGATTGCCGGTCGAACCCTAAGCATAATTAAAATCCTGAGGATTCAGGTCAAATTCTGCATGAGTACCATTCTTTTTAATTTCGTCTTTTGTTCAATTTTTGGAGTGAACTCTCAGCGATTGCAAACTAACACATTTAACCAAAATGCAAAAAATCAACAATTAAATCATTTTAATAAGTGCTCAGTTTCTAGTACAAATCCTAGTACATCAATACTTCTTATTGGAAACACTCAAAGGAAGAACGAAACCAAATTATTGTCAGTGTGTTTGGGAGAGATTCTATTTTTTTCTTTTTTTTCAATATTTGAAGTAGATTTGACACTTAGCTACCAAATTTTTAAGCTTCGTTCGATTTCTAATATAAAGTAAGTAGATCTAGATGTTTATAACTTACGATAAAACTTGCGAAGTATGCACTTTTTTACGGTTGTTGTAAAAATGGAACGGAAATTTAAATTTCGTTCCATTTTAATCTTTTTTTTAATTGTGCGAATTTAATCGAAAGAATAACATT
The DNA here is from genome assembly GCF_053919585.1 of Euprymna scolopes. NCBI lineage: Eukaryota > Metazoa > Mollusca > Cephalopoda > Sepiida > Sepiolidae > Euprymna > Euprymna scolopes. The sequence continues at coordinate 167,451,368 of NC_136486.1, forward strand.
CAACGATTATACTTTTTATATATGAAAAAACGAAAGATTTAAAAAAAAACAATTTTATTAACAGAAGGGAAATAATTTCCTACATGATAACAGGGTTATGACATGGTAGCAAGTGCATATGTGATATTTAGTATTGGGGAACAGTTTATTATATCAGAAATGACAATTTCAGACAAAGGTTCCTGTTGTTTTTTCATTAATTTTAACTTATTGAACCACTCAAGTTGCATGGTTCCTCTTTGTCCATCAATGTATTTGTACATAATATTTTCTATTACAAATGGCCACCATCAGCCAGAGATTGTCGCGTAGATTTATATATATATTTTTTAAATTAACTCGAAACTTTTTGGATTTTTCCTGTAAATAGACTATTTAATTTCAATTCGTAGAATATACGAGAAATGAGGTGCCATTTGTTACTTGTTCTGGAAAGTAAACCAAATATTGACCAAAAGACTCTCTTAAATCGTCAGGATATAATGAAATAAGATAGTTTTATGAACGTGGGCCGTCTGAAGATGCGATACATAAAGCGACTGCGATATCGGTCACCGTACAAATGCAGAACTACATGATGTCTGAATTTATTATGCTTTTATTCGTAAGGTTTATTTGCGTAGTCATAGGAAGTTGAAATTTTACTATCTTACAGAATTGTTTTTTGAGTTTTTATCCACAAAGCAAAATGGAAGACTATAAGATCATGTTATTCTCCTGTAGCCAGAATAATGTTATAATGACAGTCTCAACCACAGGAGGGACTCATCTTCAAGCAACATCGTAATACACACTGACAAATATTATAGATAACCTAGAATCACGACTGATACATATACATATATAAATATGTGTGTGTGTGTGTGTGTGTGTGTGTGTGTGTGTGTGCGTGCGTGGTTAGCTACACTGAGTAGCTGTGATACAGCGAAACAGTATCTGTAAATAACTATACAAACCCTTCTTCTTGGGTTGAGCACTGTTGATAATTAATTTTGCCTGCTACTTCTTTAGCGTAAATGCATAATAAAATGAATAAACAAACTGGGCACTGTGGGAGCGGCAGTCAATGTTTGTATGAAACACTGTTAGCTATCACTGCCGAAGGCGTCCTAAGTGATAGAGCTGCTGACTTTAAACTCGCTTGTTGTTTGTTCCATCCCATACGTGTGGTGCGTGCTATTCTAGCCACATTGAAGTGTTGTGATACAACGAAACAGTTTACTTGTGGATGACTATATATACACATTTATGTATATATAATTTAACTATGTATATATGTTTATATGTATAAATATATGCGTATGTACATATATAGGTTTGTTTGCGTACACACAGGAAGTATGAATCTCTTTTTTAGTTTTTGTTGCGGTTCCGTAAAGGTTCGAAAGAGAAACAACTGAATATATATTGAACAGAAAAACTGTACAACAATAAAGAGTGTGATTATACGTCAGTCCGACTACTACAAAACACAGTTCATAATCATCTGTAGAGCAGACAAAACACAATAGATTTTTTTAATATATATTTTTACTTGTATTACTCGTATTAATTTACTTCGGGTAACCGTCTGTGATTATTATACAGCTTCTGAATTATATATATATATTTTTTTATATCCAAACTCATTTTATTCTATTTTATTTTCTATATCCGAATCACACAATTTTTAACGGTGTCGAAAGTAAAATCTTAGTGAACGTTCGAGATGATTGAATACGTTGCTAGTCAGCTCAAATCAATTTGGTACAAGTCATTGCACTATAAGAAAAGCAACTGAAAACATAATAAAATTAAGAACAGACGCTTTGGAAAGCTTTTAATTCAAGAATAACAGTTGTTTCCTCATTACTACACAATCAGGTCTTTACAAATAAAAATGAATGAGTTTTAGATAAATCATCAGATTAACGGACAAAAACGTTTTACTAGAAAAGATTTTCACGAAAACATCCGGGTTTTTTTCGGTATATATGGCGAATAATCTCTATAATTCGTCAACTTTAATTATCGAGATTATTTGACACTGTATCGAATTTTGCCATTTGTAATACTTTTTGTCGCCGGGTTTTGAAAATACTAGCATCTACTATGGTTATTATTTTTTTTTTTTTTTTTTGATGGTGTGTTTTCTCAAATCTTTTCATAGCCGACATTACTGTTACAAGAAAAGGCTGTCCCATTTCCATGTAAATAAGAAGAACATTAGATAAGTGAAAATGAGATTAGGATAAGCCGAGACTCGAACCTTGTAAGCAAGGTTCAGAAATTGGAATGTTAAAATTTAGCTATTGTTAAATTCTATTATAAAATAATTAGATATTGTTTGTATTGTAAAAAGAATTGATTGCTTGTTCTTTTATAAAACTGAATTAAAAATGTCAGCTAAAAAGAATGAACAATACAAATTAAAAATATATTGTAAGAATAGGTTAGGTTAAAAAATAGGTTAGTTGAGAATTCTTTGTTGTCAAAAGTGTGTTTGGAAAACGTGTGCTTAGCCGCGTGAGTTGGTCACGTTTTGGAACCACATTTCTGACGTCATAGCAAAAAGAAAATTATCAATATAGGAGCTAGAATGAGTTAGATTAGGGCAGTCGGGCAGTCGAGTGCGAGCAGTCAGCTGGGGCGATGGGTAGAAGTTTAATCATATAGAACAAATGTGAATTCCTGACGTCATCATAATTCGATCAGTCCAATGAAAAAAAAAGAATCACCATCGATATTTGTAACTGGTTACCTTCGTGACATCATACCACAAATTAAAGGTAATGTTTAATCATCTAATTACGAACATTGCGTAAACGCTCCAAGAATATGTATATCTCCCCCTCTCTATATGTGCTAAAAGAAATATAAGAACTGTGTATCTATCACCCTCACTATATATAAGAAGAAACATCCCAGAACTGTAGAAATGTCTTCCCCTCATCATGTTATATATATATATATAACTACTTCATTTACTCACATAAAATTAATATACGAAAGTATAAACTTATGCGTAAACTTTAAGTATTTGCTTTAACAGTGCTCAATACGTAGGTAGAGCTAGTTAGCAAGTTATAAAATATATATGGCCATTAAGCTACACTGAATATTCCGCGTTTCATCCACTCTAGGACTCTTCAGGCTTAGGCGCATAAACCTGAAGAGTCCTAGAGTGGATGAAACGCGGAATATTCAGTGTAGTTTAATCGCCATGTATATTTTATAACTTACTATATGTATATATATATATATATATATATATATATATATATATATATATATATATGTATATATGTCCCCGCCGTCTCTCTTTAATATGAATCTCCGCATCATATCTTTTAATATGAACTCAGGTCATCTCTTTTAGAATGAAATCCCCACGATACAACAGTACGACTTGCGTAACTATTCAAAAGAAAAAGGCAAAGAGAAGGTGACAATTCAGCTACCTCAAATATTTTGTAAAATATAAGAATAGGTACTAAGAATGACATTGATGTTATTATGAAAATTTTATAAAAATTCACCAATTTAAGTTTATTTGAAGTATTTCAAAATATTTAATTTTAAGTTTAATATGGTAGTAGATTTTAGTAAATAATAATAATAATAATAATAATAATAATAATAATAATAATAATAATAATAATAATAATTTAAAATCCACATATTTCAAATTTGCATTAGATTTCAGGTATAATCATCAAACTGTAATTAATCAAGATTTCTTAATTTTATTTTCTTCTTAAACCCCTTAGCATATACTTTGATTATAACTATTTTTTCATCGTTAGTTAAGAATTCCTACAAAATATTAAAAACGGTATCGTCGCTGATAAAAATATACACTGCCGGAGATGCCAAATAACCTCAACGATTATTATTTTCGTTGTTGATGTTTGGAAAATCGATTGTTAGAAAATATGTATCGAGACTAATTAGGTATTTTAAAGCTAAAATATGTATGGTAGAAAGGTATCGGAAATTTAATGTACGAATGTTGGAACAAACATGGAATGTTAGCTAAATAAAAAAAATAAGTAAAAAGCTAGATCAGCCTATTTGTTTCTATGCTTACGTGAGTTAATTAGATATGCATGAGAGTTTTAGAAACCCCTATTCGTCCCTATGAAAAAGGTATGTTTTTCCTTTGTCTGGACCAAAGGGACAAAGATTTTATTTGTTGTTGTAAAAGATGTTTGTTTGTTTGTTTGTTAGAACAGGAGTTATATGTGAACCACACATACATACATATACCTAGATGAACACTTTAAACAAATGTTCGAAAGTTGATACACAGAAAATTTAGAACTATTTTCTTATCTTTATAAGCTATTATCACTTATTGGAAAGTATATCGAAACGTTATCCCATTTGTCGTTTGTCGAGCAATTAAACACAACTTGCTATTTAATACACACACGCAATAATAAACATACACGCATGCATATATATGTAAGGCACTTCGTGTGTGCTTAAGTGTCTGTGTGAGGTCGTTCTCTATAGATTCTGAAACGGCTGGACCTATTTGTTTAAATTTCACATTAACGTACTTTAAGCGTCTTCAGATTTTGTATCGGAATGCCTCTGGTCAGTATCAAAAATCGATATTCGAAAAAATTCGATTAAACAATGAACCGTCCCATTTTGAACAAAATTAACACCTTTATACCACCTAATATGACAAGTACTAAATGCGTGACCATTTGGAACTTCCAGGTACTGTATGTGCCCTCCCCTTATCTCGGCATTGTTTTCAGTTGTCCTGGACTTCTCCTTGTCACTGAACTCCAGCAGTGCTAATTCAGGAGAGATGTGGTTAGGGATTGAGCGACTACTGCCTCACAATTACACAAAATATGACTTGATGGCCATCAGTTAGAATCGAAATCAAAACATATAGTTCTCCAGCATTATTCGTTACCGTTTGATCTAATTCCATACGCATATGAAAACAAAAATACATAAATAAATAGACGTTGTTAATTATATAAATGTATATATTTGTATATTTGCGCATGCTTAGGAATAACACTGCATAATCACATTGACGCATCTGTCCCCGTTAGATCATAAAAGTTAATCAACGTTGAGCCTGGCCAGTACTGAAATGGGTGACCAATTAGAAATCCCAGGTGCTGCATGTACTCTCCGCTTATTTCGGCATGTTTCCAGTCGTACTTGACTTCTCCTTTCCACTGTATTCAAGCAGTGATGAATCCGGAGTAGTGTGGTTAGTGATTGCGCAACCCTTGCCTTACAATGTCTCACGCAGCTACCCTTACAAGGAGGATCCATTCTCTTTAAAGATTGGACAGAGAAATAACACGTTTAGTCGATCTACATTCTTTAAGTTCCGTTTTGTTTTGTTTTTTTAAAATTCAACCCCTTAACAGCTTTTTTTACCGACTAAAAATTAAATGGAATTTGTCTTACATGTACGAATCTCTTATATATAAAATTTCATGTCCGTAGATCAAATATATATATATATATATATATATATATACTTCTTATTTGGGAAGAAGTAGGTAGATTCCATAGTCGGCTTTCACCAGCGTTCGCTTTATCTGTGTTGACTAATAGACTTTCTTGTGTGGGGATCGGTTGCTCAGGTGACAAGGTACTTGCCTCGCATGCAGTTGATTTGGGTTTTGAATTCCGAGTTCCGATATTTTAAACTAATGAGCTCAAATAAGGGAGAAACTCGAATTTTGAACTTCCTGTTTGTTGGCTTTTATACTTCTGTGAGGAGGGGTGACATTATTTGATTGTAGAAAAATTATATCATATTACATGCTGAAAAGTCGAGTAAATATATGAATTCCAAATAAAAAAGTAGAGACAGACAATATATGTGACATTTTTCACGGCACAAATGATTATTGAGTCTTACAGGTAACAAGTACAGAATGGAACGATAAAATTGTCAACATAGAAAAGACGACATGATTACATTTCCGTTTGATGAAACCAATTTTTTGTTTTTTTGTTTTTTGTTTTATTCTTGTGTTTTTGTTATTTTTTTATTTTATTTTTTTTTATTATTTTTATTTTTATTTATTTATTTGCAGAACATCTACTAGTTGGGCAACTGTGTACAAATTCCAGGAGCGATAGGATCCTTCTATCATGTCTGAAAGTGATACAATGTACAAAAGCAAAATCGGAGATGTACCGCTGTACAGCTAATGCTCTCTACCGATCAGAGTTATGACAACAAGACTATTGCCAATACTCTAAAAATGCAAATCTGGATAGTTCAATGCTTGAGAGCATATCTCAACGAAGTGTTCGGCCTCGGTTTTGATCTTTGGTTCAAGTGATGATTTGCATCATGCCACCTCATATCTTCGAAGTCGACTTGAAAGCCAACACCAAAGTCTATCTGGATGTGTTGAAGAGTGTGGTGATCCCCTGAGAATACTTGGGCTAATCAAAGAAGATCTTAATCGAGTTACATGAAAATAATCAAAAATGTATCATTTTAAAGACCATGCTTATACATCTAATATTATACACGAATATATCAGCTAGTATTTTATAATACTTATTTTATAATGTGTATTTTATAATACGTATTTTATAATGTGTATTTTATAATCTCTGTCTTTAATGTAATGGTTATTACTGACCAGCCGTGGCATTCTTCAAGAATTGTCGCCATTGACTCTGGTTCTGCGCCATTCTGAGCAACTCAGTCATGCTAATGTCAACGATATCCTTCATGTTGTCTGAAATTCTTGTTTTTGGTCTTCGTGTCCTCTTTTGCCAGGTGTTGTACCAAAGAGCAGATCTTTGTTAGGCGACTGTTCTGAGCACGTGTCCCCAAAATCGCAATTTCCTGTTGTTGATGTTGTCCAGCCGTCTTGCCTTGTGTGATGTTGGTAATAACAAGTTTGTTGATTTACCATAAGTCAATCCGTTTCTTTAACATTTCTAGCCCCGAGTCCAAATTGTCCATGTGCTTCACTTTTTGTGATCGATTTCCCGACTTTGGCATTTGCATCTCCTACAGGTATCTTCATGTCTCTATTAGGAATTTTGTCGATGACCTCTTGTAGCTGACTGTAGAAATCATCAATCTCTTCTTTAGTGGCTTTGGGTGTAGGCGCGTAGGATGGAACTATACTAATGTTATGAGGTTTAACCTTTATCCGTGTTGTGATTATGCTGCGTTCAATTTTCCAGTTTCTTTCATCTTTCTAACATTCCAAGTACCAATTCTGCAATCTTATTACCTTTTGCTACAACAGAACAGCGACCGCTAATTTCTTTTTTTTTTTTTTTAGGGATATTCGATGTTGCTGACCGCAATCGTCAAATCCGTCGCAAATTTACGATTTTCACGGTATTAACCCCTTTTAATTGATCTAAAAAAATTAAATTTTCACGAATGGTTTACAAAAGCAAATTTTATGTTGTTCGTTCTTTTTTGAGAAAAAGGGGGAATTCAATTATAGAACTTGTGTAGTTTAACAGGTGCTTCTGCAGTTTAATTATGAGGTTTAACCTTTATCTGTGTTGTGATTATGCTGTCATTAAAAGGGTTGTACCTATTTACAATGCCTCCCCACGGGACAGAGTTAGACACCAGGGTCGTTTTTTAACGAGGAGAAAAGGTACAAAAATAAAAATTGTCTCAGTCGAGGACTGCTCCTCCACCGACAGAGAACAAGAAATGGAAGTGCAGCATCTGAAGAACAGATACTACATTTTGATCTTGGCCAAAAGGCCAAGTAAAAGGGTTGTAACCGAATAGAGTTCGTGATTTCATTTGCGAGAATGATCCAAACAACATGACTGTGTTGCTGTTAATTGTTTTGAAACTATCTCTGCTGTTCCAGTTGGTTTCCGACAATTCGAAGGTTTGAATGTTTTGGGGGTTTTTTAATTTCATTGTAGACTGCGTTCAATTTTCCAGTTTCTTTCATCTTTCTAACATTCCAAGTACCAATTTTAAGGTTGTCGGTTACCGTTGCCGCTTACCTGGTTGTATCGGGATTCAGCCAATCGTAAGGTCCACGAAGCTGTTTACATTACTGCATTATAGGAACCTCTGTAAAAACGATCCACTGCACTGCTGCCAGCAGCTTCACCATTACCCTGGAACGGGGAGCGTCTAGAGTAGTATCCTTGCTCAAGAGAGACCAAGGATGCAGTTTAATGTCATGCCCAAGGCATAGTTAAGAATCCAATAACGAAATACGCAAAATCATGTATAATACATATTTTATAATACATATTTTATAATACATATTTTATAATGCATATTTTATAATGCATATTTTATAATACATATTTTATAATGCGTATTTTATAATACATATTTTATAATACATATTTTATAATGCATATTTTATAATACATATTTTATAATACATATTTTATAATACATATTTTATAATACATATTTTATAATGCATATTTTATAATACATATTTTATAATACATATTTTATAATACATATTTTATAATACATATTTTATAATACATATTTTATAATACATATTTTATAATACATATTTTATAATACATATTTTATAATGCATATTTTATAATACATATTTTATAATACATATTTTATAATACATATTTTATAATACATATTTTATAATGCATATTTTATAATGCATATTTTATAATACATATTTTATAATGCGTATTTTATAATGCGTATTTTATAATACATATTTTATAATGCGTATTTTATAATACATATTTTATAATACATATTTTATAATGCATATTTTATACTGCATATTTTATAATGCGTATGTTATAATACATATTTTATAATGCGTATTTTATAATAAATATTGTATAATACATATTTTATAATGCATATCTTATAATGCGTATTTTATAATACATATTTTATAATACATATTTTATAATACATATTTTATAATGCATATTTTATAATGCATATTTTATAATACATATTTTATAATGCGTATTTTATAATGCGTATTTTATAATACATATTTTATAATGCGTATTTTATAATACATATTTTATAATGCAAATTTTATAATGCATATTTTATACTGCATATTTTATAATGCGTATGTTATAATACATATTTTATAATGCGTATTTTATAATAAATATTGTATAATACATATTTTATAATGCATATCTTATAATGCGTATTTTATAATACATATTTTATAATACATATTTTATAATACATATTTTATAATGCATATTTTATAATGCATATTTTATAATACATATTTTATAATGCGTATTTTATAATGCGTATTTTATAATGCATATTTTATAATGCGTATTTTATAATGCATATTTTATAATGCAAATTTTATAATGCATATTTTATACTGCATATTTTATAATGCGTATGTTATAATACATATTTTATAATGCGTATTTTATAATAAATATTGTATAATACATATTTTATAATGCATATTTTATAATGCATATTTTATAATGCATATTTTATAATGCATATTTTATAATGCATATCTTATAATGCGTATTTTATAATGCGTATTTTATAATACATATTTTATAATGCGTATTTTATAATGCATATTTTTTAATGCGAATTTTATAATACATATTTTATACTGCATATTTTATAATTCGTATGTTATAATACATATTTTATAATGCATATTTTATAATACATATTTTTAATACGTATTTATAATACATATTTTATAATGAATATTTTACAATGCATATTTTATAATATATATTTTATAATAAAAATTTTATAATGCGTATTTTATAATGCGTATTTTATAATACATATTTTATAATGCGTATTTTATAATGCATTTATTTTATAAATATTGAATTAGTTTTTTTTCTGTTTATGGTCAGTACGTTCGAGTATTTGATTTTTATCCTTGTTTCTTAAACAAATGTTTTTTTTAATTTAAAACTGCAAGGTTGTCATGTAGAAACGAAAGATTTGTTCAAAATTAATTTACAATTTATTATTTTATATTTCATGTTTTCTTTTTAAATTTTGAATTTATAATTTTTTAATGCGTATTTTATAATGCGTATTTTATAATACATATTTTATAATGTGTATTTTATAATGCATATTTTTAATGCGAATTTTATAATACATATTTTATACTGCATATTTTATCATGCGTATGTTATAATACATATTTTATAATGCATATTTTATAATACATATTTTTTAATACGTATTTATAATACATATTTTATAATGCATATTTTACAATGCATATTTTATAATACATATTTTATAATACACATATTTTATAATGCGTATTTTATAATGCGTATTTTATAATACATATTTTATAATGTGTATTTTATAATGCATATTTTATAATGCAAATTTTATAATACATATTTTATACTGCATATTTTATAATGCGTATTTTATAATACATATTTTATAATGCGTATTTTAAAATGCGTATTTTATAATACATATTTTATAATACATATTTTATAATGCGTATTTTATAATGCGTATTTTATAATGCGTATTTTATAATGCGTATATTATAATACATATTTTATAATACATATTTTATAATGCGTATTTTATAATACATATTTTATAATACATATTTTATAAAGCGTATATTATAATACATATTTTATAATGCGTATTTTATAATGCGTATTTTATAATGCGTATTTTATAATACATATGTTATAATACATATTTTATAATGCATATTTTGTAATGCGAATTTTATAATGCGTATTTTATAATGCGTATTTTATAATACATATTTTATAATACATATTTTATAATACATATTTTATAATGCGTATTTTATAATGCCAATTTTTTAATATATATTTTATAATGCGTATTTTATAATAAATATTTTTTAATGCGTATTTTATAATGCGTATTTTATAATGCATATTTTATAATACATATTTTATAAGCGCATTTTATAATGCGTATTTTATAATACATATTTTATAATGCGTATTTTATAATGCATATTTTATAATGCGAACTTTATAATACATATTGTATACTGCATATTTTATAATGCGTATTTTATAATACATATTTTATAATGCGTATTTTAAAATGCGTATTTTATAATACATATTTTATAATAAATATTTTATAATGCGTATTTTATAATGCGTATTTTATAATGCGTATATTATAATACATATTTTATAATACATATTTTATAATACATATTTTATAATGCGTATTTTATAATGCCAATTTTTTAATATATATTTTATAATGCGTATTTTATAATACATATTTTATAATGCGTATTTTATAATGCGTATTTTATAATGCATATTTTATAATACATATTTTATAAGCGCATTTTATAATGCGTATTTTATAATACATATTTTATAATGCGTATTTTATAATGCATATTTTATAATGCGAACTTTATAATACATATTTTATACTGCATATTTTATAATGCGTATTTTATAATACATATTTTATAATGCGTATTTTAAAATGCGTATTTTATAATACATATTTTATAATACATATTTTATAATGCGTATTTTATAATGCGTATTTTATAATGCGTATATTATAATACATATTTTATAATACATATTTTATAATGCGTATTTTATAATACATATTTTATAATACATATTTTATAAAGCGTATATTATAATACATATTTTATAATGTGTATTTTATAATGCGTATTTTATAATGCGTATTTTATAATACATATGTTATAATACATATTTTATAATGCATATTTTTTAATGCGAATTTTATAATGCGTATTTTATAATGCGTATTTTATAATACATATTTTATAATACATATTTTATAATACATATTTTATAATGCGTATTTTATAATGCAAATTTTCTAATATATATTTTATAATGCGTATTTTATAATACATATTTTATAATGCGTATTTTATAATGCGTATTTTATAATGCATATTTTATAATACATATTTTATAAGCGCATTTTATAATGCGTATTTTATAATACATATTTTATAATGCGTATTTTATAATGCATATTTTATAATGCGAACTTTATAATACATATTTTATACTGCATATTTTATAATGCGTATTTTATAATACATATTTTATAATGCGTATTTTAAAATGCGTATTTTATAATGCATATTTTATAATACATATTTTATAATGCGTATTTTATAATGCGTATTTTATAATGCGTATATTATAATACATATTTTATAATACATATTTTATAATGCGTATTTTATAATACATATTTTATAATACATATTTTATAAAGCGTATATTATAATACATATTTTATAATGCGTATTTTATAATGCGTATTTTATAATGCGTATTTTATAATACATATGTTATAATACATATTTTATAATGCATATTTTGTAATGCATATTTTATAATGCGTATTTTATAATGGGTATTTTATAATACATATTTTATAATACATATTTTATAATACATATTTTATAATGCGTATTTTATAATGCAAATTTTCTAATATATATTTTATAATGCGTATTTTAGAATACATATTTTATAATGCGTATTTTATAATGCGTATTTTATAATGCATATTTTATAATACATATTTTATAAGCGTATTTTATAATGCGTATTTTATAATACATATTTTATAATACATATTTTATAATACGTATTTTATAATACTTATTTTATAATGCGTGTTTTATAATACATATTTTATAATACATATTTTATAATACATATTTTATAATACATATTTTATAATACTTATTTTATAATACTTATTTTATAATGCGTGTTTTATAATACATATTTTATAATACATATTTTATAATACTTATTTTATAATACTTATTTTATAATACTTATTTTATAATGCGTATTTTATAATACATATTTTATAATACATATTTTATAATACTTATTTTATAATACATATTTTATAATACATATTTTATAATACTTATTTTATAATGCGTGTTTTATATTCTATGATAGAAGAATAATAGAAAATGCGTCAGGCATGTTCTTGTGTCATTTTTAAATTAAATAAAACTTCATGTCGGTTTTTTTCACTGTTGCCTGACTTATAGTTTTAAATATTGAATTAGTTTTTTTTTCTGTTTATGGTCAGTGCGTTCGAGTATTTGATTTTTATCCTTGTTTCTTAAACAAATGTTTTTTTTAATTTAAAACTGCAAGGTTGTCATGTAGAAACGAAAGATTTGTTCAAAATTAATTTACAATTCATTATTTTATATTTCATGTTTTGTTTTTAAATTTTGAATTTATAATTTTTTAGATGTTTAGACATTTTATTCGATTGTTTTCTTTGCAAACTTAGTTGACATCAATGAAATCATTTTCATACACGATATTTATATATATATATATATATATATATTTATATATATATATATACCAGATATTTACCGTATATATATATACACACACGATATATATATATATATATATATATATATATATATATATATATATATATACACGATATATATATATATATATATATATATATATATACTAGACTAGACTACCCGTGACCCGTTGGGTCAGTATATGTTAAAGCTAGCTATGGAATAGTGAGTATACAGAATTAATTTATAAACATGATATTTGTGACGGAAATTAAATATTGTTAAATTACGTAAATAGATCAAGAATATATATATATATATATATATATATATATATATATATATATATATATATATATATTGTTACATAACAGAAACATTTGTGTGAATGTATTTTAAAATGAAAAAATATAAATAAATTTCTCTGAATCGTTTCAACATTAAACCTAATTATATACCTCCAGTATATGTGTGTGATTATCTTCACTCGATTTCATATACATAATAAAAGATTATTGATTGAGAATGTGTTATTGTTTGTTATCATAAGGTGCAGCGAACTAAGTATTATTTCTGTTTGATGCACAGTTACGAATCAATACAAATTAGTCACCACAATACAATATTATTCTATAAGTATTGCGGCTTTCGTTAACAGTCGCACTTCTTTGTTTACAAAACTGTTCCGCGGAAGTAACGTCAGACTAGTTTTAAGACATAGGTAACCAACACTCTATATAATGCAGCGTTTTTTAAGCAAATATGAAAATGGAAGTTTTATTTAAATGGTCTTTAATTGAACTTTTATAACAAAATTATAATCAAAATATATTTATGAACTGTTTTTTTAATCAAACATCAGGTGTTGGCAATTTTTTTCACATCAAACATAAAAATAAAACTGCTATAAAATATTTATGAACTATTTATACGTACATATATATGGATGTTATTTGTTTTGCGATACGTTTTGAATGAATTCAATTATTTACGAAAGTGCATTTTTACCTACATGCGAGTTTTTCCCTTTAACCAATTTGGCACCCCAAATGGGGAGCGGTGTATATAGTATTGTTTAAAATACATTTATCCACTGACACGTGTTTCATCGTCTACGACTCATCAGAGTGACTGAATCTAGCGAGACTCGAAATCTCGTTGGAAAAATAAATATTTCAGAATATCTCGTTGGAAAAATAAACATTTCAGAATATTTTTTTAACTATTATATTTTTATGTTTGATGCATAAAAAATACCATCACTTACAAGAAAAAAAAATACATAAATAAATAGGAAGGCAGGTTAAAATTAAAATAAATAACGTCGAAATGTGTAGAATAATCCGATATTTCAATGGTTTCTGCCATCATGGTTGTTCCGACTGAGAAAGTGTTGCTTATTTACAGGGAAATCACAAAATAAGTAAGAGAGTTGAAAAAGAACAAAGCGAAAAACGTGTGATTAACTCCGAGTGCGGGATGGATGAACGTAAACTTTATAAAGTGTATTTGATTTCTGAGCAAGATGAAAATTTATTTAATTTCGTTTTAAAAATAATGGGCAAGAGAGCCTCTGTTTGTGTTTGAATGCTTGCTTTCGTGTCAACCTTTCATGTGTTGAAATAGTGTTGTAACGGTGTTTTGATTGTAATAAGTAGCAGACGACAGTCTGACTATTTTGGCGGGTTTTCCTCAGGCGAGGATTTGAAGGTGAATACATGTTTGTTTGTTTGTTTGTTTGTTTGTTTGTTTGTTTGTTTGTTTTTGTTGTTATGGAAATCATATTCACAGAAAGTAATTATTCTACTGTATGCAAATTGTCGAAGGTAACTGAGTTCGTGTATTGTTATCATAGATGTAAAATATAAAGTAAATGAGACATTTTATACGATTATGTATCAAAAAAATTTAGAAATAAATCTTTATTTGGTGTTGTTATAATGTCCTGTGTTAGAAAGCTCTATTAGAAAAATTAAAAATAAAAAACACGCAGGCAATCGGAAAAATTTCCAGTTTTTGTTTGGTATTTATATTTGTTTATCCAATCGATAAATAAATTATATATATATATATATATATATATATATATATATATATATATATATATATATATATATATATATATATATATATATACATATATTAGTGTGGGGACGATTAATCGAAATCGGAATCTGGAATCAGAAAAATATCGGAATATTTGAAGGTATCGAAATCGGTATCGGAATCGGAAAAATTGATGCGTATTTTCCGATGCCCAAACGATTCTTTTAATTGTTTGTTTGTATTTGATTTTGTTTAAACCGAAATCTTCCATTGCTAGTAGTAATGATAAAATAATAAATATTTATTGATTTTAAATTACCAGTAAAGCTTAAATCGATAAATCATCCTCCACAAGATTTTTTTTGACGTTTAGGAAAATATCTACATATTTAACATGTGTTTTTACGAAAATCGGGAGAAATAACAATCTTATAGTTAAATAATTAGAGATTTATAAAGAATCAGAATCGGTAATTGTATCGGAATCGTTACGTTTTCGTAAATGAAAAAAACGCATTCGGAATATTAGAATTTTTGGTACTTGTGCAGTGTACGAATTATACTGAAAGAATAGCATTATTTAGAAAGCCCTTCTTTGCATGGGGGAGGCTTTTTAACTGTTCTGCACTTTCAGTTAATAATTTAATAAAAAGGAAAGATACTATAAATTTAATTTAACTTTGAAATCCTATCTGAAATGTAACAGTGTGTATATTGCAAAAACACAAAATATTTCTTTGACATTATTAATTCTTAATCTAATCAGTCCAATAATAATAATAATAATAATAATAATAATAATAATAATAATAATAATATGTCTTCGTATATTTGAATTAATGTCTGGAATGCCAATTTTAGAAAAATAAACAAAAGCGCACGCACTCGGAAGCGTTAGAATCTTTGATTTGAAAGTAATATTTGTTTGTCTAATCGATAAATGAATTTTAAAAGATATATAGGTTTTTCTCCGTATTTACAAAGTAAAAACCGCAAGTAAAATTTACGTATTATTTGATTTTTTTTTGGTCATACAAAGACATGAAAAAAAATGAGTTAATTTCATCAGCTAGAATTGAAATCAAAACATCTAATGTCCCAGCCTAATGGGTTTTCTAAACTTGAAGAAATGAAGTGAATATGCGCATGCGCATAAAAACAAATGTCAGCTAATGGGAATTGACATTTTGCGTGTAAATTTGCCGATGTCTGTACGCGGTATACATGTATGTAAACAAGGAAATTATTCGCTATAAATCATTCTTGGTGCATGAATATTATTTCCTGAGAATTTCAGTGCTATGTGACTAGTAGTTTAAGAGTTTACCTGTTAGATATTTACACAGGCACATACATGTACTTTTTTTATTTGTATTGATATGAGTGGTTTTAATATCTTCAAACTGTCACTTACAGAATATATAAAAGACTTTAAAATAGTTTAAATCTTAAACATGTTTGCTTTGTTTTTTGTTTGACAACGATTTCAACTTGCAATGAAAAATACAAATAAAATAATCGTAAATAAACAATTTAGACACGAAAAACGCACAATTTCTATTGATAGTTTATTTCACGCACAACTTCGACAGAGAAAATATTTTTTGAAAATATGTAAATTAATCAAGTAGTTTTTGTTTTTTTACATTAGAAAAACATATTTGTTTTGTTGTTTTAAAATGATTCTTACTTGCAATGAAAATACAATAAAAATTTGGGGCGCTAAAACTCTAAACGCTTTTATTATCTTCGGTTTTATATCGTTTTGTTTAAAGAATTAATATACAGAAATATAAGGTGAAAATGAAATATGGAAAACACCGATTTGTAAAATGCCGATGTAAAGAAAGAAAAGCCATTTACAGTTTTGTTATATTTATTTACGCATGCGCATCGTAAACTGGAACCGGATTTACTTTTGCATGTGTACCATGAATCAAAACTGGATGGACGGTTTCAACGCTCAAGCAAGGCAATTTATGTTTGTTTTGTTTTTTTACATGTTAGTCACCACGATTGAATGAATCTATCTAAATGACTCACAACTTATTAAAAAAAATATGAATACATATATTTTCAGAATGTGAGAGATCATGCAATTATTTTTACAGACAAGCAATATCGCAGCTCACAAGAGCCGTGATAGTCAACAAACCGGAAGTCTAAGACTCTAGTTTCGCCCTCATTTCGGCTCATCAGTTAAACATACCCGAACTCGGGATTCGAAACTCGAGCCTCTTGCATAACCGATGTGTAATATCTTGTAATATTTCTACTAGACTTTAAAAAATGACGGTACACTAATATATGAAATTATAATGATATATGTTATTTGGGGTCGTGGTAAAAAGGTGTGTGTTAGTGAAGAAGAAAAGTCATGTATAGAAATTCGTTATGTCATCTTTCCTTCTTTTGCGCAACAAGAACGATGGAAAGTGGTTCTTTACCACAATCGGCGACGCTCGGCTCAGTAGTTAGACGCTGACGAAGCTCCAAGACATGTCCCAAAGCCAGAGTTGCACCAAAAGAAGTAGTTTACTGCGACCAGTCTCATTCATTACAGTTTTTAGAAATTGAACGAATAGGGATACGAAACTCTGTCTTATCTGCCATACTCTCCAGACCTCTCACCAATCGACTACCACTTTTTCAAGCATGTGTGTGAGAAATGTTTCAAAAACCTAAGTGATATCAAAAACGCTTTCAGTGACTTCATCGCCATCAGTACCCAAAGTTGTTTTTTTACGTTACTGACAAAAATACACTTGATTTGCATTAGCAAAACTGTTAATTCTGACAGTGCTTATTTCGATCAATAAATTTTTGTTTGAGCCGAGATACGTTCATTTGAATTTAAATGTTAAAAACCGCAAGAAATTTTTTGTGAACCTGATATTACCTTTGTAGTATTTCTAGGCCGTTTAGAGAGCATAATCTGTGCATTCTATTTAAATGTGTCAAATATATCATATCTGCACTGGATTTAAAGTATAGAATTAGGCACACCTAGTACAGCATAATAACTTGACACACCGGCTCTTGTTAGATCACCGAAGTTAAAAAAAAATGTTGAGCCTGTTTGACCAGTCATAATCGTTATTTAGCACTTCAACCTTTTCGAAGATTGATAAAAATCGAAAATTTTCCTGAGTTTGAAATACTCAATATACTCGTATCAAGTTTCCAGTTTGTAGACCAAATATTCAGATAGCGGTTTGGTTGATACGTTTCGTACACTCGCCGATAAGATCACTTTTATATATAAATATAAGTAGATATATGCTAGTGTAGTTGAACGTTTTTATCCTAAACTCTAAGCAGTCATGCTCGATGTAGAAACTATGTATGAAAAGAAAATGAAACTAATCATCTAATAAGTAACCATAAAAAATGAATAATTAATTATTAAACACTCGTTTTTCAAAGAAATATCCAAATTAGTTAACCTTCATGAAATCGCTCGCATATCCATGACTGAGTATATTAAGAAGTCCGTTTTAATAATTTTAAATAAAAAATGTAGGTTTTTAATATCAATGTCAGAGCAAGAAAAAAGGCCTCAATTATATATATATATATATATATATATATTAAGTAATGTGATTTATAATTTAAAAATTTTTTAAAGTTTTAAATTTAAAAATCAAAATTTAATTAAATTAAAAATCAGTTTCATAAGAAGGAACAACAACAAAGTCAATTATCTGTACGATCGTTTCGGAAATCCGTGCTTTTTATTTGTGGTATACATGAAGTCACGTAGAACAATTATACATAGTTTTTTTGGTAAGCACGGTCTCCTCATCAGCAAATTTAGGAGGATTTCTATTGAATTGAAAAGACACCAAAAATAAACCTAGCATTAAAAGTAAGGCAGATGAATCTGAAAAATTGAAGTAAAAGGTTTGGATTTAAAATTTATAAGAAAATTAATAAGAAAATTGGTATAGGTTAGAGATAGAAATGAGTAGAAAAAATATATATTTTTTTGAACTTACATAATAAATTTGATTTAAAAATATATAGATATATATATATATACGTGTGTGTGTGTGTGTGTGTGTGTGTGTACCTTGAAATGAGTATTTACTCCATAACCGTTCTTCTTATATATATATATATATATATATATATATATATATATATATATATATATATATATATATATATATATTTATATATATATATATATATATGGGGGTATCTGTGTAAAGGAGTTGTGTATATGTGTTTGCAATAGAGAATGTGTGTTCTTTATTTTGCTTATGTGTTCCTGCGCATCTTTTGTGCGCATGCTTATAACTTAAAAGAGACATTTTTTAAAAACTTTTTTGGCAAATTTTAATCATCTCATTTTTCTCCTGTTTTTATTTTAATCATTTTTGTTTCAATTTTATTTTTTTTTTTTTTAATCAAGCTATCCTATTCAAAGATTTGTATTACCTTCCCTTTCCCTATGATTCAGTCTGCCACTAGATGTCAGTTTGGTTTTTCTCTGCTTTTTCTCAAATTTCACTTTCAAAATATTTTGACTATTTCGTAGGTAGGTGTTTTTTTTATTTTTAATGTTTTTGTTTTTGTGGTTTTGGAAACTTTACATCTTACTTTATGTATTTGTTTATTTACCTCATATTTTCATTTCTTTTTTGCCAGCTCTAAATTTAATCTTCACTATTTTTATTATTTCAGTTTTTATACATCGCTTTTGACTTCCGACATTTGACGAGGTTCTCCCTGTGCCGGTCGTCATATCATTTTCGCTGTTTGTCAGTCGTAAGTTAAATTTTCCTTGACACAGATTAAAATACACACACACACATACATACACACACACACACACATACATATATATAAATGCAACTTGGTCTCTGTGTGTCAGTTCGTTCCTTATAGACTCCGCAACGGCTGAATAGATTTTCTTTAAAATTTACAGAACTTTAGTATATAAGTCTGAGAATGATTTTAGTAAAGTTTTGTCTCACAATACTCCCGATAATTACCGAAAAATAATGATGGAAACTGTTATTTTAATTCATCTATCGTCGGTAAAGCCATTTTTCCATTTTGTAACTTAGTAACAAAATGATAGAACAACAGACCAGGAAAATTCTACTGTAGGTAAGTTGATAGCGTGTTTTTTGTTTTTGTTTTGTTGTTTTTTTTTGTTGCATGATGTGGTCTGTAGGTTCAAATTCCGCACGTAAATTTCTTAATTTTTTTTCATCAATTGCAAAGATTTGACTTGAGAATTTACGTGTTTTTTTTGTTTTTTTTTATTGTTTTTTGTTTTGTTTTTTTTGGTGGGGAGGTTGCATGATGTGGTCTGTACGTTAAAACCACGCACGTAAATTTCTTAATGTTTTATCCGTTATCTGGAAAAAAGTTTATACAAAATAATTTAATAAAAGAAACAGTAGAATAAACCAGGATTAGGGACAAACAAATTCAACTTGCCTCCTCCCTTGAGGCTCTCATTCACAAATATCCGTGGGCTTAGAACTAACTTAGCTGATGTTGAAGCATTTCTCTTAACAAATACCCCGGATATCTTAGCACTAAGTGAGACTAACCTACACTCCTCCATTCCCTCTAACCACTTTAACATGCCTGGATATCTCCCACTCTGCCATAAGGACTATGACAGACATATGCACGGACTTGGAGTTTACATTCGTAATACCCTTCCCTTGACTAGAGAAACAAACCTAGAAACAGATGATCAAGCCTTTATGTGCTTTAAACTAAACATGCAACACAATATTAGCTACTATTATTTTCTCTACCGCTCTCCCTCGACTCAGGACTGCACCATAATAAACAATATCTGACAGCATAGACACGGCACTGTCCCTCGAAACTAGCGCACAAATACATGTATTTGGTGACTTTAATATCCACCACAAAAACTGGCTTGGATTCTCTACTTACACAGATGCAGCGGGCAGCATAACTCATAGCTTCACTATATCTCACTCCCTATCAATAATTGTTACGTTTCCAACCCGTTTCCCTGACCAGGAAGAACAACACGCATCACTTCTAGATCTGTTTTTGACCACAGTTCCCGATGACTGCATAACGAAGGCCCACAGCCCACTCGGGAACGCTGATCATGCAGTGATAATGGTTGAAATCGCCCTAAACTCTAGACCCAAAACTGAAGAGCCAGTGCTCAAAACAACGAGATATTATAAAAAGGCTGACTGGGAAGCCATCAGGGAACTAATTAGAGATGCCCCATGGATAAATATTTTCTCTCTCCCTGCTGAACAATGTGCAAACGAGACCACTGACTGGTTCAAAACTGCAATCGAAGCGCATGTTCCCATGCGGAAATTTTATAGTAAGCCCCACTCTCCCCAATGGTTTACGTCGACTTGTGCAACTGTCATTGCTCAAAAGCAGCATGCATACCGTAGGTTTAACCGACATAAGTCCAGTTCAAACAAACTGAAGTATATAGAACCTAGAAATAACGTTAAGAAAGAAATAGCGACAGCTAAGAGAGAATTTACGGAAACCACTAAAAAGCGCATCGAAGCACAAAAACTAGGAACTCGAGACTTCTGGAAAATCTACAACAGTGTAGTAAATAATGGGCAATCAACAATTCCCCCACTAACCAACAATCACGAGGTTGTCTCCTCAGCAACCGACAAGGCTAACATGCTTGCCAGTCGGTTTGCCTCAAACTCCACACTGGACCCTTCCAACAACCCCCTACCTGACTTTCCTATGCAGACAAACGCCACACTAGACGATCTGAAAACCACCCCTGCTCAGGTGCATGCTATTATAAAAAACCTTGACACTTCAAAAGCATGTGGACCCGATCTTATCCCAGCTGTGCTATTAAAAAGTGCTCAGCCGAAGTAGCTCCAGTTCTCTCCAAACTCTACAACAAATGCCTTAATGAAGCTTGCTTTCCGGGCTGTTGGAAAACTGCTTCTGTTGTACCAGTATTCAAGAATTCTGGCGAAAGGACTGACCCATCAAATTATCGCCTCATTAGCCTCCTCCCACTTTTTGCCAAAATATTTGAGACCATAATTAATCATGCTCTAGTCCATCATCTTACAGATGCTAAACTTCTGACTGACAAACAATATGGATTTAGACAAGCCCGTTCCACAGCAGACATCCTAACTGTGATCTCTGAACGTATATACCATTCACTGGACAAAGCGGGGGAGGGCAGAGCGGTAGCTCTAGATATATCTAAGGCTTTTGACAGGGTATGGCATGAGGGTCTCCTCAGGAAAATCAGATCATACGGTATCACTGGTAGAATACTTAACATAATTACATCCTTCTTAGATAAGAGAAAAATCCAGGTTGTCCTCGACGGTCGTACATCTAAACAATATGATATAAATGCGGGGGTGCCCCAGGGTTCTATCCTTGGACCTCTATTGTTCCTGATATTCATAAATTACCTCCCCGACAAAATTGCCTGTGAGATGGGTATATATGCTGATGACACTACACTCTATGGCAGGCACGACAGGAAGACGAATGAACACATTTCTAAAGAAATGGCAGAAACACAAGAGGAAGACCTCCAATCTGTAGTGGAATGGGGCAAAAGTGGTTGGTCGCGTTCAATGCTGCCAAGACTAAACTAGTTTCATTCAATAATTATAAGAAATCCTCTCTACCACCTATAGCAATAGCCAACGACTCTTTATCTGAGAGTACATCTTTCAAATTCCTTGGCCTAACGTTCACAGGAAACATGAGTTGGAACAATTACATTGAAGGCATTGCCAGGGCCGCTGCAAGAAAGGTGGGCTCTCTCTACCGTGCTAGAAAACTACTAACACCCGAAAGTATCCTGTACCTCTATAAGGCCACCATTCGCCCATGTATGGAGTATTGCTGCCACATCTGGGCTGGTGCGTCTGCTACTAGTCTCTCGCTTCTTGACAAGGTTCAAAAGAGAGTCGCAAACCTGATAGGCCCTGAACTGGCATCTAAGCTTCAGCCTCTGTCCCATCAACGAAATGTTGCATCCCTCTGCCTTTTCTACAAGTATTTTAGTGGTGAATGCTCTGACGAACTGCAATCACTTGTGCCCCCACGACGTGAGCACCCTCGACAAACCCGACAGGCTGCTAAATCCCACCCCCACACTGTAGAGATCCCTAGATGTAAAAGATCTTTTTACTCCAATAGTTTCTTCCCCAGAACCGCTAGACTCTTGAATTCAATTCCAGGTCCCTGCTTCCCCAACAGTACTGACGTGCAGAAGTTCAAGTGTAACGTGAACCGACATCTTGCTGCTCAAATCCCTACATAGTACCCCAGTAGTTGTTGCCCCTGATAGTAGCCCCCTACACCAAAGTGGCAATTTGCCTTGTTTGGGGTGAAAATGTAATAAAAAAAAAAGAGTGCAATGTAGAATAACATATTTTGGACGAAGTTACTGCATGGAGGCATGTGAAGTTTCCTCCCGGGCGATTTCACGGATTTCGATAAAAATAAAAATATAGGAGTGTAAAATATTCGTTGATCATCATTCAATCCCGGGCAATGTCGGATCTTCCTGCTGATGTATATATATATATATATATATATATATATATATATATATATATATATATATATATATATATATATATATATATATATATATATATATATATATATATATATATTCAAGCAAATATTATTAAATACAACGGAGACATTTTGTCTTATAATTCTTTTTTTTTAATTTTTCAATTTTTCGTATTGTCTTTTTTGTTTCAAAATCAAAAATATTAATAAAGGATCCATACATGTTACTGTTACGAGCGCTTTCGATTCGTCCACAAATCATCATCAGGTGTTAAAAATACAGGATTGCAAAAATGAGGATTAAAAATGAAAACTAAAATATATATAGTCCGTGATGAGTTAAAATAAAAGTCGATTAAGAATAAAAGTCGATTAAAAATTCGAGTGTTAAAACCAGCAAGTTCGTAGACACCATGTACGAAGTCCGTCCAACACAGACTACGCAAGACATTTCAGAACGTTACTGCTTTTTTGAAATGCAATGTCATTTATATTAGGTTGAAGAGTTCTAATGTACGACGCTTCAAGAATCTTTAATTTTTTTTTTTTTTTTTTTTTACATTATTTTCCCGTTGTATAATTTTTGTGTTGTCAACGAGGACCTTTCTAACATATATATATGACTGGTTTTCCAAAAGTAATGTCCTCTGTTTTTATTCCATCCGAATGTATCATAGAGGACTGCAAATTGCCTTGCTATGCTAACTTATATCTTTATGATCTGAAAGTCTCTCCGTTGCAGATATTAACGGTGCGGGACTCTAGAAAGGCAGCATTTGTCACGAACCTTCGTTGGAAGCAAGGATACGTCATTGAATTTTTTTATGCAGAAAAAAATTGAATTGATCAACATTTCCCGGTGCCTGTTGGACGTTTATGAAGCCGACACAGTTCATTTGCGCAGTTACGAGATGGGTTTGTCAATTTAAAAGTGGCATACGAGATGAGTTCGTCAATTTAAAAGTGGCAACAGATATGTGAGGGACAAAACGCGGTGCGGTTATTTATGCTCACCGCTAGCAAAACATCATTGAGAATAGTGGCGAAGGAGATTCTCATAGTTGATAGCGTGTTTTAAACTTTGTAAAATAAAGCAAGTAAACTCGTTATTGAATGTTCGTTTTTATGATTTTCTCTCTCTCTCTCTTGTATTTTCGGTCTTACATGACAGGAATGACCTATGTATTAAATAAACTTGACGTCGGGCGAAATAATATGTCTCTTAGTGACGTCATATTTTAACGTTAGTAACCGTTCGTTTATAAAATTAAGAACTGGATTCCGGAATATGAGAATTATCGAAGCTCAGCCAATCAGAATAGACGAACATTACGAGGGAGGTTTTATTATTTATAAACTGGAAATTGGAAAGATTATGATTAATCTATGTATGTATGAGCCAGTTACAGTCGGTGTTATCACAGAATTTGTGGAACGTGTAGAATTCCTCCAGATGACTTCTGGTATTAGTGGTAGAACTAAATATTTAGAGAGAAAATTACAGAATCCTTCCTCTAACGATATTACGATTGTGGTGGTGTTGCTGGAAAGATGTAATGTAGTATTATTATTATGTGGCTGAAATGGTGTTCGAAAGCTACTTAAGATAGTGGCTATTTGCCTAGTTGTATTGAATTTGTATGTGGCATCTCTTGTTGCAAACCTACGACACTTTTGACTAGAGGGGGGATTCCTGCGCTTTCTCTCTCTCTCTCTCTTTCTCTCTCTCTCTCTCTCTATATATATATATATATATATATATATTTATATATATATATATATATATATATATATAAGATTAATTGACCTGATATAGCTTTCCCCCGTTAGTTGTCTCTGTTATTAGTGTAATTATAAAAGTATTTATTTGAAATGTATCAGACTTACTAGCAAAAATACGTCATAAAAGTGTCTCCCACTATATATTGAAGACTAACGTCTATTTATTTGTATACAAATAGATATCTCGTCACACAAAGTTTATGAGTAAAACATATGATTTTTTTCGAACCCACGAAAGAAACCGCTTCAAGTGATGAGGAGAAGCGAGAAAGCGCAAAGTAATTCGCACAAACACTCCATGTTTACCTCAACAACTGAAATGAATTCGCACAGAAATCTTCTAATCTATTACAAAAAGCAAACGGTAGATGTTTTTTTAATGTTATAATAGTTATTAGAAAGATAATAATTTATATCTGAATTTTTACAAGGAAATCACCACTTATCAAAGTCCGAAAACTACTCGAGGATAAGTGCTAATGAGTATACGATGATCACCGGGACAACAACGTGGTAATAGTTAGTGGTGACAATTGGGTATGGTTGGATTATTTAAGAGGACGGCTCAACAAGAATTTGTTTACATTTAATTTGAAGATGACCATATTGTAGTAAACTGAAAAGCAGACAAATGGAACAGAGTTCCGCAGGCCAGTAGTTCTTGGAAAGAAACTTTGTTCATGGAATTTGAGTTTGAATTACGACACATATAAGGAGTGGTTGAAATTGTTGATAGTGGTTTTAACTAAACAAGTGGTTTTAATGAAGAGTGGGTATAGAGTAAAGCTCAGATGAGCATTTGCCCTCAAATAACGATAGAGCAGAGACAGGTTCGCAGCGTTTCCTCTGTGCGAAAAAGGTTCGAGAAGAGGAAAGAATATCACTTACTAGGTCCCGAAGCATTGTTAAGGCAAAATAGAGTGCTCCGTACACTTCCTGGCAACAGTGCTCCATTTTAGGACGTATCTGGCTCTTATACAGGTAGAAAGTTTCGTCGCGAATAGGATACTTTCGAAAACGGTAAAATTTTGCAACCATTTTTTTGTCGATTTTGGCAACAGATTTGATGTAAGTATTACATTTCAGGTCAGGAGTAAAGAAGCTTATCAAATCAGGAAGCTTCTTTCAGACGTGATTCTTTGACTTTATATAATTATCTAATTTATATATCTAGTTACAGAGCGGTTACCAGCACTGAACGAGCATATTTTTCCATCACTTTTGACGGAATACGTATATTAGTAATTAATAACTGGTTAAAAGTCATTGTTTTGCTGTATAGGTCTAGCAAACATTCAAACATGGTATTTTAACTCTGAAAATGTTGAATTGTGACAGACGGTAATACGCCCAGTTTCCACCTTGCCGGACATTTTTTACAAATCATTTTTTGTAGTTATTTATACGTCGTTATTTCACGTATACAATGTTTTTTTGCGCATTTAGCGAATATTTTCTTATTCGAATTAGATTTTTTTAATTTTACGTAAAAGCGGTATTCATGTGAACCGAAACTATCACGAAAAGAGTCTATTCGTTAATATACGGGACTACAGGTATTTACCTTTGATATGCTAAGCAGAGATAATCATTTCCATCACAGAAAAGAAAATACAACTATCAGAGAGTTTCCTGAAACTAAATCAGCTGTGAATAAATGCATTAAAGCAAAACAGAAAAATCAGTTAAAGCAAAGATTTTTGGAAAAAGAGCAAAGTTTAGGACATACCACCTGCCAGGTGAACAGCAACGAAATAGAAATTCCATGAAGGCATAAATGTTTGTGTGTTAAGTGTGTTGGGATTGGAGAATTATTGTTTCATATATGAAGCAAAAAAAAAAAAGTCGTTGTGGGATTTTAAAATACTAGACCACCTATGACCCATTGGGTCAATATGTGTTACACATGAAATGTTTTTTTTTTTTTCTAAAATCGCTTTCTTTTTATAAGATCAAGTTGGAAATATCGTTAAGTCATACTTCCGACGCTCTATTATGCTTATATCGAAACTCCTATAATTGTGTATTGATATTCATATTAAAAGATTTTTCTACTTATTTAAAAAGAAAATACAACTTTGTTATATATAGGTCAAGAATTGTATTCATCTGTAAAAGGTCTATTTTGCATATTCTTTTAAACATTCATTTTAATTAATTCCCTATTAGTTTTTTCAGTTTTCTTATGGGATGATTATCTTTAGTTAACTATTACGTGTAACTATATTCATGCATATATTCTACATATATATATATATATATATATATAACTTATACTTGCATAATATTTGCGAAAAAAAAGCTTATAGTAAACATTAACCTCTTTCTATATATATTTATGTGTGCGTATATATATATTTGTTTTAAAAGTTTTACCTACCAAACTCCTCTGTTAGTTTTTGGTCTACGGACATGAAACTTAATATATAGAGTATTCTATCCTATGCGAAACTTTGTATCTCGGTTTTAGCCGGGTAAAATCGATGCAAAATTGTGGAATGGTATTTTTACAGGTGAAGATCGAACGACGGCATTATGAATATTACGTTATGCATGCACATATATAAAGTACTGTTTCCACATCTGGACAGAAGCTGCTCAGCGTATTCTATCCAACCTTGAAAGAATTCAGAACCGGCTTCGAAACTTACTAGGTGATGCCCTTTTTCCCTGCAACCTCTTTCCTACAGAAAAGATGTTGTGAGCCTATTCTTGCTCTATCGTTAATTACATGGCAAGTGATCGACTGAACCCATTCTATGGTTCCTCCTTGCCAAACTTTCACAAAAACACTCGACTAGCTACAACCACTATATATGATTCCCCTCATACTCTATATCTGCCTAAATATAAACACAGATTCCATGAACAATACTTCTTTGCCAGAACTGCTCGCCTGTGAAACATTGTTTCGTTTGCCTGCTTCACAGTTGAATACAACATAGTAGCCTTACGCCATTAACGATTACTACACTACTACCTTACATTCATTAACCCTTGTCCTCGAGTAGCGTTTAGGCCTTGATAAGTGGTGACTCTCAAGTGAAAAAAAAACATATAGGCTGAAGCAATTGTTTACTCCTATAATCAATAAACGAATCTTTTGAGGAACATAATGAGTTTCTGGCCCGGTAAAAAATTAAGAGTATATATATATATACATGTGTGTATATATATGTGTGTTTGTGTGTGTGTGCATGTGTGTGTGCACTAATGTGTCACCGCTTATCTAGCCCCAAACGATAAGGCCCAAACGACAAGGGCTGGCCAGGGGACAGTGAGGTAATACCTCTATGATTGATAACAATGTTTTAAGCTATGCATAACCTGATTATTTATACGGACGGTTAAAGAGGATTTGTTTACATTGGACTTGAAAACGAATATACATAGTCAAATTGAAACTAACCCTGTTGTATTGTGTTGCACAAAAAGGTCGTTCTTGAAAAGAAACGCTGCTTATGGAAATTGTATACACAGGAGAAATGAAAATTATTTATAGCAGTTGTTGCAAGATGAGTTTTAATTATGAATGTCCGTTTGGTTAGTTGTTGGATTAATCGTACGCGGATATGACTTGAATAAATTTTATTTCCTCTATCAAAAATCTGTCTACTTTCTATCTATATATATCTAGTCATATTACTATTCGTAGATTTGTGGTGAGCTTGTCAGATCGCCGTAGTTAAGTAACGTTGAAACTGATCATAACCAGATTGCTGATCGTTTGGAAATACCACGCGCTGTATGTATAAGGGCGTCAACACCTCCCTACAAGAGCTGTAAAAGCTTAACGTCATCATCTCCCTTGACGGGGGATATACATGCGACTGGGAATTGCTTGTGAATTTCATAATCCCATGGAACTTCCTGCTTCGATTCAAGCCGCCAAGGGTAAGTGCAGTTTCGTGGGGTGGGTTCACTATATATTTGAATGTTTTTCTTTCTACTAATCTTTAAAATTATTTCAGACTTTAGTTTTAGAGGACATAAATTAAAGATTTATCCCGGGTATCACCGTATTTTTATGTACTACAAGACGTACTTTACATTTGTTTGCCTCCTTTACATGACGGTAGAATGTCGTAGAAAGTTAGGAAAGTAGAATTTCAAAAGCACAGCGCCCTAGAGAGACAGAACTTTGGCCTGCAAAAATGTCTGAGCAACCCCATCGCCATTCCACGTTGATGCGATTATTAATAAACAAACTCTTTATTAAAAGATAACAAAGTAAAGCCTGAAATGGTGGACCTCCTAGAACTGCACAGGACCAGTATACCTCAGCTAATAAAGACAAAAACTATTTTAACAGTAGTCTAGATCGTGTTTGCTTTGAGGCCGAGGGGAAGCTTCCATGTAATTGCAACTCCCGGAATAAAGTACGACAAACTAATATTGGGGAAAGTATGAATCCGTAATTTCTCCGAAGTTTGAGTAAATTTAAAGAAGAAACTTGTCTTCAATTAATCGTATACACTAACTTATTAACAGTAAATATTTAATAACCCCAAAAGAGTTGATTTGCCGTTAAACAAACCAAACAGTTTTCAAGCCACTGGGCCGTGATCTAAATATATTCTCACTGTGGCGATCGAGCCATGAAGCTTATGACTTCGTTTCTATTGTGTGATCCAGGAAGCCATTACCCGTTGTCCGGGACTGGTCCTTTGTCGCCTTATTTTTTTGTTAGTCTGAGTGAGACGTTGTGAAACACGAACATTCACGCAGCTTAGATAAACAGACGCTTGTCCGCCAGTTGAATAGGGAGCGGAGACACGTGTTAAGAGTTAAAAACTCACGGCCCACTTTTGGTCGAGGTGTTTGTGTTTGTTTTGATTGGACAATTATAGAAAATAAGGACGGCGCTTTTTCTTTTTAATGATATATGATAAATTAAGAATGAAAAAGAAAAAGGAACGTGAAGAAAGAAAAAAGAAAGAGAATAAAAACTGATAAAAGATAAAGTAAAATAAAGTTGAGAAATAAGAGGAAAAGGATAGAAAAATAACTAAAAATAAAGAATGAAGAAAATGTAGTTTAAGAAGAAGGAGATAGTAAAGTGAAAAGGTGCAATAAGAAATAAAGAGGTCGGGAGAGGAAAGAAAAAAGAAAGTAAATGTGAAAGAAAATAGGAAATAAAAGGACGAAAAAACAAATAAAAAGGAAGACAAGGGTACAAAAAATAAAAAGGAGCGAACTTTTATAAATTGATGAAATAGATAAAGAAAGAAAAGGAAAAAAAGATAGTAAACCAAAACGGAGCAGTAAGTGAAAAGATTAGAAAAGAAATCGAAAGAAAGAAAAAACAGAAATAAGAAAAGAAATCGAAAGAAAGAAAAAAACAGAAGTAAGAAAAGAAATCGAAAGAAAGAAGAAAAACAGAAATAAGAAAAGAAACCGAAAGAAAGAAGAAAAACAGAAATAAGAAAAGAAACCGAAAGAAAGAAGAAAAAAACAGAAATAAGAAAAGAAATCGAAAGAAAGAAGAAAAAAAACAGAAATAAGAAAAGAAATCGAAAGAAAGAAGAAAAAAACAGAAATAAGAAAAGAAATCGAAAGAAAGAAAAAAAACAGAAATAAGAAAAGAAACCGAAAGAAAAAAGAAAAAACAGAAATAAGAAAAGAAATCGAAAGAAAGAAGAAAAAACAGAAATAATTTAAAAAAAAAAAAAGAAATCGAAAGAAAGCAGAAGAAAAAGAAGAACAGACAGAAATAATGTAAGAAATAAGGAATAAAAACAAAGAGAAAAATACGAAAATGAAAAATAGGAAGAGAACAATTAAGCAGATAATGAGGAAACAAGGTATATAGAAAAAGCAAAAAAAAGCCAAAATGTTAAAACAAAATCAAAGAAAAATGTAACAAATAAAATTAAAAATAGAAATAAATATAGAATAAAAGCAAACAGACAAAATAAAAAGAAAACAAAAACAGAAATATAAGCAAGGAAAATAGAGAAAAAAAATAATAGTAAAAAAGAAAGTCATCGAAAAAAAAAGAAATATGACAAAGAGAGACGTGGAAAACGGAAGGAAAAATAATAGAAAAAGACAAAACAATAGAAAAAGACAAAAACAAATAAAAACACAACAAAAAGCAATAATAAAATAAAATGGAGGTAAATAGAAAAAGGGGAAGGTAGTGAAGTTAAACATTGAGTAAAAGGGAAAAATCAAATAAATTAGAAAGTGGCTAATTTGTCCAGGTATATTTTTAATGGCGTCAAAAAAGCAGTTGTCTTTTTCACGTCAGTAGAGGAGAGAATGCCTTCGTTTCCTTTTTTTCTGTCCCCTTTCCTTCCTTTTTCTCTCCACTCGTTTTTTCATCTTTCATCTCACTTTTCCCACCTTTCATTTGCATTTTTATTAGTAGTATCTTCTTTTTTTTTTCTTTCGCTTAAGTTTCTAGTAGATTCATAATGCAAATTGATCCAAAACTTTTCACCTATGGAACCGCTGGTAAAATTAAAAATCATTTCTTAAATGGAAGCATTTTTTTTGGCCCACAATAGCTTTAATCTATTCACTTATACATGGAGATTCAATTATCTATATGATACAGTTATCTGTGTGTGTATGTATGTATGTATGTATGTATGTATGTATGTATGTATGTATGTGTGTATGTGTGTATTTATGTATGTATGAATTTATGCATGTCCGGCTAAAACTGGAAAACGATAAACTAAACTCAACAAAGTTGGTATTTTCTTTGACCCAGATGAATAACTACAATTTAGAAAATCATTATTCTTTGGTCCTAAACTGGCGGTGTTTTCATCGATATGGGATGGGGGTCTAATTTCGAGTTACTAACTAAAGAGAAGTAACTCTGGTGATATTCACATACTTAATTCTCATGTGCTGACTCATTCCCATAGTTATTTGTATTTATGTATGTGTATATCCAGAGAGAAGAATGATGCCGGAGAAAAAGATGACGGCGGGAGTAAATAAAAAGAGAATTAGAATTTTTAATAGAACTTTGTAACGCTTTTTCCTCGGAAAATGTAGGTTAACCCTGCTGTGAATCATAAAACCTAGTTTGATCCTGATCTTATCCAATCCAATATTTTTTATTTTTTATTTTGTTTTGTTTTAATGTGAAAAACTTCTTTTCTTTTTCTTTTCTTATTTTAATCTGAAAAATATAATTGTGAAAAATATTTTTTATTATGTCATTTATTTTATTTTGTTGTACTCCGATAAGGTACAGAAAGGTAAGCACTTTTATGATTTAGAGTCAAATATCTATAAGGGCTATCCTTAGTGGGGAGTTGTGGTTGTGGAAAGAGACGTTTGTTCACGTTACATTTCATTTTCTGCATTTTAGTACAGTGTAGGAAACAAGGATCATGGAGAGAATTCCAAAAGCCAATGGTTCCAAGAAAGAAGCTGTAAAAACAAATGGTTTCAAGAAAAAAGCTGCGAAATCCTTTCAGAGTTCTGGGGGATCTACAGTGAAGAGTTGTGAATTTTCGTATTGTCGGATTGATCAGAGGTATTTACGTCGAGCAAGTCTGTCGGAGCACATTCCGTGAAAATACTTGTAAAATAGGCAAGGGAATGCAACAATGCGGCGATTGTACAAGGTTTGTAACTTGGTGGACAGTAAGAAACTTACAAGATTAAATGCAGTTTTCAGAATGTCTACCTGCTTCTGCATTATACATACGGCTTTAATTTCCTTAAAATTGAATATACATATGCATACAGGGAGGGTCTCACTTTATAGATCACTTAGATGTGCGGACACAGAGATTTTCAGCACCTAATAGGCAACAAAGAATTTTGTGATAACTTCCATCGTCATATCCGTAAAATTTTATACATGATGTACATTTCATCAAGATATGATATATTGGAAGTTCGTCCTCCTATATATATATATATATATATATATATATATATATATATATATATAGGAAAATATGTTTATTAATTATATTTCACCATTCATTCATACCAATCTTTTAATTTATGAAGCTCCATGTAAATACTGAGCATATACAAATAAGCGACAAAAGTCGATATTCCAAATTTCAAAATGTTAACCATCTTACCTTTTATTTCTTTAAGTACGTTGATAAACACATTTCTTGACAGCGCCTGTTTCGTAGCACAGAATTATCCATGCATAAGTTAAAACATAATATTTAAGCGCATTTTACGACCGGGCAACGACGCGCGCCATGTTAGTATATGTATATATATATATATATATATATATATATATATATATATATATATATATATCAGTAGTTTAAATTCCAAATATATATTTATATTTCTTCCTTTCACAATATTTCATTTTGCCTTTCATGTGTTCCGTTGAATTGCGTACGAACACCAAACTACTCATCAGAGATAGTTAATATGTTCTTCGGAAACACAAACACTTCAAGAGATTTTTTAAAGGATTAAAGTGGATAAAAGTTGGTAAAAAATATATGGAAATTGTTAGAAGTCATATGATATATAAAGGAAGGCTTATTCTAGATATAATTGGAATGTTTCAGGTGAAAACGCTGATATAATTGTAAGTTATACGAAGATGCATTAATATATAAGGTTCCATGTTGAAATTTCAATAATTATAACTATTATAAAAGCCAAGTACGTCCAAGGATGGAGTACTGCTGCCACATCTGGGCAGGAGTTGCTAAAAACAGCCTATCCGTCCTTGACAGAGTACAAAATAGACTTCGTGGCTTGGTGGATGATGCCCTTTTATCTTCCCTGCAACCTCTCTCCCACAGAAGAGACGTTGCGAACCTGTCTCTGTTTTATCGTTATTTCCATGGCAAGTGCTCGTCTGAGCTCCATTCCCTCTTCCCCCCCCCCTCGCCAATCTTTCACGAAAAACACCCGACTAGCTGAAATCACTGTCAATAGTTTTCCCCACTCTTTATCCGTGCCTAAATCAAAACGTAGATTCCATGAACAAAGCTTCTTTCTTAGAACTGCACGCCTATGGAACTCTCTGCCGCTTGCCTGTCCCCAACAGAAACAAATTCCTGATGAACCGCCCCCTTAAGTAATGACACTTTATCAAATCCTCAATACTAACTATTACTACGATACTATCCCATTGATTACTGTACACACAATAACCCTTATCCCCGAGTGGCTCCTGGGCCTTGATAAGTGGTGACCTCCATATGAAAAAAAAAATATATATATACACTAGGGCTACTCGGCGTTGTCCAGGACCATAAAAAATAAAATAGAAGATGTATAATCTTTACATTAAAACTTCTATTTCTTCGCCTCTCGCAATTTTTCTTTATCTTTCTCCCTTCCCGTTTTTCCACTAAGTTTTTTTTTCAATTAAAATCATTCTGAGTATATTTTTTAACTTTTCATCTTCTTTAATCTCCATCCAGTTCATTTATCTCTACTACTACTACTAATACTACTAATACTACTAATACTACTAATAATACTACTCCTATTATTACTACAACTACTACTACTACTGCTACTACAAATAATAATATTAATAACCGCTGCCAGCGATAAATCAGGGTAAGCAGCAAATATATTTTCAAATGTTACCGAAAGAGGTGAAGAGTACTAGAAATCTGGGGAGACTTGTTGTCAATTAGCTTCCAGGGAACACCATAGGTGGTTTTCAAGGAGAGATCTTTGATGACCTGTGTGAAACTGCTTGTAATAATAATAATAATAATAATAATAATAATAATAATAATAATAATTAACTACAGACCTATAATATATTTACCGACAACGTGGAAAATACTAACAGTACAACTGAAGAAAAAATCTATCATGCCCTCAGTAATCGCGGACTACTTCCGAAGGAACAGAAAGGATGCCAAAAAGGAAAAGAGAAACGCATAATCTATTATACATAGACCAAAGGATTCTAAAAAGAGGTAAAAGTACAAAAAGAACATAGCCATGGTATGGATCGACTACAAGAAAGCGTATGATAGGATCCCGCAAGCATGGATAATAGAATGGCTGAGAATGTACAAAATACCAGGCAAGATTATCAGTTTGATAGAAAGTGCAATGAAAACATGGAGACGTGAACTGATAGCTGACAGACAATGAATAACTGAGATTAAAATACAAAGAGGTATCTTCCAAGGTGATACACTATGGCCACTACTAGTCATCATTGACATGATGCCTCTTAATAATATACTTTTAAAAAATGCCAAGCCGGATACACGTTCACTTATTCAGATGAAAGAATGAACCACCTAATGTACATGGACGACATAAAACTGTTTGCAAAAAACAAGAAGGAACTAGAGACGCTAATAAATACAACCAGGATATTCAGCCAGGATATCTAAATGGAATTCGGTATAGCAAAGTGCCGATAATGCGAAAGTGAAAACTGTAAGCAACGGAAGACATGGAACTAGCCAAACAAACGGAGATGAAGGCACGAGATGAACATGGTAGCTACAAATATTTGAGAGTCCTGGGAACAGACACCATCAAAGAGAAATGAAAGAGAAAAATTGAAAAAGAAAACCTCAGAAGAACAAGAAAACTCCTAGAAACTAAGCCATTTGGCAGGAACCTAATAAAAGGTATAAAACAATCAGTGTCACTAGTTTATGGGGTGAAACAAAAGACCAGAAAACTCATGACTATGCACAATGCACTACATCCATAGGATGATGCATACCAACTCTATGAAAAAAAGGAAAGACAGAGGAAGAGGACTGGTTTGTAAAGAAGACTTGTAAATGACGCAAAAAAGAATTAGAAAAATACATAATGCAGAACACTGAAAAAATAATTACCGCAGCAAGTAACACTAAAAAAAGCGAAAAAAACAAAAAATAAAAATGGTAAGAGGAACAGCTACGCAGACGATCCATAAGGGTGACAAAAGATGGTACTAAAGAAAAAAACATGACTACAAAAAGGAAACCTCAATAGATAAACTAGATTCCTAATAACAGCCGTACAAGATAATGCAATTAGAGCCAACCACATCAAAGCAAGGATCGACAAGACATACGAAAACGGCAAATGTAGACAAAGAGACGAAACAATAAACCGCATAATAAGCGAAATCAGTAAACTAGCCTGAAAGAATATAAAAATAGACTAAATCAAATGAGATAGGCAGTAAAATGGGAATCATGCAGACAACTGCATCCTGAACTCTCAGACAAATGGTACAAGAACAAACTGGCAGCAGTACTTGAAAATGGAAGTCACAAAATTCTATGGAACACAGATATATAAACGGATAAACCTATCCAAGCAAAAAGGCTACGTGTCATAATAATAACCAAGAAAGGAAACGTCCTGCCAGATTGTAGATTTTGCCGTTGCAGCACACCACAGCGTGGAGATCAAGGAAACAAGGAAACGTGACAAATACACGTAACTATCCAGAGAGCTCAAAGGAATACGGAAGATGAAGAAAGCCAAGGAAACACCAATAATAGTAGGAGCGCTAGAAACAATACCGAAAAAATGTGAAAACAATGGGAAAAATTGGAACAAAGGGGATGGCTGAGAAGATACAATGGATAACAATAATGAAAACGGATGAAATATTAAGAAAAATCCTTGAATGCGGAGACAAACACACGTGATCTACAGGCGCTAGCCAGACATATAGAAACTACTACAGATGTAAAACACAAAGAAATACTACAATGAATCATTAGAACTGAAACTGTAAAATTTTAAGTTAACTCCCCTTTTTTATTATTTTTAGTGTCACCACAAACTGGTGTCACAACAGATAAGCGAGGAGAGTCAAGTAGGATTAAAAGACTGAGGAGAGAGAAAGCACAAACCAGATCTCCACTAGATGAGCGTGATGAGGACTAACTCATGGGGACGGAAATCCCAATGAAAACTTATGGTCGCTATCAAGGAGAAATCAGTTGTAAACGGTTATTGCGATAATGCAAATTAATTTGATTAACGTATCGAAAGAGGTGATGAGTACTGGAATTCTAGGGAGACTTGTCACTCAGACTCCAGGGAACATCACAGGTTGTTTTCAGAGAAAATTCATTGATGTGTGTAAAATCTTCTAGTGGATAATAATAATAATAATACTAATAATACTAATAATACTAATAATAATAATAATAATAATAATAATAATAATAATAATAGTCATTCCCATCTCCTTTGTACAATAAATAACACTGAAAATAACTGGGAAACCGATCCTTTACCCAATGAAAATTGGCACAGTTGACCCTGCCCTCAAAAAAAATTATTTTCGGTTTTAGATATTATTCATCCCAGACAACGTCGATCAGGAATAATCCAACTTTGTGGGGGGTTGTAGTTTTTACTTTTAAATGAACACCGACATCTGCCTTTGATATTATAGACTAGCAAGGCTACACGACCATGCTCGGGTCAAATGTGTAAAATAATTTTATTAGAGTTTCTATCTCTTCCCCTGTTTGTTCCCTCGTCTTCTCCAGCCTCCATTACACGACTTATCTCCCTCTCTGGAAACGCACACAAGCATGCATATATTTATTTAGATTACGCGAGGAATGAGTTGGCATTAAAGAAAATAACTATTTGAAAATGTCAGAGTTACTTCACTTTACTTAGTACATAAATTTCCTTTATAAATATGTGATAGTTTATGGTCAAAGAATTTATCTAAATTTTTTATATTATTCATCTTTTGCACGATCACGAAAATATCAACTTTGTGGGATTTTCTTTTGTAGTTTTCGAATTTAATCTAGAGATTGCAGCATCCTTCGGTCTTTACAGACTATTAATATCTAGTGTAAGCGTGCCTGAACATGGAATTTCTGTGGCAAGAGTTGCGCAATCTCCAATCACATCACTCCTGAGTCGACGTTGTCAAATATCAGTGGCAAGTTGAGGTTCAAGTCAACTAGAAGCAATACTGACATACGCGAAGAGTACATACAGCGCCTTAAATTCCCAAATGGTCACTCATCTGGTACTAGCCAGGCTCAAAGTTGCTTAACTTCGGTGATCTTACGAGAACCGTTGTGTCAGCGTGATTTATGCTGTATATCTGGGCATACACATATACACACAAACAACTGGTCTATATATAATAGATGTACACATGTATATATATATGTGTGTGTGTGTGTGTGTGTGTGTGTGTGTGTGTGTGTGTGTGTGTGTGTGTGTGTGTGTGCAGCGCTGTCATTTGATCAGAGAGTATTTTACTATGTAAAATGCTCATTCCCTTCCAATTTTTCTTTTAAGACTTTTTGAATTATTAAAATATTATTTTATTTTTGTATTGCAGACCCTTTTTTTTCTCTCGTCGCGTTTTCTTGTTTTCTCTTTCCGTTTTTTTTTTGCTATAATAACTGTGAAAATCGATATTCTATTACTTGTTTTATTCCAGGTTTCTTTGAATAAGTTAAGAGAATCGTTCTCCTAACGTAAAGGATGTGTACATGGAGAAGGGGAGGGAGTGAAATATTCATAATAGGCGATAAAGGGTTAAGCATTTTCCAAAATAAATAAAACATAAGGATCCAAAGCAGATCGGCACAAAGAAGACATTGCACTCACAAACGGAAAAACAAAAAAATGAAAAGTCAAATTTAAAAGAAAATTACCTCCTAATGGGTCCACGTGTATGTACATAAACTCTGTGGCACGGGGAGACAGGTGATCGGCGGGCTCAATGGGGTTTATAAAGTCAAGTAGATTAAATTAAACTTCCCTCTCCCCCTTAATATCCAACCATCGTCACTAATCGAAATCCCATTCTCTCTTTTCATTGCCATTTTTATTATTTTCAGAGTTCCTTGTCTTCTTTTTATTTTTCCTCTTTTTCTTTATCTTATTTCATATATTCTTTCTTTCGTTATCTCTCTCCCTCTCTATCTCTCGCACTCTCTCTCGCTCTCTCTCTCTCTCTCTCTCTCTCTCTCTCTCTCTCTCTCTCTTTATGAGACGTCCAATTACCTTTATAAGAGGTGCTGTCCGTCAATTGATTTCCCGGCTTAACTTAAAAATCCTACTTGTATCAGTAAACGTCTACATTAAGCAGACGTATCTTATGTTAGATGCAGCGACAAAAAGAGCATTATTCAACCTAGGTGGGTTGAACATGATTCCCGAAAGAAAGAAGAATCTAGAGAATATGAAATTCACAAGCGATCCTCAGTCGTATTTGTATCCGGGTCACATGATGACGTTATGTTTTTGCAGTTCTTGCAGGCAGATGTCAATGGCCTTTTACATACAGCGCCTGGTATTCTGAAATGGTCACTCATTTGGTAATGACTAGGATGAGCATTGCTAAACTTCGTTAATCTAACGAGAAACGGTGTGTCAACGTGATTATTTTAGATACATCTAATTATATCTATGAAAAGGCTTTATCAGTAAATGAAGTTATATGTAATCCGGTCACGATTAGGTTTGAAATAGCATTTTCTTTTGTCGGTCCCGTTTGAAATCACATATTCGCCACTAAACGCGCAAATCAAATGGATAAAAGTATAGATCAAAAGGGCGCATATTATTTACCTTCTCTTTAGAGGTTAGACACAAGGTAAGCAAATAGACGCATATGATTTTAGACACGAAAATACAATCTACATCTTTTACACCTCAAATTAAAAAAACTAAAGTTCAAATTAAAAAAAGACAACTTCAAATTAAAAAACACAACTTCAAATTAAAAAAACTAAACTTCAAATTAAAATACACAACTTCAAATTAAAAAAATCCAAGTTATAACGCTCGGTAGATCCCTCTTGATGACGGCTTTGATGGCTGACCAGGCCATTTCGATGGGGTTGAGAGCCGGGCTGTATGGAGGCAAGCGAATAAACTCCACTTCTGCAAAAGCTGCCTGGTCGTGTAGTTGTTCCACTCGGGAATGGAACGGGGCGTTGTCAATTACCAAGGCTACCTGTCCGGCATCATATCCCATTGCGAAGACAGAATTGAGTAGTTCTGCAACCCATTGGTTGACATCCGGGTGCTTGTAGGCGCCACGCCTGCGGGTGAAGTTGATGAGTCCCTGTTGACTAATACCAGCAACCATGTGAATATTTGGACCTTTCGAGCCTGGAACATGTAGCACCACTCTCTGGCCCCTCGCGGATCGTCCAACGGTCCGAGTACAAAATAAGTTCACGTTTGACTCATCCAAATACACCACATGTTTACCAGCTCCCAATGCAGCCATAACCCTTTCTACATAGATACGACGTTTTACCTTATTCTCCGGAGTGTTGACATTCTCGGCTTGCTTGTGAACCCGTTTTACAGTGAAGAGTCTACCATCGAGATGGTTATTTATGGTAGTAACGCTGATTGGGGGGTTGATTCCATGCATCTCCGAAATCTTCAAGGCCAACTCCTTGAGAGTGATGGTAGGATCTTCTCCGATTATATCAAGCATGTTGTTGACCATGTCCGGATTCACTTTCCCATGTCGCCTTCCACCCCGCGGCTTATCCTCCACGTCTTGCCCCTTGGCCTGTTTATTCACCCAGGCGTACGCGGTGTTCCTATTTATCCCACAGTTCTCTGCGACAGTTGTCCAGTCCCTGCTATTTCGAGCGGCTTCCAGAATCCGACGCTTAGGAGAATTTCGATTGCGTTTGTACTGACCACGTACTGTGCCTCTCTTGACTCCTCTACTTGATCGCACAACTACCGGAGATCCATTGTTATTTTCCATATTTTAAATTATTGTAATGTTAATTGTTAGAAACTTTTCTTTTTTTATTGTTGCGAGCAACTACAAGTAATAGTGGGTAATTTGCATAAGTGATGTTATGCAAATTACCTTACAAAGTTTGAGTATGAATAATTCTAACATAATGTCACGTGCTTTTAAATTGAACTTGGGTTTATTTAATTTGATGTTGTCTTTTTTTAATTTGAAGTTATGTTTTTTAATTTGAAGTTTAGTTTTTTTAATTTGAAGTTGTGTTTTTTAATTTGAAGTTGTGCTTTTTTAATTTGAGGTGTAAAAGGTGTAGATGAAAAGTTTAGTTAGTCAAGTGGTCATACTTACATTATAAATATCAATATTTTTATCTGCCACGCTAAAGTTTGAAATATCATTTTTATCTCTAAATATGTAAATTAAATAGTCGTATCTTACGTAAGCTGCGCCCAAGTATCCGTCAATCAATAAGGTGGTCTCATTGAAACGTTGTCAATAACTAAGAGAAGAGTTATTTTATACATTTGTACGGGATGTTTTATACGTGATCGCCTTTTTTTTTTTTTTACTTCTGTTATAGTCGCTTCTATTCGTCATTGTCGTTTCGTCTTGTGATTACTATAGAAATAAGCTTATTTCATAAAACATACATTTACACAAGGAGACACCTGCTGAGTTTTCTCCAAGGTTTTATTTAGAAACCATGAACTCAGGGTGGAGAGACTAACGTTATTTTAGCTAATCATTTACGTTTACTTTCATGCTTACTGGAATAGGTGATGCAGACGAACAAAGACATCGAGGTAACATTCCACTTAGATTATTCTACATAATTAGTAGTCTCGTTCGCATGGCTTCCACAAAATGACTGATTCAAATATTTTAGTTTTCTTCAGCTCGAAAAACGTCACATTATTAGTTACCTATCATCGTTTGGCCCTCGTTTTTGCCTACCGTTTCATTTTTTGCTTCCTGCCTCAGGACTTTACGTCACTAATATTTCACCAAACCCTGAAAATTATTCGTTTTACAGACCTGAGTTCCCATACACTTTATGTGACCGTTGTCAAAATTTACACTAGTAAACTTAATCGTCATTGAAGTGGGGTCCCTAATATCTAACATGTAGTCGCATTTTCACAACTAAACGTAGAGATCGAATGGACGCATTTTATCAGATCAGACATGGTTTTGAGGAGGCAGCACAATAGAATAAGCTTATCCTGACTTACAAACTATTCCTGAGAAGCCCCATCGACATTCCCCGTTAGGTGCGCCTCATACAATAAAAATAAACTGAGGAGAGTAGAAAGTGACCCTTGAGTTTTAGTTTGACAGCCTCGTAACTTGTCGCTCCCATTATTTGATCCTTTAGACCTCACATTTCATGAGCGATGTTTCTTACAAAGTGTGAAGAATTGCTGTTTTCTGTGTCAGAATTCATCCATATAGCACATGGAAAGTTACTTTTTGATCATGAAATAGTATTAATTTTTAACTTTTAGAATAAAGTGGATTTATACGATGTCTGGAGTAATTTTATATTAAAAAACACTAACCCCTTCTCTGAGAGAAGGTAAAGCCTTGGAAGGTGGATCTTCTAGGATTTAGATCTGACACACATCATTTAAGATTCGTCAATTCAATTGCTATGAAAAGATAAGTTTGTTCATTAGTTGGTTATATTTTAAATAGACATTTTTGTTCTGTTACCCTTTTGCTTGGCATAGATTTTTTGATTAATTAGATTAACTTGCAGACAGGATATCTGCGTTGGTTGATCGGTGCTTTCGGTAGTATGTCACGCTTCCATTTTAAATGGCGTTTTCGGCGATAAACGCGCAATTTAAATGGATGCATCTTCCCGTTTCTTTCTTTACCTTTTCTACTCCTCCTTTTTTTCTCTTGCCTTTCTCTAAGTACATCTTCATCGTCTTGATGCCGATCAACCGACCCCCACGACTGGCGCCGCTCGTCAGAGCTGTGTTTGGGGAACAAGAAAAACGCGACCGTCTGGGTGTTCGCAGGGCGTCCCTGAAACAAGGTATGCACTCAGCAATTGTACTTGGACGCACTCTCACATTTACACGCCTTCCCTCCCCCACACACAAACACGCATATACAAGCATGCACACATAGACATGGCGCCGATTAATGAAAGCGAATGTAATGACTCATCAACAACCGTTTTAAACTAATTATACTATTCGAACTTCGATTTAATTTGCTCACCTAGAAAAGACTTTCATTACGTTCACTTAACGTTTTATGCTATAAAAATATTAATAATCAAAATATTAAAATACGAGACTTTTCTCCGTTATAAACGGACAAAAGTAAAATTAATGTGATTGCTTTATGCTAAATTAAGGATTGAATATAGTTAACGTTGTTCTCGTTTTTGATTTAAATACAAATTCCTATTAATCCCTAACTGCGGATCGAACGGGTACCATAAAAGTTTGTTTGTAGTCCCTTGTAATAACAAAGGTCCATACAAAATTTCAGGCCTCGTAGTTTCTAAGAAAACTTCTAGACTAAATGTGTTATATGGTGACAATTATGTGTCGAACGGCTACCAAAATACTTAGTTCGCTACACCTTATCATAACAAAGGTCTATTCAGCATTTAAGCGAGATCGAACCAATAGTTTCCGAGAAAAAGTGAAACTGACAGACAGACTGACAGACAAACTAAGAGAAAAATGATATAGATTTATTAACTCCATTATTTAATGAAATCGTCATCAGCAGTTAGATGATGTTTGTCAAATGTACTTTATTTACCTCCAACTCTACAGTAGATTAAACACAAAGTCAAGTGTGGTCTTGAAAAGCCAGCACACCAAAATTATCACACTTTGGCATCCAAAATTGTCTAAGCAGTCTGATCGGCATTACCCGTTAGGGAACACCAGGCAATTAGCAATAAATACAGGGAGAAACGAAAAAATGTCGCCCTAAAAAATACGACAAATATTCCATGTTCGTTTGATGAAAACGGGTTTTCTTTTTATATTCTTTCTTTTTTATTTTTTTGCAAACCATCAGTTGACCAGTTGTGTACAAATCCCAAGAGCGATAGGAGCCTTCTATCATGTCTGAAAGTGACACAATGTTCAACGAGCGTGATCAGAGATGCGCCGCTGTATAACTCATGCTCTTTAGCAATTCAAGTTATGACAACAGGACCATTGCCAGCACTCTCAAAATGCAAATCCGAAGTTTCCGGTCATGATTATGGTCTTTGGTGTGGTTTTACGTG
Source organism: Euprymna scolopes (assembly GCF_053919585.1). Lineage (NCBI taxonomy): Eukaryota > Metazoa > Mollusca > Cephalopoda > Sepiida > Sepiolidae > Euprymna > Euprymna scolopes. The sequence continues at coordinate 167,496,021 of NC_136486.1, forward strand.
AGGGCCACATCATGCCACCTCACATATTCGAGGTCAGTGTACCTGGATGTGCTGAAGAGTGTGGTGACCCCCTGGTGAAATCAGGTCGCCGCTGGCAAACTCTGAATGGCAGCAGGTCTTGGCGCCAGATCATAAGTCTAAAGAGACCCATACTTGGCGTCAGAAAGAGCACTACGGCTCCATATTCTTCTTTCATTGGCCTCCCATCTCCACCGACCTGAACCCGGTGAACTACTTTGCTTGATCATACATCGAGTACAGCAACAACATGACCTTCTACAACACCAAAGCAAACCTGATCGCTGCCATCCGCCGAGTATTCGCCGTTCTTGCCGGCGCTTATGGAAAAGGCATGATCCTAGTTCCGGACACGTATCGAGGCGGTGATTAAGGCTGATGGCGGCTAAATTGAATATATGTCGGTTCTACTGCATAACCAAGTTACATGAATTAATTTTTTCAATAAAAAATTAATATATAGACCATTCGGTATGGAACAACACAAGAACACAAATTTGGATTTATAAAACCATAAAATCCTACCTTGATCGCATTTCAGGGCATGTGTCGCAGTAGATAAGAAGCGTTGAGTCTCTACGGTTCCAGATGAACATTGTCTGAAGATAGCGGTTTCAATCCTACCCAAGCAGGCCAGAAGATAAGTCGGCCAAAATGTGGTGAGACAATAACTATACTGTCTTTATTAATACAGTTACAAAATTCAGTTTTCCTATTTCGTCGCGGTTAATTACCTGGAGAAGGTCAGAGGGTCATTTGGCCGAAACGTGGTGAAACAGCAAAAACTATGAAGATGAAGATAACAGTCCGCAAAAAGAATAAATGCCGAACATTAAACTCGTATTGTTTGCATTATTGTTTTGAATGTTATTATCACAGCAATTCGCTCGATATAACTACCCTTAATCAAGTGCACCTTATAGAGCTTGGGAAAGTATACAGAATTTCAAATGAAACCCGGGTAGAAATTTTAATTATTCTGTATTATGTTTTTGGTATGAACCTCAAAAAGATTTCCATGTAGAACTGATTAACTTAGCACATTATCCACTGCGCCACAGGTCTATGTGAACGTTGTGAGAATAACACACAATACGAGAACAGTAATCTGAACAATCCAAATGCCCGAAATTATCAATCCTTATCGAAAAGAAATTTAAAACAACATCAAACTAATTTTTTACTGTAATCAATGGGAAACAGTTATTTTGTGGCTGATTTCAAATCTATACATGAACACAAATAGTACTTCGCTTATAGAGAAAGCCGGTATGAACTTTTTATATGAGTATGAGGCAGAAATTGATATAAGGTATAGCATGTATGGCATTATTCACAGGCGACACTTAATGGGGGCACGATATTATAATGAGATTGCCCTCAGGTGATTGAAAAAAAAACCAAGATAGTGAATAGAAATGATAAATGACTGCGTGGTGTAGATTGTGGGTGTGGGTGTACGGTCTGTTTGGAATGCGACTACGATTATTTTGATAAATCGATTGGAGGTACAATATTATAAAAAGATTACCAACAGGTGATTGAAAAATAAAACAAGATAGTGAATAGAAATGATAAATGACTGCGTGGTGTAGATTGTGGATGTTGGTGTACGGTCTGTTTGGAATGCGACTACGATTATTTTGATAAATCGATTGGAGGTACAATATTATAAAAAGATTACCAACAGATGATTGAAAAAAAACAAGATAGTGAATAGAAATGATAAATGGTTGCGTGGTGTAGATTGCGGGTGTGGGTGGACGGTCCGTTTTGGAATGCAGCTACGATTATTTTGATAAATCGATTGGAGGTACAATATTATAAAAAGATTACCAACAGGTGATTGAAAAATAAAACAAGATAGTGAATAGAAATGATAAATGGCTGCGTGGTGTAGATTGCGGGTGTGGGTGGACGGTCCGTTTGGAATGCGACTGCGATTATTTTGGTAAATCGATTGGAGGTAACTTATTTTAAAAAGATTACCCCCAGGTGATTGAAAAATAAAACAAGATAGTGAATAGAAATGATAAATTACTGCGTGGTGTCGATTGCAGGTGTGGGTGGACGGTTCGTTTGGAATGCAGCTACGATTATTTTGATAAATCGATTGGAGGTACGATTTGTTTTTCATGAAAGATTGGCGAGGGGGACCAGAGATTGAAGTTCAGACGTGCACCTGCCATGGTAATAACGATAAAACAAACAAATTTAATTAATTATATATCAAATAATGATATTATTAATGTATTCATCATTTATTATATGTGAAATAATGATTTTAATTCATTTATTTTACCAGAAATAATGATATTATTTTTGGAACCATACTAAGTTAACAATACATTCCAATTATTTAAACATACATTCAATTTAACTTTATTATATTTTAAACCCTAGTTTACATTGAATATTAATTATTTTTGTAAAAAATGTTTCGTATATAAATATATTTTTGAAAATATATTGATAAACAAATTCATGTTTAAGAAATCAGTTTACAGATATTCTTATTTATTATATTAAAGAAGATATTTTACTATTGGTCTATGTTTTCGGCTTGGGTCTTCAAATTAACTAACACCGTTTATATACTTCAAAATATACTTTAATTTAACAGCTTGACTTCATTTGGATGAGTTAGATTCACGCTTTAGTTTAAATGGTATTTTAGTCAGCCTGTCTCATTTAGAAACTTGGCAAATAAGTCAAAATTACTGTCCTGTAACGGGCTTACGATTACGTCCGCACTTCCAACTCAATTTTTTTTTTTCGCTCCAAATCATTTAGAGCGTCAAAAACTGGATTGAAACTTTTTTTTCCGGCCGCCAAACATAAAATAATTAATTTTTTCAACATCCGGCATAGTAAAAACAAAGACAAGATAGGTAATCTACTTAATTACACGCGTTCCCGGATTTTGCCCGAAAAGTTAAGGGTAAAGCAAATGATTATTTCCAACTTACTCTTAGACCAACAAAAGACAACACATGCAACCTCTGTCAAATTCATACACTTACAATAAAAAAGGTCGACATATACACTTCGAACCTTTCACGAATACGAGAACAGTTAACTTTTTCAACCAACAATTTGTGCGTGTATAAGTATGCTATTATGAAACCATTACGTAAATTTGTCCAAGCCAGGATATGCACAGTTCTGTCCGTCTATTTGTCGATCTCTTACAATTTTCGTGTCACTAAACAGGCAGATTAAATAGGTTCATTTTAAGAATACCATTTCTTAATATTCCCATCAAATAGGTCCTTTTTTCTTCTACTTGGTCACAGATGGTAACACCTGTAACAGCGGTCAAGAAAAAACACCATTGTTTGATGTCGACCCGCGCCTTCATAACAGAACGAAGGTTTATTGGTGCGAAATTGAAAATAAATTACGAACGGATGGGTGGAGGTGGCGTTATTTCGGTGGGAACAAATGTAAAACAACAAAACCGCTTTCCTTTTTAATTTTCCCTTCTGTCCGATTGAATCTATAAATGTGTTCTTTTCAAATTGGCGCATGTATGACACGTTTAAATAACGAACTACTAAACTTAAGCAACGCCGAACCCGACCGATACTTGGGAATTTCTTCGCCGCTTCTGATTTCATTGTATCTCGCTGCACGACTAACTGCTTAGGCTACGTACGTATGGTTCCTAATTAACAGCTGACTCTTGCGTCTCAGTGACAGCGTGTCTTGTTTGGAGTAAATAGAAGGTCGCTTGTTTTAATAGTGCTACTCTCGTCGTCGTAGTTCTTCAACGTTTTAGATTTTTAGTTAAAAATTAGGAGGTTCTTTTTTTGGAATGACTCCTGTATATTGTCATGGTGTAAAAGGAACATGTTGTAAATGGTTTTTAGATCCGCCCTTGTATCGATATTAGCGGCTTTGTTTGTCGTTCCATTAGTCAAGCTTCAGTTTGAGATATAATTCCTATTGCTTATTTTATTTTAGATACGTCCAAATATCTTTACAAGAGACTCTATTCATTAATTGATAATTCACGCTGAACTTTGTTGGAAATAACATTTCGTTCATCTGTCACGCTTATTTTGAAAAAAATATTTGCACTAATACACAAAATTACGGCATATCAACCCTTATTAAACCATTTAATATTAAACTACAACTTAATATATATATTAGTGATTGGACGATTTCAATATTTTCCCGATTCTGTACTAAATTCCCAATTCCGATACAATTACTGATTTCATTTCCGGTTGTTTACAAATTTCTAAATATTTAAGTATAAAGCTGTTGTTTTTATCGATTACTGCAAAAGCATTTGTTAAATGTGCAAATATTTTTTTCAAACGTAAAAATACAGTTGTGGGTGATCTTAAGATTTTGTTTTACCGGTTGTTTAAAATCGACAAATGTTTATTATTTAATTATCACTACCAGCTGTGGAAGTTTTTGTTTTAAGTAAAAGCAAATAAATAAGTAAAGGAATCGTTTTTGGCATCGGAAAATATATATAAATATTTCCGATTCCGATACCGATTGTGATGTCCCAAAAAGTTCCGATTTTTTTCAATTCCCAATTCTGATCCGATTAATCGTTAATGAGTTGTGAAACAGCGAAACAGTACTATATGTGGATGGCTCTCTCTGTCTCTCTCTCTCTCTCTCTCTCTCTCTCTCTCTCTCTCTATCTATCTATCTATATATATATATATATATATATATATATATATAAGTTTAGTGGTTGTATTTAAATTCTGTAAAAACACATTATAAACACATATATTCGAATTAAGAATTTATTGTTTGACAAAAGGAATATATAGAAGGGGTTATGTAATTTCCTTAATCCATGGATTTTCAACAATGGCTCATATCATCAGAGGAAATGAAATGCAGTTAGCAAAATGTTCAGCTGTGAATAGACACTTATTTTGTTTTTCAGCACAAATATTGAAAATATTTTTAAGTGGTGAATGATAATTATATAGAAGTAATTATAGGAAAAGGGAATTTGATACAACCTGGGTAGTCCATTATCGGAACGAGTACAATGTCCTCCGAGGTTATAAATCCAGGTAGGCAGAATACTGATACAGGGGAGAAAGTAGTAGTCCGATATAACAAAAAAGCGTGGTTGCTCCTTATTGATTTTCCGAAAGGTATACGGGGCAGCCGTATTCGTTGGTGCGTTGAATTAAGGAAATCAAACATAACCCTTCTATATATTCCTTTTGTCAAACCATAAATTCTTAATTCGAATATATGTGTCTATATGGTGTTTTTTCAGAATTTAAATATAACCACTCAACTTATATATTGCTCTATGGTTAAATATTAAGCTTCTCCTTTTAGGCTAGGATCGCCCTGAAAGTATTACTTCAAGTAATATCTATCAGGATCTCTCATCTGATTTCTAATCAGTGTCTTATCTCGATTATATATATATATATATATATATATATATATATATATATATATATATATATATATATATATATATAACAGATTACGTTTATTATATCCGGTTGCATAGGATACAATTGAATAGTCGCCTCAGATATCTATATTTATATGTTACATACATGTAATCGTTTTTTTTTCTTTCTTGTTGTTTTTGCTTTTGTTTTCTTTTTGTTTTTGTTTTGTACGTAGTATAATTATGTCGGATAAAATAGTTAACCATGGATACGTGTTTTCTCGTAGATACGGCTCGTAAACGAGGCTAACTATATGTGTCTATTTGTGCTGTCATTTTCCTAGAGATAATTATAGTCGGTATGAGTTACCCCCCCCTCCTCTGTAAGTTAAGGAAGAATTGTCTTCTTTACAATTAAATAGTCGACCCACAATTTAGGGATGTGTATAAATAAATATATATATTTACATAAATATACACACATATAATTGTTTTTTGGGAGTGTTGGGGGGGTGCATGTAGTATAATAATGTTAGATAAACTAGTGAACCATCGATAAGTGTTTCCTCCTATATACGGCTCGTCAGCGAGACTCGATCCTGCAACCACCAAGTCTATTGTCGGATGCGTTACCACAACACTATGGTGCCCTAGCTAAAATTAAGTTCTAGCTTATAACCTAGTTAGATTACATCGACCGAAACGTTATGAACATAACAACGAAGGTGAGAACAATAGTCCGAATAATCTAAGTAATATTAACACGCGGGACCTGTGGAAATTCCACAGTGGACTCATTCATATGTAATATATTGATGTTGGCATTCTGTAGATGTTCAACGTAAATGGAGACGCTCTGTTATTGTAGCTATTGTGTGAAAACAGCAAAAGCACTTATCTAAGCTAGCAGGGACGACCGGCGTGGCCCGGTCTTAAAGTACGCTTAAACATGACATTTTAATTTTTGCAGATTTCGTATATATTATCATAAAGTTAATGTTCTATCGATTTTTATATATTATTAATTGCAATTTCAAAAATAAAAAATATATATATCAATATAACTTGGGTACACCAGCTTGAACTGAAACTGAAACTGAAACCAAAACTTATGAATATATATATATATATATATATATATATATATATATATATATATATATATATAACTTGAGTTCCTTCAGCTATAATCGAAACCGAAATCAAAACTTACGAATAATCTTTTTAAAATGATTTATTACAAGAAATAGAAGTCCGTGACACAGAAAAAAATAAATAACACACACGTTATCGTATTAATATATATATATATATATATATATATATATATATATATATATATTATTATTATTATTATTATTATTATTATTATTATTATTATTATTCTTAAGCCTTGTCTTTAAAAAAATCATAATAATCTGCATGTTCTTCTTTTAAAAATAGACAAATTCAATTCCGGAAAGTCGAACTGCTTACAAAAAGTCCAAATTCGCGAAATTTAGCTGGACAAAAATATTAAAGTTACCTTCTTTTAACGCAGCTTCGTTTCCGAATATCATTGTAATAATATTATCATTTTTGTAATTGTGTGACGAACGAACTCGTAGTAATTTCGCCAAACTGCGATTCTTCACCGAAGAAAGCAATCAACGAAACGTTACATGAAAAGGGAACATTGAAAAAAACACAGAGCAAAATAAAAGAACATTGTTTGCCAAGAGGTGTTGGACTGAAGGAGTACATTAAAGGTCGTTTATTACAATGTGATTTTAGTAGTAGTATTGCCCTATGTAGCACAATAGTATTTATTAGTATTTATTAATTTACTTCATTTGGTTTAGTTCAATGTGTAAAACACAATTTTCATAGAAATATTAATAAACACATATTTGCTGTGGGTTATTAGTTCATCTCTCGAAAAACTAATTGTTAGTACAATCCAAAAATATCAGCTTTATTATTATTTGTTGATTAAGTATATTTTTCATTCTGTAGAATTTCCACGAGTTCTGTTAGCTATTAAACATTGTTTTACCGTTGTAGGATATAATGTATTAAATGTATTATGTATTAAATGTAGTAGTAGTAGTAGTAGTAGTAGTAGTAGTAGTAGTAGTAGTAGTAGTATATTACGTATTACTGGCGAAGTTACGCCCGGCGTTACTTAGTCCTATAATACGTTTGAATATGATATTTTAATTTATGCAGATTTCGTATATATTATTAATTCTCTATCGATTATTCCATATGATATTGTCATTCCGTCTCGGGCGGGATACAGTTTGAAAAAATGGAGACAGACAAGCAGACAGACAGACAGACAGACAGACATAGTGAGTTTTATGAATGAGATTAATGTTTTTATTCAAACACGGTTTATATAATAAGCGTTTTTCGTGTTACTTTAATTTATGTGCTTAAAATAAAAGTTAACAAATTGTTAAAGTGAGTTTTAGAAATGAAAAAACAAATACGATACATTCATAAAAGTAAATAAATATATTTATTAGAAAACTGTTTACGGATATTTTTATCTATTATATTTAAGTCAATACTGACAAAAAACAATAACCTGGAACTGCCTACTTCCGGTACTTCCAGTATTTAGCAATGATTAAAATGAGTGAATATGCCGTATTGCTACTTTCATTTTATTCATTACTAGCAGGGCTCCGGCTTTGCCTGGTTGTAAATTATGCTTAAATATGATATTTTAATTCGTCCAGATTTCATATAGATTATTATAGAGTCGTGATTTCACAAGTAAAAAAAAAAGTATTTAGGTGCCATTAGCTAGAATCGGAAACTGTAGCATTCAAAGCTGGTGACGTTACCACTGTACCAACGTGACGCGTATATGAACTGATTAAAAATGAAAAATGAAAAATAAACTAAGATGAATGTACAAAATGTTTAACGACATTTTAAATTTTGACCCATTTTTGACCGCTTAAAATATTTTAACCGGCTTAAGACCCATAAAACAATGACCCATAAAACAATGACCCATAAAAAATCTAATCATTTGAGGCCTCTAGCGATGCTCTGCGACTTTTAATTTCGGAGGAAAAAGAGTTTTAAAATATCGAGACAGAAAAACGTACAGACATATAGCTGTTTATATATTAGATTATAGAGTCGTGATTTCAAAAATAAAAATGTATTTGGGTGCCATCAGCTAGAATCGAAACTGAAAGCTAAACTGCAGCATTCAAAGCTGGCGATGTTACTACTGTACCAACGGGACATGTATATGAACTGATTCAAAATTAAAAATTATGAATGTATAAAATTCCAAACGATTTGTAAATGTTAACCTATTTTGACCCCTGAAAAACTATTTTAACTGGATAATGACCCATAAAAGAACGGTCCATAAAAATCCAATCGCCTTTTAGTTTCGGAAGAGATAGAGTTTGAACATATAGAGAGAGACAGACAGACATAGTGAGTTTTATAAATTAGATTAATGTTTTGTTTTTGTTTTTTAAACGCGGTTTCAGTAATAAACACCTTTTTTAGTAAACTTCTAATGTACGTGATTAAATCTATATAATTAAAAAACTCAAATGATCTTGTAACGGGTGTTATAACCCAACATCCGGTTTACGATTATGCGTACATAAACAAATAATCAACGCGACAAGAAAACGTATTGTTTTACTGCGTATGTTTTCAGCGTCCCAATTGTTTTTTTTTGGGGGGGTGCGTTTAAATTATCCAAATAAATAATTGTTAATACTTTCTGCATTTTTTTTACATCGGAAACAAGTGTTGTAAATTAACTAAATATGCTTCTATGCTTGAAAGATGCCAAGTCAATTTACGCATGCGCCAGAGACGACATTAGTCAGATATTTATGTCAACCAAGTTCTAATTTCTTTCAATTTTGACTCGTTAGCAACTATTTTAACCGGGTAAAGACACAGCAGAACGACTCACAAAAAATGCAATCATTTGAGCTGCTTTGCGACCTTCTGTCTCGGGGGAGATACAATTGAAAAAAGTGGTGACAGACAAACAGGCAGACAAACACAGTGAGGTTTATCAATGAGATTATATCATCTATTATTATATTGTGTATATTCTTATATGATGTATCATTATATTGTGTATTATTTTATATTATGTATATTAACTCAAGAGAGCCAACATTGACAGTATAGAAACCGTTCTCGCTACCACACAACTGCGATGGACTGGACATGTGGCCAAATTGGAAAACAATCGCATCCCAAAAATACTATTGTATGGAGAATCGGAAATACGTATAGAAATATTAGTGGGCAGAAACTCCGCTACAAGAATGTGATAAAGCGTCACCTAAAGACAATGAATATGAACACGAAAAATTGGGAAAAGCTAGCAGCACACTGAAGTTTCTGGCGCAGTAGCCTTCACAAAGGAAATGCAGAAAAAAGAGGCTAAAATAAAGGCCAGGTCTGAAGAGAAAGATTACAAAAGGCACATTCTTGGTAACTACCCATGCACTGCTTGAGGGGGAACTTTTCACACTGAGTGTGGAATGTTACAGCACTGTAGGATAAAGCACCAAGACCCGGATTAGTCATCTTCAGCTATGAAGAACTACCGTATAGTGATGATTAATAACATTAAAAGTTTAACTAACTTTAGTTAGAAATGCATAAACAAACCAATTTATAATATGCTGTAAACTTAGGTGTTGCACTATAAATGCATCTGCATATCATTGTTGATTTCTTCTTTCATATATGTATATGTTTATGCATAATATATGCATCATTTATGGCTTGCGCTTATATTCATGCATGTGTTCGTCACTATCTTGCTATGTCTTTGTCATACCTGACCCGCTGTTACCTGTTCAGTAAATTTCCTACGGACAAAGGAGCTGGTTGCTGTAAATTGCAAGCCGCTATGATGTGAAGTGGTATGCAAACATGCTAGATGTCCACCTCGGCTCATCTATGGACCGTATCTTGGTAACCCAGACAAACAACACATTATGCGGCAACACCCAAACCAACTCTACCCCCACTTACTCACCCCATGGGACCACTAAACTCTTATACTAACAAAACCTGAGTCATTTAGATTTAAAAAAAATTATAAATAGTACATTATGTAAGTGTCCTCTGTTTTTATTCATTTGTATTCGTGCAGTTTAGGGACCGTGCTATATTTTGGACAGGGTTATCAAGTTAAATACAATTTTTATTGTATCTGTTGTTTATTCAATTGTTAGGTGAAAGTGCAGAATAGTTAAACTCTCGCATCGTCAAGAATCATTTTCCAAATAATAAAATTATTATTTCAGTAAGGACCGTTAACTGGAGAATAGTAATTTATTTATATAAGGTGGTTGAGATCCTTCGGTGAACTCAACTTTCTGTTAACTTTTTTTCAATAATGTCTTTTCATAGACGTAGGTTCGAACTCGGATCTCGAGTTTTTTAATTACTGTTTAATATTCCTTAACTGAAATTAAATTATCTGTTTCATTAGTTTTTTAATGACTGTTTAATATTCCTTAACCGAAATTAAATTATCTGTTTCATTAAATAACAATATTGCCGACGCAAAGGTGAGTGTCCACCATTATATATCTATGATTCTATTAACTTTATTAATGTTTCTAAGCCTTATTTACCTGTGTATATTATAAAATACACGTATTTAATCTGATAAAATTAATCATTCAGGGTGTTCAAGAAAAAATACACTTTTTGAAAAAAAAAAAAAAACGTCATATCTTGGCCAATAGATAACATACCAGACTTTTTATCACCCTTGACAGAATGAGTGCGCTGTCATACATTAGCCTGCCAGAAGACACCGGGGTGGCCTTGCTAACAGTCGATTTTTAGATCGTCTATTATATTATTTTACTTCAGTCGAAGTTCTCAGAAATCAAGGGGCTCACAACTTGGGCCTAACACTTGAACTCTATATGGGATACATAGATATTGGAATGTTCCATTAAACTTCTTTATCTCTCAAGCACTTAGTAGAGAAATTAAGAACGTAGTTTTCCTCTTCTCAATTTACTATTTTCATATGTTGTAGTATATCATTCATTGTGATCTCTTCGTCTTACTGAATTCATTTAATCTGGTGGAGTATCCAGCTTCGTGCAGTTACTTGAAGTAACATCACTTGGAGAAGGTGCACCATTCCTCGTAAAATCTAATGTGGCTTAGCCATAGTGAAGAGATCTTATTTGGGCAACAAATTCTATGTGGTTTGGAATATTTGGTCAGGGTTTACTTATAGGGAAAAGTGTCTTCATGCCAGGTTGCTCTGATAAACCCTTGTACAGGGAGACCTTAGACACTCGAGGATAGTGACTAGTGGATATAATGTTTATTTAAATAAGTTATTATTATGAAAGAACATTATTATGATTATCGATATGAAAATTAGATTGTGTTACAAGAACAAATAATGTTTATAAGTTTGTGGAATGTAGTGAAGATTTTAAGAACAATAAACAAATGGAAATCTATGTCAAATACATAAACAAAATAGGTTTTCAAATCTAGATATAAACAATAAATTTGGTCAGAGAAAAACGTGATTGAGAAGGTCTGTGTGTAGACGAATGAGGTGGGCAAAAAGGATTATTTTTAATATATACAGGTAAGATAGTTAGTTGAAAGAGGAGGGGGTTAAACAAGAAACGTCAGATAGTCCAGATGTGACTTAAAAATCAGGAGAAGGGTTAGTCTCTTTTATTACGCTAGGAAGCGGCGTATTCCAAATAGCCAAAATGTGAACAGAACGTTGTAATCTCTAAAGATGTCCGGCCGGAACCAGAGAATAAATGTTATATATAAATATAACTATTGTGTCATGTCGTCTTTGAACAATGACATATGTGTAAGTTTTGTCGTTTAAAATGAACTGTCTTTCATGTACTGTCCACACTTGTTGAACATACCATCATCACCCGACATCTTAAATATACAGACGGTTTATTTTATAGAAGTAATTATATACACTCTGTTCGCTATTCCTCAAATAACCTGCCTCCCTCTCGCCGTCATGTACAAACATTCGTTTGTACAAATCATTGTCCCCCCCCACTTGTAAACATATTGCCAATACGTCCACGTCATCGTTTCCTGTCAGCACTACAACACAAGTTACACGTCTATAAGATTTGGCCTTCCACCGACAACGTAACATCTGCATGATGTGATACAACCATTATATACATGCAGAATATATACACGCGTACACAATGCACCTGTCACGTAAGCACAACTCGCTACGTAACAGCACTATGCCAAATTGATGGTTGAATATGATTAAATTTTACTCATTTTACCTTTAAATACTAATCCCTATTCATTCCTAACAGATTTTCGGTCACGGTTATGGTCTCTGGTGTGGTTTCAAGTGAGAGCCAAATCATGCCATCTCATATCTTCGAAGTCGGCTTGAAAGCCAACACCAAAGTGTACCTGAAGAGTGTGGTAATCCCCTGGTGTAATCAGGTGGCCGCTGGCAGACCCTGGGTGTGGGAGCAGGACTCGGCGCAGACCCACAAGTTCAAAAAGACCCAGGCTTGGATTCAGAACGAGTGCTACGACTTTGTACACTTTTCTCTCTTGCCCCCTCCTCCCCCGACCTGAACCTCATACATCGAAAACATCACCAGCATGACCTCCCACAACACCAAAGCCATTCTGACTGTAAAGTATTTGCTGAGTTTCCACCAAGTATTCGCCGAACTTTCGCCAAATATTCGCCGAACTGCCGCCGGCGCATGTGGAAAAGGCATGCTCCCAGTTCCGGACCCGTGTCGAGGCGGTGATTTAGACTGAATAGATGTCAGTTATACTACATAATCAAGTTACCTAAATTGAAAAGTTTCAAAATAAAGCTGTAGTGTTGTTTTCTTTAAGGCGACACTTTTATCGTTCCATCCTCTGTCTGACTGCTCTCTGTCTGTCTGCCTTTGTGTGTGTGTGTGTGCGTGTGTGTGTGTGTGGGGGGGGGTGTAGTACTATTAAAATATATTTATGACAAATTATAAAGAGGCGTTCACATTTCATCCCTGCAGGGAATTATCAAGCTAAATGCCTGGTGATCTATTTTGACACACCTTCTACTAACTTTTATTTATATATTTATTTATCATTATATATATTTTATTTATATATTAAGCACAGTTGAAATAAATACTGAAGAACTATACGGAGTATAAGGTGCATCGGACTCAATATTATAATATCACGCTATGATATTCCATGTTACATATATATATATATATATATATATATATATATATATATATATATATATATATATATATATATATATATATACTAGCAACGCTCCCGGCATTGCCTGGTCGTAAAATAGACTTAAATATGATATTTTGATTAATGCAGATTTTGTATTTATTATTATATTATTTATTATAATATTATATTGGATCCAATGTATAGTAATGATTTAAAAAGTTTTTTTAAAAAATGACTCGTTCACCACGACCAAGAATCCCAGCTTACGATCTATTTTTCCTCTGTCGTTAATTACTGACTTATGAAAACATTGCAATGCTGCAAATTAAATCATGAACCAATAGCTACTACTATGCATATTCGTGGCAGCATTCGACTTTCACCTGACAGATTTCAGATTTTTTTTAATTTTCACACTTTTGTATCGATTTTTTGGGGCTAAAAAAAAGAAATATAAAGTTGCGCAGGGGTTCAAGCACTTTATATATGAAGTTTCATGTCTGTAGACCAAAAACTCTAGGAGGAGTTTGGTAAGCAAAAATTTTTTAACAAAAATATATAGTATACAAAAATATATTATAAACTTTTTACGCAAATATTACGCAAGTATAAATCATGTAGAATATATGCATTAACATAATTACACGTAATAGTAAAAAAAAAATTATTATCCCATAAGAAAACCGTTAAAAAGTTAATTAAAGGGAATATGCAAATTAGCTAGATCTTTTGCTAGTGAATGCAATTCAACGTCCCATAAGTTGTATTTTTTTAATAAAAAGAAAAAGGGATATATATATATATATATATATATATATATATATATATATATATATATATATATATATATATATGCTACTGAGAAGGAAAAACCGAAAATTAATAAACAGTAATCAACGTTTCGTCCCTATTTCAGAGGATATCATCATGGTTATGTTGGAAAAATGCTGAAGAAACAGGCTACAGACCACATGCGAGTGAAAAAGGAAAGAACTATATATATATATATATATATATATATATATATATATATATATATATTATATATATATATATATATATATATATATATATATATATATATATATATATATATATATATATGCTTACATACATCTACGTATTCAACTAGGAGTAGCGACTGAAAAGTATTGAGCTTCACAAATTTATTGGCAATATAAACAAATAAAACTAATGGAATCTAATGCCGCCATATTGTATATGCTTAAATATTTTTAGGTTCTAACCTTGTTTGTTTTATTCTTTGTAGTTGTAGATGAAATGAACGAAATGAGTTAATTCATGAGAAAAACTGAGCATCAAGCAATCATCGAGTACATTTATCTTAAAAACATATTTTGATGTGTTTCATTTTACTTCGGTCAAAGTTCTCATAAATCAAGAGGCCCCCGTCCTGGGGCTAACACTCGATGCCTATATAAGACACATAGACATTTTAATATTCTTGTAAAAATTATATATTTCAAACACTGAGTTAGTAAAAAAAGGTTGAGAACATAATTGTTTTTTCCCTAATTGACCATTTTCAAATGCCATATCTTTCTTTTGGTCTTTTTTTGTCTAAACTGGATTCCAGGGCAAGAATACATCTAGTCTGGTGGAATATCCAGCTTCCTGTTGTTACTTTAGATAACATCAATTTGAAAAGGTGTAGCATTTCCCGTAAAAGCCAGTGCAGATTAGAAATCTTATTTGTGCTGCCAATTTATCCAACATATGAACAGAGAATGAAATTGAAGTAGATCTTTTTAGTTGACATTTGATTTATACTATTTGACCGATATGTCCCCCAACCTTTTTTCAGTTTCGTTTTGTGATTCTGAATATTTAGTCAGGTTTTACTTGTAGCAAAAAATATCCTCATGCCAGGTTGTCTTGAAAAACTCCTGTACAGAAAAACCTAGATACTTGAGGAGTTTAGTAGGCATTTAAGTTCTCTCCGGGCAATCAAGTTCCCCCAAGTTCTGTCTGTAATGCAGAGTAATATGGTACAAATGTTAGGAGGAGATTGCTCTTCGTATGACACCGTACCTATTTATTTACCCCCTCACGAGGCCAAAGACAGTTGCAAAGTCAGTTTTTAATGTAGGAAAAATCAAGCTCCTATAAAAGAGGCACTTTGGATTGGAACAAAAATTAAAATTGCTTCAATCTACAAGAATTTCTCTTCCACTGACCAAGGACAGAATAGACTAAATTTAACATCCAAGACGATACTACACTTTGTTGCAAATGTTAAGCGCTGTGTTGCTGAATTCAAATAGATACATTTTTATGGTACATTTTTCACTGTGCATTGGAAGGAATAAACCTGCGTGGAATATCAGTAAGCAGGTTATATCTAATTTGAGTATGATTCGAGTATGATTACTTTGATGAAATAATGTCAGGACATTTACCTTGAGCAAGCTAGCGTGATTATCTGTGCTTGGAAATCTGGAGTGATTTAGTCACGCTAGCCTATCAAATCGAATGGGCAGTTGTACAACAAACATGGCGACAGACGATTAAATTATTAACAGTGTTGAAAAATACGAAATTGCTGTATTTGTGTCGTTGACAGGAATAAACGTTCTTGTGTGCGATTAGCTCAGTTAAGGCGTTAAATCATCTATTTGAATACTTTGGTGTGTATGAGTTTTTACTTTTTGTATTTTTTTTTTATCCATGGAAATTCAACATGAGTTTTGATACTCATTACAGATGATATTACCTAAGAATAACTTTTTTTAATAGTTAAGAATTCTAATCGGTTATGGCTGAGAGGATGATAACAATCTACCCATATTTGGGCTAAAAATGGGCTTCAGTTTGAAATTCAGTATAGATTTCCGAATTCGATACAAAGGCTTCTTAGTTCGACAATACGAAACTGGAGAAGGTCGGAGGATATATCGGTCGAAACGTTGTAAAAATAGCATCCAATAAGAAAATAGTAATCCACATGATTAAAATAGTACAGATCACTTGTCAACTAAAACAATTTAAAATATTTCAACTTCATTCTCTGTTCATTCTGTTTCTATGTTGCCCGCGTAAAGCCTCTCCATTGAAAAAAAAAACGTTATATTTTACTTAAGAGAACGTAAGCAGGATGATATCGTCATAGATTATGGTAAAGTACAAAATATTTTTCAGCGAACAAAGTTTCATTCCATAAGGAAATTCTTCTGAAGCTGTAAATAAATGTATATTAAAATCTTTCACGTTCACCTAGTTTGTAAGTTTTTACATCGATTTTTGTTTAAATACATTTTATTCTATAGGGTGAGCCAAAAACATACTCTACTTTCTTTTTAATCTCAAATTTTTTGCTAAGAATTTTTTAAAACACTTTTCATAAAGTAGTAGTTGAGTGATGGGAAAGTTCATGCTTCAAATCTGATTGAAATTGAAAACTTATCAGTGATCTGTCCTCATCAGTTAATAATATATTCTATCCAAGCACCTTGTTCTACACAGCCGCTTTCTGTTGACTAAGAGCGCGATGGATTTGTTCATGGGTCTGAGCCCCAAAGGACAGATTCTGCTTGTCGATATGCCCAGTGAGCCTCGTCATTAAAGAAAATCAAATCAAACAAGTCAGGATCATTGTCAGTCTTTTAACTGATATCTTCGTTTTACGATTGGTTTGCCTCTGCAAAATCTGAATTTTCTAAGGAAAGAGATTAAGCTCATTATGAAGGAATCTCAAGACTATTTTTTTCGAAATGCCAGTTTCTTGTGAGAGGCAAACTTTGGATTTTCGTGGAAATTCGTCAAGTCAGTCTGCTAAATTTTGAATATATTCAAGAATTATAGATGAATAACATCAACCAACGTGACCTTTGTCACACTATCTGTCACACTACATGTTTTCATAATTTGACTAATAATCGTTCAATTGTCCTCTTATTAGGTACATCATTCCTGACAAAATCTTTTCTGCGTTGTCGCTGTATAAGAACTGATTTTGTGACAATTTATGCCGCGATGATTTTTATTTGCTGCTGCGTAGTAGAGCACCCACTTGATTCCATATTCCTACCAAAAAAATGTTCCAGGCCTGCAGTCTACACCAACCTGAAAAATATGGAGGAAAATATTTTAAAAAAAAACAACTTTGTGACGAAAACAAAGTCGCTTTTAAAGACCATCCTGAATGTCGTGTATGTTATGTTTGTTTGAATGTTTGGCTCTTTGGGAGTGTTGCGTGTTTCGTCTAATAGTAGATTTTGTTTATTAATTCTAAATCGTTTGTCTCGCCTGTGTATTTGCTATTTCAACATTTGAGAGAAAAGATGTAATATAGGATTTTCGCAAGAAAAGCGAGTCATTTGAGGTTATGAATCTTATTCACTTACGCACATTATGAACGAAGGTAGCAGAAAACACTTTCAAATGTGGGTTTTTTTGTTTGTTTGTTTTTTTTTTTTCAAAAGTGAAAATCTTACTTCGGGACTGACAAAATGCGTTACAGAATTTCTAATATAGCTGTGACAATTTTGAAATGAGAAGACCTTCAAGCAGGTGCTACTTGCCAATTAAAGAAATCTGTCCAAAACAACGAATTTTCCGCTTTTGTAAAAATAAATTATCATTTGATAAATACCCCGCTTTTCTGCCGATAACACTGTACATGGAAATCAGGCGAAGGTGTATTTGGACGTTTGTATTTCTGAAGCGGAATCAGTTACCAAATTTCAAATAAATATCTGAGTAAAAACTAAAGTGCATCTATGTATTATATTCTTGTTTGCGATAATATTCATTCGGATTACCTTGGTGAAACGGAGACGAACCAAGAGCCTGCACATTAGAAGAGTGGAATGAAGCGTACAGGTGAGAGAATGCTGATAAAAAGTTTTCTTCTTAGCGCCAACTCGTCCGTTCAGATAGTGATTTTGTGGTGACATACAATGGGTCGCGTGCTTAATCTACGACATCCAAACATAAAGTGTATAAAATCTACTAAAAGACAAAGTTTCTCAATTTTAATGCGCAAGTGCATTCGCACAGATTAACTAGTGAAATATAAATCTACGAGAGGTATTCCAAAAGAAATGTCTCATATTTTTTCTTCTGCCCGAATGGATCAGAGGGGATTGCATTGTTATGATGACTGTACTTATGCATTTATAAGCTAGAGGTTTCATCACTTTATTGCAGATATTTACGGTGTGAGACTCTGGGAAAACAACCCTTGTTGTTGACGTGCGTCAGAAGTAGAGATTCGTTATTCAATTTCTGGCAAAAATACATTGAAAATAATGATGACTATGTAAAAGATAAATAATGATGACTATGTAGAAAAACACATTCTGTAGCACAAAAGGTCACTCGTTTTAATGTCATCACTCCCGTCATCGTAGCTCTTTAACTTTATGAGTTAAAAATAAAAAATAGGAGACTTTACTTTTGGAACGACTCTCACGTGACAAAATATGCTCCAGACACCCATGCACAGCCATCATTCATCGCTGGCAAAAATGCATTGAGAATAGTGGTGACTATGTAGAATAATAAATTCTGGGGCATAAAACGTTGCTTGTTTTAAAAGTACTACGCCAGTTTTTGTAGCTCTTCATCTTTTTTAGTTAAAAATAATATGAGGCTTCACTTTTGGAACGACCCCCGTAAAATGTTTATATTTTGAAACAATCAAAAGCGGTTCTTCAAAAATAAAAAGTTTTCTTTCGGGAACTGGTTTAGATCGACCGAAGCTATAAAAAACCCTAAAGAAATACAGAAAGTGGAATAGAAGTAATAATAGTAAGGAATCTTCCATCATCTAGGACTGTCTTCAGTAGATCAGGTCATGTACTGCGGTTCCCTCCTGGAGTGAAAAATTAAGAAAAGAAATGGATTGGAGTTTAGGGCAAATCGTTGGTCAAGCCAATCAGCCTTATCCATTATCGTGGTGGATGGATAGCAGGGAAATCGTTGATTATCATTAAATTACTATAGATTTTCCAGACATCGCGAGTTCCTAATTTCTGTGACGCGATGTGATTTCAGTATATCTACAGTAGAGTCCAAAACTAAGGGACAAAATTTTAAAACTTAATACTTGTTTGAAATAACAATGGTGAAAAACTGAAATTTTGACAACATAATAACATACTAAAATTTGAATCATTTGCAAAAGATAAAAAAGAAATATAACAATTATTTATTTGTTTACCTTTGTTCGGAAATCAGCTTTTGATGCATCATGTAATTTTTGTCAATGTGTCTCTTTGCTTTTGTATTAAGTGAAAACAAAGGTTAAAGAAATTAAAAACTCAAGTTTTTCTTTCTACCTGACCACTTCCATAGTAATAAATGTAGTCTGCTAAGCTTTATCAGTCGATTTCATTATCATTAATGGTTTCTTAGTCATCAGCTGGGGGGTTACCCTCGGTACCAAAGCAAATAGGTCATTTTAAAAACAAATGACCTATTGACTGTTTACTGCGGTATAATACTGATCCTGCGCAGTTCTAGGCGGTTCACCCTCCAAGGTTTTTGCCTTTTCTCTTTTATAAGGAGCTAGTTTATTGTTAATCGCCTAAGACGCCCCTATCAGGGAATGCCGACTGAGCACGCTATACTGCTCTTCTCCTTCGAGCGCCGGCCCTCAAGCACACTTTTCAATCCTTGTGACACATCTTGCCGTCTCGTAGATAAATAACTATGGCTGTGTCAGTCTGTGACGTTGGTTATAAAATAAACAAACTCAGTAAAAAAACGAAATTCATGAAATCCTTTATCTATGTGTTCTATGACTTCTTATGATGCCTGCCATCAGCAAAGTTACGCGTTGTTTTTATACGCACGAAAGTGGTGCATGACTATACGTAGTTATTACGCTTATTCTCCAATGCAAGATATTGATTGAAATATCGAGAAAAAATGCTTTCAAAAAGCAAACCTTTTTTTTTATTAAATACTAATATTTGAAACTTGACTAGATCCCATAAACTTTTCTTTTTTTTTTTTGTATTTGTTTTTTGGAAAAAAATTTTTTTTCGGAATTGAATACATTTACGTTGTCAAATTCAACAAAGCAGCGTTAGTAGTAGCAGTAGCAGTAGTAGTAGTAGTAGTAGTAGTAGTAGTAGTAGTAGTAGTAACAGCAATAGATAAAAAGAACCAAGCAACTTTTACCTGTATAATAGGATCTGTTCGCTAGTTGCTTCGTCTGTCCGCCAACCTTTCAGATTTCAGTTTAAAATAACATTTTTCTTGTTTGGTGATAATTTGATACTAAAACTCGCAGAATAATCTAAATATCAATTTACTTGTCCGTACGTCCAATGTAACAAAAACACCATCATCGCCAACATTAATTAATGAGAAACGAATTACCTCACTTTATAGTTGCTCTTTATCAGTTAAAAATCATTAAAATCATTTCCTCTTAAAAAATTTTCAAAAAAACTACATGGCTGCCCAAATTGGTTATTTTGTTTTATATTTTTTTAACGTCATGTTGGGAGGAAACTATACGTTTTTTTGTTTTTATTGTTTCTTTTTCAAATTATGAATCTGTTCTTTTATGATTGATATAAAACAAATGTGTGTTGAATTTTGATTGCAAACACATCTACATTTTAAAATAAAT
The DNA here is from genome assembly GCF_053919585.1 of Euprymna scolopes. Taxonomy (NCBI): domain Eukaryota; kingdom Metazoa; phylum Mollusca; class Cephalopoda; order Sepiida; family Sepiolidae; genus Euprymna; species Euprymna scolopes. The sequence continues at coordinate 167,517,278 of NC_136486.1, forward strand.
TCTTTTAAACTTGATAGGTTCAAAAATATTTGTTTAAAAGTTGTTTTAAATTCGTCGGTATTTGTTTTATTTTATTTGTTATTCATTTTATGTTTTAAAATTTTTCAACTACCGTAAAAATTCCACGAGTTATCTGAGGTTTTTAAAAAAAAAATTTTACACGGTGGTCACAACTTATCAAGGCCCGGAAGCCACTCAGTGATAAGAGTTATTGCAAGTACAGTACGTTAGTGTGGAGATTTAATAAAGTGTCTAGTTAAGGGGGCGGTTCATCAGGAATTTGTTTACGTTGGACTTGAAGACATCCAGGTTATAGTCAGGTGGGAAGCAGGCAGACGAAACAGAGTTCCACAGGTGTGCAGTTCTAAGAATCTGTACATTAATACCGTCCATCCATCCATCCAGCGTGGCCGCAGCCAAGATTGAACTCACTACACGAGTTTATAGTGTAATTTAAATCTATTATACGTGAGGCGCCTATGATTTGTTCTGATTTGTAAGCAGAACTTCTCTCAGAAAGTCCTCACAAATCAAGAAACTCCTTATCAGGGACTACAAGTTAATCTCTGTATAAAAAAAACTTACATGCGGCCGCAGCCGAGATTGAACTTACTACACGAGCTTGTAGTGTAATTCAAATCTTCGCTAGCTGAATACTTGATGCTTCACCAGGGATATTAAGGATATTTTTTATCGTGACGCCATCACTAGATCGGGTGACTATCATGGTTTAAGTGAGGTCCATCTACCCTCGAGAGAAGGATAAACGCCGCCAGTTTCTCAACCTGGTATTTTAATTCGTATCTTAGTACCTTTTAATGTACGAATGTGCGTTTGTCACGGTGTTCAGATTATAAATTATTCGATCGGGAGATCCTATTTATTAAAAAGGAATTATATAAGCTGATACCATACTATGAGCATTAAATTAGTATATAGAAACGCTAATGTAATGTTCGTAATATGTTATCACCTTCTCTCCCCGTTTTTTAATAAACAGGATCTCCCGATCACCGAAGATGCAATGTAAAAAAAGAATTTTTTTTTAATAATGGCGCTTTTGAGCCGTGCGTGAAACTAAAACGTGCCTTCTTGGTCTTCTGGCTAGCATCCAAGGAGAGTAGTTGTTCTGTAGTTGATGCTCCAATGATATTGTGGGATTTCCGTTCGCGCCGGATGTCAATACGATAGAAATGTCACAAACTCCTATAAGGATATTGGAGATAAACCGTAATCACCAGATATATTCTGACACTACATTAACCAGATTATTTAGCTTAATGCATTTACAGTTTTAAGACAAGAGCTAGAATAATATCGCAGAATCTCCATTCACGCTAAAGATCCACAGAATGACCAGCAGCAATATCACATATTAAAAATGCCGCTGAAGTATTTTTACAGGTCCCGTTAATAATAATAATAATAATAATAATAATAATAATAATAATAATAATAATAATAATAATAATAATAATAATAGCACTAACAATAATAATAACAATAATAGTAACAAAAACAATCATAATAATAAGAAGAATAAAAATAACAAAACAATAACAATAATAACAATAATAATAACAATACTAATAACAATATTAATAATAATTATTATAATAATAAAAACAATAATAACAATAATAATAACAATAATAATAACTATAACAATAACAGCAATAACAATAACAATAATTATAATAATAACAATAATAACAATAACAATAACAAAAAGTATAATAATAACAATAAGAACAAAAATAACAATAACTATAACAAAATAATAATAGCAGTAATAAAAATAGCAATAATGACAACAATAATAAAATAATGACAATAACAATAATAAACATCATAATAATAACACTAAAAATAAAAATAATAATGATAACAATAATAAAAGTAATAATAATAAAACAATAATAACAACAATAATAAAATTTAAAAAATCATAACATAATAATAATAATAACAATATTGATGATAATAATAATTATAAAAGTAATAATAATAATAAAATTAATAATAATAGCAATAATAATATTGATATTATAATAATAATGACAAGGATTAATAATAATAATTATAATAACAATAATTATAATATTGATAGCAATACTAATAATAATAATAATAATAATAACAATAATAATAATAATAATTGTAATACTAATAATAATACTAATAATAATAATAATAATAATAATAATAATAATAATAATAATAATAATAATAATAATAATAGAATAACCGAATAAGATTATAATGCACTTTTAGATTTATGTAGATTCGCTAAACTTTATTTTTCTGTGGGAAAAACATCAAACACACACACACATATATACACACATATATACACACAGACATTGCGTATTAGACATACGAGGGGCGTTTCAAAAGTAAAACTTTCTATTTTTTTACTAAAGAAGTTGAACAGCTAAGAAGACGGGAGTGGTAGTATCTAACAGAGCGACTTTTTGTGCTCCATAATTTAAATCCCTACATAAGCATCAACGTTCTCGATGAATTTTTGCCTTAAATGCACCTGCAAACAGTTTGCTTATGCCGCACGTCAATAACAGGATTTGCTTTCTTAGAATCTCACACCGTTAATATCTACAACAGATAGATGAAACCTTCAGGCCATGAATGCATAAGTTCAGTCATCATAACAATGCAAATTGCATTTCTCTTTGATGTATTCGAGCAGAAAAAATAAAAAATACGAGGAATTACTTTTTGAGCGCCCCCTCGTCTATACGACTACTGCAATAAACATGTGAAATTTTGGTGAGAATTGAAAATTGTCTCGGAAAATACAAAAGAAGTGAACTCGTTGTAAAACTGTATACACATCTTATTTTGATGAAACTTAAACCACCTTTAGAATATTTTCCAGAATAAAAATAAATGTGGTCTTGAATTTCTATGTGCTACCTTTACGTAGCTCTAGAAATTTAAGCCCCCTTAACACTTCAAATTGTTTGTTCCGGAGAAACGCTGACTGTATGACAAGAACAGAATGCAAAGAAGATATGGAATATTTAGTGCGCGATGGAATTTGTTCTTCCTCGTGTAGAAATGTAATGTGTCAGAATAAACAAAGTGCAATTTAAAAATAATAAGATTTTATGTCTATAAAACAGCGAAGAAATATAAATTAATTTCTTTTCACTGTTTCTAAAAAAGAAGAGTTGAGTTTCTTTTTAACTGTAACAACAGACGTTTTTTCCTTTATCTATTGCTTAGTTTGCTTTTTTGATTTTCTTAATTCCAATGGGGTTTTTGGAAACATAAATTAGAACTTAATCAAAGAATTTAGTCAAGTTTGAGATTTTATTTGAGGTTAAAGAAATCAATGTTTCACTATCCTGAATTTTAATATCAGGATTTATTGTTCGTATTATTTGGATTCTTCATTAATAGTTTCACAACAATGTAACTTCTGACTTTCTTAAGGTGTAGCTTAATTCGAGAATCTTCTGTTGAACTCGAGTATTTTTACAGACTTTCAAACCGGAACTCTTTATTCAATATAAACTCCGCGGATTAAGGACTATCCACTTATCTAGTGTTTCCTTTTCAGATTAAATGTTTTTAACTCATTTCAAAGTGTTTTTTAACATGTTTTATTAACTGCTTGCTCGTATATATATATATATATATATATATATATATATATATATATATATATATATATATATATATATATATATATATATATATAGTCTTGGAAGATTTTAAACCTTTAAAACTATGTAAAACTTATTTAATTTTTATATTTCTTTATCATTCGTTTCTAACGAATGATAAAGAAATATAAAACTATTTAGTCAGTAAGTCATTTAATCACCTGCAATCAATGCATCAACTTGCTCTCTCGAATTCACTATAGTACTAATGTTAAATTAAGGGATCATCAGTTGTTTTTTTTGTTTGTTTTTTTATTATTTTTACACAGTGATCACCACTTATCAAGGCCCGGAAGCCACTCAGGGATAAGGGTTATTGCAAGTACATTATGTTAGTGTGGAGATTTGATGAAGTGTTTACTTAAGGGGGCGGTTCATTAGGAATTTTTTAACATTGGACTTGAAGACATCCAAGTTGTAGTCCGGTGGAAAGCAGACAGAGTTACACAGGCGTGCAGTTCTAAGAAAGAAGCTTTGTTCATGGAATCCGCATTTTGATTTAGGCACAGATATAGAGTGGGGGAAATTTTTTCACAGTGGATTCAGCTAGACGGGTGTTTTTCGTGAAAGATTGGCGAGGGGGACCAGTGATTGGAGTTCAGATGAGCACTTGCCATGGAAATAACGATAAAACAAGGATAGGCTCGCAACGTCTCTTCTGTTGGAGAGAGGTTGCAGGGTAGATAAAAGGGCATCCCCCACTAAGCCACGAAGTCTATTTTGTACTCCGTCAAGGCAGGATAGGCTGTTTTTAGCAGCTCCTGTCCAGATATGGCAACAGTATTCCATCCTTGGACGTACTTGACTTTTATCATGAAACACTGTTTCGGGGATTTAAAAACAAAACAGTATATTAAATCATAGCTTCTCAGCAGTGTTGATCAAACACCACCTCCCTTAATCGTAAGAACATAAAAGTGTTACAGATAATTGATCTAGTTTCCTACTCTTATATATATATATATATATATATATATATATATATATATATATATATATATATATATATATATATATAAGCATCCGAGACAAGAACAATAGTCCGAGGACTCCAAATAATACAAATCAATGTATTTTTATATAATTCCTGCATCAAATAAGATTGCGGGCAACAAAAACACAGAGAAGTTTTGTATCTGCTATAAAATCTTACTCTCAACAAAGTTTTCTAGCGGAAAATGTTTTTAGTTTCAGCTGTTGTAGATCGCAACCGCGAAACTTTTTACACGTTTCTGTTTGTGTCTTTTCGTGTCTTTTCTTATTTTAATTTATTTGTATATGTTTTTTATCGTTGTGGGAAGCAAAGTTAAAGTATATTCTAATCGAAAAGAGACAAAGCCCTGTTTGATGTGGGCAGGCGTTGTTGGCGGGCGGAATATATTTGTTAGTCTACAGTAGTCGACACCACATGTTGACAGAGTAGAAAAGATGGCGGTGGACATGAGTGTTGGAGAAACGAGGGAAGGGAATATAATGGAAATGGTAGACAACAGCTGTGTCAGTCCACTCGAAAACTTAAGCCATTTTCTCCCTTCTTTCTAAGGTAAATAAAAAAAACCTTCAAGGTAAATCGGCTTGGTAGAGAAAGAAAAACATAGAAGGTAAAACCGGAAGTGAAATCCGTGATTCATTTCTTTTTCTTTTTAACTTTGCCGGAAGTCCAAGACCAAAACAAAATGGCTTCTTAATGTAATTATACAGTTGATGTTTCATTCGTTCTCGAAGTTGTACGTGCTGTCTGCCGGCCAAGGATGTACGCCATTTATTGAAAGTCTTCTTACATTTAATTCATTTGATTTTCTCTTATTTTGAAATAGTAATAAGAAGAATAAAATAGACATGTTTAAGCTCCGTAAACAGTGGTTTCTCTAAGATATACGTTTATTGGAACTGCTAATTTTACTACCACTTAATAATTACATGCGTATCATTTCCAATCCATGTTCATAACAAAGAAAAGAGGTTGAAGTATACTCGACTATTATTGAATAGCTGGACGTCCGGCGTTACCCGGTCGTACAATACGCTTAAACATGATATTTTAATTTATGCAGATTGCGTATATATGATTATAGAATCAATCCTCTGTTGATTATTATATATTACGAGGAATGATTTGCCCGGTGGACTAATTCGCCAAAAAAAATTTTTTTAATAATAATGATAATGTCGTTCATCAAATTCCGTTTATGATTGTTTACAATATCACGTCAGCTGATATTTGGCTTGACAATTTTAAAAATAGTATTTATTTTCTTATGAAAAAAAAATGAATGTTTACATGGGAATATTTATGTTACACCGACTATGGTTACACCGGTGTAACGTAAAATATTCACCTTTAAAATTATTTTTAACTATAAGAGAAGAATCGATATTTTTAATATCTGATTTTTTCGATTTTCAATGCTTATTGGATGCATTTTTGTACAACACATATCTAAGAACACTGCGAGATATAGCAATGACTTTTGTGTGAAATTTTCAAAAGATAAGTTCGGCCATTTCGGAACCTATGTGGAAAGAAACTTTCAAACACACACGCACACACACACGATGTGACTTTTATATAATATTAGAGACAGAGATAGTTTGCAGACGGAACCGTACGTTATTTTAGGATAAAAATAAGAAATTGAACTGAATAATGACGATTGAACAAAAACTCTAAATTTACATGTATATATATACACACACACACGCACACACGCACATATATATATATGTATATATATGCATGTATTTATGCGTGTGTTTATGTGTGTGTTTGCGTGTGCGTGTTAGCGTGTGTGTATGTGCGGGGGGTGTTTTTGTGTGTACGTGTGTGTGCGCGTCCCTGTGTGTGTGCGTGTGTACATGTGTTTGTGCTATACAAATCAATCTAATACGTATGTCAACCAGACTCAGCGACGACAACGCGTGACCGGGCGGGTACCGCTAGTTTTAACTATTATATATGCGTTATCATTAGTTTATATATATATATATATATATATATATATATATATATATATATATATATATATATATATATATATTGAATGTGAAGGTGAATTGTTTCCAGTTCCAGAAAAGAAAATAAGCCACATTATGTAAATTTTCTGAAAGCAAAAAAGAACTAATGGTAATAACCAACACATTAAACTTGACCATCAAAATGGAATTCGTAATGTAAAATGCTCACTGCAGAAAGAGGAAAATGGAGGAGTTAGAGGCAGAAAAGGAAGAACTTAGGCACCTTAACCATAAGACTAAGTAACCAATGATCATGCACAGTTCACTACAATAACCCTTATCCCTGAGTGGCTTCCGGGCCTTGATAAGTGGTGACCATCTTGTAAAAAAATTTTTTAAATACCACGTCCGAGTCTACGTGAGAAAGAAAGAACACAGAAGGGGAATAAAGTATGGAATGCTGTGAAATGCACAAAAAAGAATTGGAAATATAGAGAACCGAAAACACAGAAATTATGATCACCAAAAGACGCTATCACCATGAATAATACAGAGAAATTGTAGATTTTGCTGGCTCTGTAGGATAATTATAAAATACGAAGAAATACCAAGCGAATATACAGAACTTGTAGGAAAATGAATAAAGTCAATGTATATGCTCGCTTGAACAGCAAACATACAGCATCATTAATTAGACTGTAAATCGAACTTGTTCATCCAAACACCTAGTCGCGGTCTCTGCAATAACTTGCAGAAGATGTACAATTTTCGTCTTAGCAAAGGAAAAGCAGCTTTATCTGATTGTATTTCGCTCATTATGATCGCCTAAAAAATGTAGTTGTAATGGTATTTATCATTGCCAGGTTCTATTTCACACTGAACAAAGCTTCAGGCGGTATATAATTGCGCTATTTCGCATTGTTTTTTACCCATCTTTCTGAACTTTACTATATTTTACATATAAAAATAATTTATTGATTGGAAGAATCTTTGCATAACGAGTGTCATAGGCTATATATATACCCATAGACACACACACGCATATATACTGACTATCGCTATTTACATTAAAAAAAATGTGTTTCCGTACGTGCCGCATATTCTATAAGCATCTAGGAGAACATTTTATTACTTTTTGTTAATTAAAAAATTACAATGCAATGTTTATTAGGAGCGGCATAAGCGTAATCGATCTGTACACACAAGCACAGACATGTGCACACACGCAAACACATGCACGCGCACACGCATACACACACATATATATATTAAGTATATCAATGTATATTTACAAAAAATACGGACATATATATATAAATATATATATATATATTTATATATATGTATATATATATATATATATATATATATATATATATATATATATATAAAGCAGCCTGAGATGCGGTAACGAAGGTACCTCTCCTGTGTTGAAATCACAAAGGGGCAGCCACAAAAGGTCCATGGTATAGCTACAAAACACACGCTTCAAAGGCTCACGTGGCGTGTAATGAAGAGAGGGCCGCGGATTGAACTTATTTTCTGCTTCTCCCTCCTTTTTTTTGGTTGGCCATCGTCCGGTCTGCGATTTCATTAGCTGTGCATTGTCTGCCTACCCGCTGCGCCTGGGAAACATCAAACATCCCAGCCAGCCTGTCGGTCGACCATCCGAGCCATATTGTATGCCTCAGTGAGAACAAGAAATTCATATTTACTTAAAACCAAGTAACTACTTCTAAAGGACGGTGAAGCTAGCAAGGGCATCGAGACCGGATCCTCATATATATATATATATATATATATATATATATATATATATATATATATATATGTGTGTGTGTGTGTGTGTGTGTGTGTGTGTGTGTGTGTGTGCGTGTGTGCGTGTGCGTACGTGTGTGTGTGTGTGCAAAACTACATTCACATAAATACTTCAAATAATTCAAAAAAATTAATATATACATATGCAAGCAATAAATACATATTTATTTAGAGCTTATAAAACAGCCAAGTTATTGAAACACCCAACACCCCCCAACCCTCAACACCCCCCAACACACACACACACACACACACAAAAACACACACACACACACATATATATATATATATATAAAGAGAGAAAGTGATAGATAGATATGCTCGTCTGGTTCACCTGAGCTGATGAGTCGTATGAGGATGAAACAATTTTTCGTAACTAATATATATATAAATATATATATATACATATATATATACATATATATATATATATATATATATATATATATATATATATATATATCCTCAAAACCTCTGGTCTTGATGAAGGGGGCACTAAAACGTTGCTGTAGTTTCAATTGATCTGAAATAACAGCAAGGGGAGATTTGATTCCAAATATTTATCATATGTTACATCTGTCCTCTTTTGGAAACAGGGTACGATTATGAATATCTCCAGTCTCAAATTATCCTTACACACTGTGAAATTTACTTTATGTATGAAAATCGAAGTGGGAAAGATATAACATGATTTTGAAATTAAGTTTTCCGTTGCTGTTATTTCAGATGATTTGAAACTATAGCAGCAAAATTTAGTCTTCCCTCCATCAAGGTCAAAGATCTTTGGAAAATATCTGATATGTTCTAATTCATATGCAAAACTAGAAAAACAAATGACTATGATCGTAGAGAAATGCCAAAAATAGGCTCTACATGATAAGGCAAAGGTTACATATCCCACTACATAATTGAGGTCATTGTCTTTCCAACGAGTTTTCATTTGTTAAATTCTGATCAACTGATCGCTGAGATTTGGAACATACAAAATTACCATAAAAGGTGGTATATCTATATATCTATATACCTCACATTCTCTTTCTCTCCCTCTCTCTCTCTCTCTCTCTTTCTATGTATATATACATATATATATATATATATATATATGTGTGTGTGTGTGTGTTGGTAGCTAAATTGAATATTGAAATGTTCACATATTTGGTTCTATCGGACAAATCTACATTAAAATTTGCAAGCTTTTTAAGATTATAATACTATTCTATAGTTAAAATTTTATGACAATTGGTAAAAAAAAATAACCTATTTTCAAATCAATAAAATATATTCAAATTTGCCTACACTTGTATATATAGTTTCCTGCAGGCCAGCTTCAGTTATACTGCTTCAGTTGTCTCTCCTGTGGCCTTGCCAGGCTACTAATATATATATATATGTATATATATATGTGTGTGTGTGTGTGTGTGTGTGTGTGTGTGTGTGTGTGTGTGTGTGTGTGTGTGTGTGTGGTTTTTCATTTGGGAACATCACATCGATAAGGTTAAAAATTATCCCAATGAAGGTAAAAAAAATACCTCCGGCAAAATGAACAAAGAAATGACAACTACTAAAATACGGTATGTTTAGAAATGGTGAGATATGGCTCAGTGAGACATTTTCTTTTTTTTTTTTTTTACAAAGGACTTACCACTTATCAAGGCCCTGAGGCCACTCTAGGATAAGGATTCATGGGTATACATTAGTAAATGTGATTATAGCGTAGTAATCATAAGTAGTGTAAATTCTGTAAATTGGATTACTTAGGAGGACGGTTCATCAAGAATTTGTTTACGTTGGACTTGAAGACAATCAAATTGTAGTCAGCTGGAAAGCAGGCAAACAGAAGAGAGTTCCACAGGCGCTCAGTTCTAAAACAGAAGCTTTGTTCATGGAATCTACATGTTAGGAGAGCTAGGTAACTTAAAACTATCGTACATCTTCTGTGAAAACTTAGATATGATATTTAAAGCACATATAGCCGATTCCACCAATTGGGAACATGTATTCGTTCCATCTGGGACCATCACACTATTTCCAGTGGTTCCCAATTGGTGGAAATGGTTATTGGACAACACCTAGTGGAATAAAGGGACTGTGGCCCTGCATTCTCACCGGAGTGTTTTTTCTGTTTTGCACAGAGGACAGACTGTTCAACCTGTCTGTCATCGAGGTGTTTGCAATCAGTTTTAGCTCCCCCCCTTCTTTGTGCAAGCAGAGAAACCTTTGGTTACAGTTGGAACTATTAGGGGTGGGACACATTCCGTTTAAGTTCTTTTATTTTTGTGTTTTTTTTGTTGTTGTTTTTTGTTATCGTTCCCCCTTTTTTCTTTTTTTTTTTTGTTATTTGTTATCTCCTTCGCTAACTAGTATTTCTACAAAAATAACTTTTTTTCTCAGATATATCCTTGAAAATTGGTCTGACGAAAAGCGCTTCGGGTTTTATCATATTTCGTGATTCTCTTTTAATTGACTTATTTATTTTACTCATTTATATATTTATAGTATATAATTTTTCCTTTGTTTCTCTCTCTCTCTCTCTCTCTCTCTCGCTCTCTCTCTCTCTCTCTCTCTTTCTCTTTTCCCTTCTTTTATTTTATTTGTATTTTAGTCGATTAAATATCCGGATATGGTCCATTTCTTATTCATATATATAAAAGTGTGTGTGAGTTCCTTCCTCATAGGTTCCGAAATAGCTGAGCCTATCTTTTGCAAATTTCGTACAAAGGTAATTTATATTTTTGGCGGTTCTTAAAATAGTCTTTTTCTGTTATAGATAACAAAGAAGAATTTTTGGAGGAGGAATATTTTACGTTAAAAGAAACTGATAGCATCACTTATGAAAGATTTTAACATGTTAATCTAACTCAATTTAATAAATTTAACGTCTCTCCGGCGTCTGACTTCAACAGCCTATTTCGCATTTAGTTTTTGAACTTCTTTTCTCCAGCTTTTTCACCTGATGATGCTTTGACAAAGAATCGAAAATGTTCGTGATTTATATGGAACATATCGCAAGTTTTTTTCCATTTTAACACAAAAGATCATAAGGACCAATAGCGGTAGAATGCTCTCGTTTCGTCAACTATAATTGGTAAAATTCAATTGTTAGGGGCATTCTTCTGAAAGCTATGAATGATATTATGAATACAAAAACGAATTGCGCAGGACTTCTATTCGGCCATGGCTCATGAACAAGTACATGTCATCCTTTTGGATTAAATCAAAGATTTTGTTCGAAATTTCGAGTTGTATTGATTTACTTTACTAGATGTTAATCTTATGAAACTCTCGTTGATGTTTATAAAATAGTTGTCGATAACAAATAATTTGTTTTATTCAAAAAACATCAGTAGATATATGCATACATGTTCTGTCTGTGATTTCTATCGAACTCAAACGCTGAAACATATCTGTACATATGTAGTCAATAATACTTCTATAAGTAAACTTATACAATATATATATATATATATCGACAGCTCGACTTGTCGATGTATACAAACATAAAAACTATATATACAGATGTTTGTATGTGTCTACTTATATATTTACATATTCAGATTTTCGAAAAAAATATATATATATAAAATGTTCAATCGTATACATATATACATATATCGTGTGTTTGCTTTTTGTTTTCGTTTACAGTTACATTTATATAAACTTTTGCATACGCATATACAAACACACGCATATATTTATAAACACACACACACACACACACACACATATATATGTATATATGTGTGTGTGTGTGTGTGTGTGTTTACAAACACAGTTGGCCATCTCTTCAATCATAAAGAGTAAATATCTATTTCATATTTATATTCTTTCGATATGTTTTCTTTTTACGTTTGTTTTCATGTGGTTTACCATGATCCCACGGATACGGGGATGGACCGGATACCTTTACCTTGGTCTTTGAAATACCACAAATTACGCCAGCTTACATAAAAAGGGCGTTTTACTTGTTGGTGATTTTTTATTATCATTTGAGGATTTTTGGCAATGTGGTTGTATTTTGTTGTCTTTTTTTCTATCATTTTGCGTGTCGTAACTTCGTTTATACGTATGGTGAGTCAGAAATAACTGGGTAGTCAAAACAGTTTTAGTTCAAATGATACAATTCACTGATATTTAGGTAATAAATCATTAAATACAGATGTACGCGAAACAAAATGAATGCACGTGATGAAGCATTAAAGATAAATGAAACCAGAGGACAATTAGAGTAAGTGCTGGAAATGCTGACAATCAGAAGGCTTTGTATATCGGAAACTTCTGACTCACGTTGTATATACAAATATTTATTATATAAATATTCCGTCATTTTTTAATTAAAGTTCGAACATTAGATAAGACATGATGTTCGTTTTTTTTTTATTACGAGAAGCCACTACACTGCTAAGGGCGGTATGACCCTTATATGTAACCAGATTATTAATTACTAGGGCTATGACAACAGCATATTTTCAATGTTTTCACTCTCGAGTATATATCCAACATAATTAATCAACCGAGAATCACATCACTCAACATAAAAATATATGATATCAGTGGATATATACCTGAGAATCAAAACAAGGAAAAAATATGCTGTTGCCGTAGCCCTATTAATTACTTTGAATAATAACGCAATTATGCAAAATATAAAATCAGGACTTATCTCTAATTGTTTATACAGAATGAAATTTAAATATTAAAAAAAATCCACATTATTAAACTATGTATAATAATATGCATAATTAAATGTAGCTTCACTACTTATAATATAGTAGTAAGCTTCCGTCGGTCAGGGCCGACCGTAGGCGGTGCTTTCTAGGATGTTAGTCTAGGTGGTGTGATATCGAGGACGTGCTGTTGCCCTAGTAGCACGTTTTTTCCTCTCTACGTCGCTGATGGATCCAAAAAAAACAGCCGCCGCCGGAATTTTTCTTACATGGAAATCACCATTTATCAAGGCCTGAAAGCCACTCGAGGATAAGAGTTAATGAGTGTAAGATGGTCGGTAAAACAACGGCATTATGATAGTCAGTGTTTGAAAATTGCGTAAAATTTTATTCTTTAAAAGTACGGTTAAACAAGAACTTGTTTACATTAGACTTGAAAAAAAATACATGTTGTAGTCAGCTTGAAAACAGGTAGAACAAAGTCGTAGATAACGTCAAACTGCTTTAGGGGCTTCACTTCAGATATTTTCCTCGGGGTTCCATCCTGAAGTTTTTCTTGTGGAAAGGTCAATCCACAAAGCAGGGCAGCTTTGAAATTAGGGTTTACCTTTCCCTACATAAACGGCCAACCAAGGCTGAAAGGCTCCACCTACTGTCTACAAATATTTATTATATAAATATTCCGTCATTTTTTAATTAAAGTTCGAACATTAGATAAGACAGGTAGAATTGATGTTCGTTTTTTTATTACGAGAAGCCACTATACTGCTAAGGGTGGTAAGACCCTTATATATAACCAGATTATTAATTACTAGGGCTATGACAACAGCATATTCTTTTCAATGTATATCTACTCTACTTTTGACATAAAGACTTAATTACTATAACATGCATCTGTTTAATATAATTTATTAAAACGCTTAGGTTTAGACATGTTCTGCATAGACATTTACCCTATAGCTGATGATTAAAGCAAATAGCTTTAGCCTTTAATTCCACTATTCCACAGCATCTCTTCATTCTTGTAGACTACAGACCTATATACATACCCGCGGATAATGAAATAGACAATAACTAACTTTTAGTTCTAGCATGACAAGCGAAAAGTTAGAACTATGCATGATTTCGTATTTTTATCTAAGAGATTTGATATAGATAAGTCGTTTGTTCATGTAATCATGTCGAATTGAGAATTCGTTCTTAGCATTTAAAAAGTATAATAATAAACTTCTAGTTATACTTGAGAATACTATTAATTCACAAATAGTAACTTTTTAAAGTATTTTATTAAAATAATTTTGACTTAATATAAAAAAATAACCCTTTATTACCTAGTTGAACTAATTCGTTCAGTCGTAAATAAAATAAATGAATATAACGGCATAAAGTGGAAATTGATTCTAACCTGCCTTGTACGTATGAGTTCAGTATATGGACATATGCCAGATACCTCTAGATTGCAACTGTCCATTGCTTACATTTATAAAAATATGCTCCTCGTTGTTAAATCTTAAATAAATTATATTTTTATAAAAATGCCTTTGTTCGCTATTTTTGTATAAGCGTTAAATTCCATTTCGTGAAGATATTGTACCACACATTCAGTATGCCGCCATTTAAAATTAACAATAAATATTTTTTAAACGTCTACATCATAATTCCGGTCATAAAAACTATCTATAACATAATAGCATCTCCTTTTAATTTTTTTAAATATAACTTTTTTAAAATTCACTAGTATTCACCATAATTATTCATAACTGAATATTGATTGGTTCAGCTTATAATCTATTTTTAAATATACAAATATGATACAATTGATTTATTATTTAGGATGTTTTAGAATATCATCTGTTTGAATAATAATAATCTGGTAGCCATATTGAATTCCGATTATAATTGTTTTGTGGAAGTCGTTCCAGTAAAGGGATTAAAAACTTGATGTAAAGAGCTAATAAATATCGAAAAACTGCTTCAAGATTAAACACTAGGCAACGATAGGTGTTGGTAGATTCTGGCCTAGAAAACACCAGATCACCTTTGTCAGAAACATTGATCATAGAATGGGAAGACTGAAGGACAAAATAGGGGAAGCTAGAGTTACCAGGTTGCAAAAAATAAACCTTTGTCCATTTTCTGCTATCCAATTTGTTATTGCATTTTCACCCCAAACAAGGCACAGTGCCATTTTGATGTAGGAGAGATACTATCTGGGACATAATATGCAGGAATACTATTTAGAGAGTTGAGCAGAAAGATGTCTGTTTGTATTTCACTTGAACATCTTCATTTCAGTACAGTTAGGGAAGCAAGAATTCGGAAGGGAATTACAAAGACTAGCACTAGGGAAGAAACTATTAAAGTAAAAGGCTTTCTGGCATCTGCGGATCGCTACTGTGTATGGGTGGGATTTTGCTACTTGCTGATTTTGTCGGGGGTATTTACGTTGAGGGAGTAGTTTATCGGAGCATTTACTATTAAAATATTTGTAACACAGGCAGCAGGATGCAACATTTCGTCAGTGGGACAGAGATTGAAGCCTAGCTGACAGTTCAGGACCTATTAGGTTGGTGACTCTATTTTTCACCCTGTCTAAGAGTAAGAGGCTAGTAGCAGATGCACCAGCCCAAATATGACAGTAATACTCTATACATGGGTGAATGGTGGCCTTGTAGAGGTAAAGGATGCTCTTAGGCGTAAGTAACTTTTTAGCACACAGTAAACAGGGACCACCTTCAATTGTTTTATAAACTATGCTGCTTTCCATGTACCCAAAACCGTTTTGCAGAACCTTTTTCTTATCGACCCAAGGACTTTTACAGATTAAGTTCATAAACTTATTAGTGCTTATAGGGTGATTACAAACATTGCTTGAATTGTGTCTGAAGATCATGGTCGGAAATTATTTGAAAAAGTGATTTATATTATATTGAACCCTTTATTTTTTGTATTGCTCTTTTTAATTCAATTATATTTGATCAGTTATTTATCTGAAACGTAACTAACCAAATGTAATAAGTTAGGCGAAACTATGTCGGTAGCGTTAAATATCTCTAATGATACGGACAATGTCTGATTTGAGTATAATTCGATAAATATTTAATATTAGCGGGAAGATCCGGCGTTGCCCAGGATTGAATGATGATCAACAAATATTTCACATTACTATATTTTTATTGTCATCGAAATCCGTGAAATCGCCCGGGAGGAAATTTCACATGCCTTCATGCAGTAACTTAGTCCAAAAGATATGTTATTCTACATTGCACTCTAGAAACCCTACTGTTTCTTTTATAAAATTATTTCATATAAACTTCTTTCGAGTTAACGAAAAAAACATTAAGAAATTTACGTGCGGTGTTTGAACTTACAGACCATGTCATGCACAAATTTTTTAAACACGTAATTTTTAAGTCTTAAAAATTTTTTGCAATTAATGAAAAAGAAAAATTTATGTGCAGAGTTTGAACCTACAAACCACGTCATGCAAAAAAATATCAATTTAGCCATAGTAGAATTTTCACGGCCCGTTGTTCTATCATTGTTGCTCAACATGAAAAAATGTCTTTACCGATGATAGATAAATTAAAATAAGTTTCGTTTATCGATTTTCGGTAATTATCGGGGGTATTCTGAAACAAAACTTAACTAAGATAACTCTCAGAGTCATACACTAAAGGTCTGTAATTTTTTAAGGTAATCTGTTCAGCCGTTTCAGAGTCTATAAGGAACGAACTCACACACACAGACAAAGTTCCATTTATATGATTGTAGATATAATCAAAACTTTCTTAACTCAAAAGAAGATCCAGGTCATTCTCGATAGCTGGATAGCCAAACAATACAACATCAACATTTAGACATATTTTATTTCTGATCTTCATAAACAACTATCTTGATGCGTTTGGGATGAATATATTTGCTGATTACATCACCCTCAATTGAGGGCAAATCGAATGTCCATACAAGCAAGAAAATATCAATAAAGAGGGGTTCCTTTTAGAGACAAAAAATATCAACGCGTTAGTTTTTTGGGTTTCTTTTTTTTTTTTTTTTTCGATAAAATCAAAATACAGCCATGGAATATAGGACATTTTGAAATTTTGCAAATATAAGAAAGTTACTTCCAAACATAAATGATAATGCTGTGGGTATTCTTCAGGGTTGATGCTAATATTACAACCTGTGCGTTAATTTGTTTAAAATTAAAACTGTTTAAAAAATATAAGATCTACTTTACACTTTAAAAATTTTTCTTCCTAAATAAATTTATCTCCGTCTCGCATTGATGCCCTAATCTAGGAAATAAACTGGTTTTATCGATATAAAATGAACACTATTTTTCTGTAAATATATCTTTCTTCAGTACGAATCTATATTATATTTCTTTTAGTCTGCTTGTTTTTCTGATCCACTTTTTCTGAGGAACTACTGGACCGATATGGCTGAATTTTATATGAATCTTTATAAGATAACTTTCGGCAAACTAAATATTATGGTATCCATTCGATGCAATTATGGATAAATAGAGATTAATAAAAGTTAGTATTTAATGCAAAAATGAGTACAAATTCAACGATATTCATCCTTCAATTTAGCTTCCATTCTAAGTAAACAGACTTTAACTTTTTCCCCGTTTATAACAAGCTAAAATGTTTAATGTTTTCAATAATATCCACATAACAAACACCATAGCAAACTATTAGCAAATTAATCAAATACATCTTCACACATACATATACACAGGGATATCTTTCTAATATGTGATCGAATCTACAAATTAAATTTACATTAGATTGTGATCTACATCCACAATATTGTTACGAATCGTAGATTCTAATTAACGATGTTACAATGCCAACATTAACTTTAAATATTAAATTTCTATTAGCCCATGTGAAATGGTCTGA
The DNA here is from genome assembly GCF_053919585.1 of Euprymna scolopes. Taxonomy (NCBI): domain Eukaryota; kingdom Metazoa; phylum Mollusca; class Cephalopoda; order Sepiida; family Sepiolidae; genus Euprymna; species Euprymna scolopes. The sequence goes on from NC_136486.1 coordinate 167,535,314, forward strand.
TGGGCTCTATGCCAGCTCCGTATGTCACAAACACACTGGCTTTGTTACTGGGGTGGATCTGACATAAGGTCATCTTAATGTGGAGTATACGGAGGATCTCTAGATTACGGAAAAAAATCTTAATTGCCTTTGTAGTGTAAGGGGCTCTTTGACTTTCGACAGAACAGCTATTACACTTTGAATTATTAATTTACCAATAAAATTAAAAACACATGTTCCATTTGCAAACGCAAGGCTGTATAAAATATACAGAGCATGTTGTCTAAAATATACAGAGCATTGTTTGTTGCAATTGTTTACCGGGCGGATTAATTTTATTAGTACGCGCTGTGTGGACGTTTCTGAAACTGTTATCACATCCTGGACACAGCACCAAATGTAATCAAATCGTATATTGGGGAGAGCATCTATGTATGTGCCCGTGTCGTAGAGAGAAGACGTTTCTGAAACGGCTATTACGTTCTGGACACAGCAACACGGTCTCTGGAGGAATTAAACGATAGGCACACCTTCTTTAAATCAATGGGTTGAAATGTCGTATGCTACGTTTGCTGGTGCATTTTGTGGCGAGTTCTTGGCGTCATTAGGCAGCATTAGTAGCGGGGTCCATCAGTTGAAAAGATGCACGCTGTATAAAATAAGCAACCAACCCATTTTTTTTTATAAAAATTGAGATTTATTCTAACATTGAAGAAGCATTTTTAACTTGAGAGATAGGGCACGCGACCCGGTATCAACGGGGACCTGATTTCAACTTTCACCCCGTGCCGACTACTCTTCTCTTTCTTTCCTGGTGATTAAAACTAGAGAGAAAAAGAGAGGAGGAACAAAGAAACTGAAATGTCATTGTTTAGCAAATCATAAAGTTGGCAAAGTATTTCTGACCTTTTGCACTTGCCAACCTCGATTGCTTTGACACGGCTTGGATTTTATAAATATCTGCGCTAAAATTAAATTTGATTGACAAACCGTTTTGAAGTCGCCATATTTTTAATAACACGTTTCAAATTGTACTCGTCTCTATTCAAGCACAAGGAAACACGAGTAGAGGGCTTTTAAATGTGAGAAGCTCAAGAGTTCACACAAAAAGGGATCTCTATCATCGTGCCACAGTGGTTATCCTTTGTGTTACTCTGAACTGGAGGAATTTTGACACATTCATATGCATATTGTTCAGATCCACCACAGCTAGTTATTCTATATAGATTTGATTTGAAAATTCATAAACTGTGAGTTAGAACTTGAATACCTACTAGACAACATCCTCGGGTATCTTCGGTCTCTCTGTATAGAAGTTTGTAAGAGACTCTGTGATGAGGATACGTCTCATTAAAAGTAAATCCTTATCAAATGTTTGAAAAAAATGTACTGTCTCCTTACACCATTCCAGCATACCACACGGGTTGCGTACGGGAGGCACTCTTTTTATTAATAAAGGGCAGCTTTTGATAAAAATAAAAAGCCGTAGACAATATAAAAATATTAATAACAAATAAGGTCAACACCCAGGATAAAAAGGGTCCCTTAATATATATATATATATATATATATATATATATATATATATATATATATATATATATATATATATATATATATATGTGTATTGCAAGTTTTTCTATCTCTGGAAGTGGCATTACAGCTATGACAGAGGTAAACCAGGGTCAGCCATCAAAAAGGTTCTGACCCCTCCCTCCCCCATCTTTATCATCTGTAATAACAAAGAATCAGAAACCAAGTGACATAAAAACCCGGCGATTGTCCGTTGCTTAAAAGAAGATGCTGATGTTTTGATGGCACTGTTTTTTTATGTTTAATTTCTAATATTAATAACTACATTCTATTTCAGTACTTAATTTATATTTTTATCTCCTGATTGTTTTATTTAATGATAGCGTTTTCTCGTCATAAATGTTTATTATATCTACCATGTTGATTGCATGAACAGATTAGGAAATTGTATTCATTGTTAATTCGTGAGAGGTGAATCTATCGCCATACGTTCCCTTTAAAAACCACGCCAGTTGGACTGTTATTAAGTACAATACTTAATAGACTTTTTTAAAGGAGAGTAGAGAACGTTTTGTGGAAGCGTTGTCGTTACTCTCGCTTCTCTTTATTTGTCACTCATTTTTTTAATGAGTGATTTTTCTGACAAAGGGAGAAGAAAAAGCTGTTTTGTAGGTTGGCAGTATTTTGCGTGAACAGTCGACAGAGATGGCGGAAATTTTCTGTTCTATGTCTATCCTTGTAGCCATGTCAATAGTAGGGGTGCTGGAGGTAAACGTTTTATCTGGGCTGACGTTATCTGCCTGATAGTCAGGGACCCGAACCTTGGATAACCACTAAGGAGGCTGTCCTATCAGCAGGCGCAAAGTGCTGCCCCTGCTGTATTGCCATTTGGTGAATGGATTCTGGACTATGCAGTAGTATATGGTGGGGCCTCTCCATGCCATACTAGTGGGAAATTGTTACGGCTTTACCTTATCATGTGCTACAAAAAAAATTCTTCGTTACTTTTCTCTCTTTGTTTCCCCTCTCTGTCCTGCTCTAAGCAAGTCTGACGACCTAGTCCACAAACTCCAAAATTCCATCATGACAAGTTTCAATAGAAAATACACGATTAAACCCGAATCTGAAACTTCCAACGTAGACCCCCACTACCATGTCTCCTTCCCCAACATCAGGGGTCTACATTCTAACCTTCCAGAGGTTGAAGCCCAATTACAGGAGATTAAACTAGACCTTTTATTTTTAAGCGAAACTGGAATTGGACCGACTATTTCCCTAAATGAGTTCGTAATTGAAGGATACTCTAACCTAACTTTACAATCTGACCCCCAAGATCGCCATGGGCATGGAATATGTGCCTATATAAAAGATGGTTTTCCATGTGGTAGGGACATCTCCAGAGAAGACTCTAATTTACCTTATATGTGCTTCCGAGTAGCACTAGCTCACACTACTGGATTTATATTTACTCTCTATCGCCCCCATAACAGCGGAGTTACTATCTTTAAAAGCATATCTGAGAAAATTGACCAAGTTCTATCAGCATATCCTTCAGCTAACATTCACGTATGTGGAGACTTCAATGTTCACAATGTTGAATGGTTGACCCACTCAAACAAGACCGATGATGAGGGGATATTCTGTCATGATTTCTCCATTGCTTATGACCTCACTCAGATTGTTCACGAACCCACCCGTGTGCCCGACAATGACGGCCAGTATGCAAGTCTCCTAGACCTTTTTTTTTTTTTTTTTATTACATTTTCACCCCAAACAAGGCAAATTGCCACTTTAGTGTAGGGGGCTACTATCAGGGGCAACAACTACTGGGGTACTATGTAGGGATTTGGGCAGCAAGGTGTCGGTTCACGTTACACTTGAACTTCTGCACGTCAGTACTGTTGGGGAAGCAGGGACCTGGAATGGAATTCCAGAGTCTTGCGGTTCTGGGGAAGAAACTATTGGAGTAAAAAGATCTTTTACATCTAGGGATCTCTACAGTGTGGGGGTGGGATTTAGTAGCCTGTCGGGTTTGTCGAGGGTGCTCGCGTCGTGGGGGCACAAGTGATTGCAGTTCGTCAGAGCATTCACCACTAAAATACTTGTAGAAAAGGCAGAGGGATGCAACATTTCGTCGATGGGACAGAGGCTGAAGCTTAGATGCCAGTTCAGGGCCTATCAGGTTTGCGACTCTCTTTTGAACCTTGTCAAGGAGCGAGAGACTAGTAGCAGATGCACCAGCCCAGATGTGGCAGCAATACTCCATACATGGGCGAATGGTGGCCTTATAGAGGTACAGGATACTTTCGGGTGTTAGTAGTTTTCTAGCACGGTAGAGAGAGCCTACCTTTCTTGCAGCGGCCCTAGCAATGCCTTCAATGTAATTGTTCCAACTCATGTTTCCTGTGAACGTTAGGCCAAGGAGTTTGAAAGATGGACTCTCAGATAAAGAGTCGCTGGCCATTGCTATGGGTGGTAGAGAGGGTTTCGTGTAATTATTGAATGAAACTAGTTTAGTCTTGGCAGCATTGAACGCGACCAACCACTTTTGTCCCCATTCCACTACAGATTGGAGGTCTTCCTCTAGTGTTTCTGCCATTTCTTTAGAAATGTGTTCATTCATCTTCCTGTCGTGTCTGCCATAGAGTGTAGTGTCATCAGCATATATACCCATCTCAGAGGCAATTTTGTCGGGGAGGTCATTTATGAATATCAGGAACAATAGAGGTCCAAGGATAGAACCCTGGAGCACTCCCACATTTATATCATATTGTTTAGATGTGCGACCGTCGAGGACTACCTGGATTTTTCTCTTATCTAAGAAGGATTTAATTATGTTAAGTATTCTACCAGTGATACCGTATGATCTGATTTTACTGAGGAGACCCTCATGCCATACCCTGTCAAAAGCCTTAGATATATCTAGAGCTACCGCTCTGCCTTCCCCCGCTTTGTCCACAACTTTCTCACAACTTGCCCTGAACTATGTTCAGTTTCCGTTCTGTCTCCTCTTGGATCTTCCGACCACTCAGTTGTATCAATTAAGATAAAAATGAAATGTAATAAGTCCTCAGACGTACCTCTCCATCGTACAGTATATCGATACACTATGGCTGACTTGGATAGTTTCCGTAAATTTATATCGGATCTTCCTCTGCGTTCCATGTTTAAAAAGGATGTGTTGTCTATAGTATCAGACCTGACAGAATGGTTAATTGTAGGTATAGACAATTTCATACCCTCGAAAAAGTTCCAGCAAAAACCTAACAGCCAGCCATGGTTTTCGCCAGAATGTGCTGTTGCTATTGCGCACAGAAATCACTTTTTCCACTGCTTCCAACGTAATAGATGTACGGAAACTAAAGCCGCTTTCAGGACTGTCAGCAACCATTGTAAGAAAGTAATAAAGAACGCAAGAGAGTTGTATGCTCAGTCCGTCAAGTCCAAAGTAGCTGAGCAGCGGCTTGGTTCCCGCCAGTTTTGGCAAATTGCAAACAGAATCCTAAACAGAAGCGTGTGCTCTATCCCAACTATCATCAATGGACCTGAGGTAATCTCGTTAGCATCAGACAAAGCCAAACACTTTGCCAAGAACTTTGCAGCCAATTCTACCCTTTGCGACCAAGGCCGCCAACCCCCAATATTTCCTCCTGTATCAGAAAACACGCGATGTGATATACAAATATCTGTATGTGATGTTGCCAAGCTAATCAAAAACCTTGATTCCAGTAAAGCAACCGGCCCTGACGGTATTCCAATTATAGTACTCAAAAACTTCAACTAGAACTAACACCCATACTCACAAAACTGTTTAAACGTGGTCTTAAGGAGAATTGCTTCCCATCACCCTGGAGAATCTAATCAGTATGCCCTGTATTTAAGAATTCAGGTGATCGTTCATCCCCCTCTCAGTACAGGCCAATAAGTCTCCTGTGCGTCATGAGTAAGTTGCTGGAATCTGTGTTAAATACAGAAGTAATCAACCATCTCAATAAAAATAACCTTCTTAGTGACATTCAATATGGTTTCCGTTCTGCTAGATCTACAGCAGATGTGCTTACAGTTATATCTCATAGGATTAGCGAATCTCTCGACAGAGGCAATCTTTCTAGGGCAATTGCTCTTGACATATCAAATGCCTTTGATAGGGTATGGCATAAAGGTTTACTTCACAAGATCTCCAGCTACGGTATAGCTGGAAATGTCATCTCACTTACTAAATCATTTCTCTCTGATAGGCTCATAAGAGTAGTAGTTGATGGGCAAAAATCAGAAGCTCACAGTATAAATGCTGGAGTCCCTCAGGGGTCCATCCTGGGCCAAACTCTTTTCTTGATCTACATTAATGATCCTCCAAATGCCATCCTTACATCATTCGTAGACATTTTTGCTGACGACACTACCATCTATGGTAGCACATCTAAGATAGTAAACGACCAAGTTCTCTATTATTCTCTCTCCTCTGATCTTGATCACGTTGTACAATGGGGAAAGGAGTGGCTGATTACTTTTAATGCATCTAAAACCAAGCTTCTCTCTTTATATCATCAACGTTCTGATCCACATCTGGCATCAATTAAAATGAATTGCTCTCTGGGCTTGACCTTTACTCCTGGTCTTAAATGGAATACGTACATCAAATCTGTTGCCAAGGCCGCTGGAAAAATGGTCGGGTCCATCTATCGATCCAGTAGATATCTCACTGCTGATGCAATTCTCTATCTATATAAGAGCCAGATACGTCCAAGGATGGAATACTGTTGCCACATATGGGCAGAAGCTGCTAGAAAAGACTTGTTTTGCCTTGATAGGGTTCAAAATAGACTTCGTGGCCTGGTGGGAGATGTCCTTTATCTCTTCACTGCAACTTCTATCTCACAGAAGAGATGTTCCGAGTTTGTCTCTTTTTTATCGTTATTTTCATGGAAAGTGTTCGACTGAGTTTCAATCTATGGTCCCTCCTCGCCAAACTTTCACAAGAAACACAAGACTATCTGAAAATATTATCAATAATTTTCCCCACTCTTTATCTGTACCTAAACCTAAACATAGATTCCATGATCAAAGCTTCTTTCTTAGAACTGCACGCCTGTGGAATTGTCTTCCGTTTTCCTGCTTTCCAGCTAATTACAATATGGTTGTCTTCAAGTCCAACGTGAACAAGTTTCTGATGAGCTGTTCCACTTAAGTTAACAAATTTACCGAACTTCCATTACTATCGATTACTATATTGTCCTTTTGACTACTCTACACTCTTTAACCCTTATCCTTGAGTGGCCTAGGTGCCTTGATAAGTGGTGATGCCTATGTAAAAAAAAATGCTTGCAATTTGATTTCTCGTTGGCTGCGACTATTGGTCTTCACTGGAATTTGAGTGGCAATAAGTCTCTCCAAGGTCCCATTCCTCTTTACACTCAGCCAGTGGAGGTTTGGCTAGTGCTTTCTCTCCTCAGTCTTTCCACCTTCCTTGGCCCTCATTATTTGGTGACACTCATAAAAATAGTGGTGGGGGGAGAGCGGTATCTTACAATTATACATTTTCATTTTTCATGATTCCATGTTCCTTTGTGCTTTGCATCTGTAGCCGTTTCTGTGTGTCCAGTTTATGTCCAGTTTGTGTGGTGGTGTTAGTCTCCACATTCAAGAGTTTTCCTTAATATGTCTGACGTTTTCATTATTGAAATTCGTTGTATTTTCTCTGACATCCCCCCTCTGATTCCAATCTCTCCCATTCTTTTTTCAAAGTTCTCGGTATCGTTCCTAGCGTCCTATTAGTGGTGTTATTTTTACTTTCTTCATTTTCCAGATCCGTGTATCTATAATCTGACAGGACTTTTCCTGCTTTTTAACTATTATGACACCTGGTTTTCTTGCTTAAATGGGTTTATGCGTGTGTATATCCATGTCCCACGGGATCTCGCACTTTCATTTTCCATTACTGCTGCCAGTTTGTGTTTGTACTATTTGTCTGTGTGTTCAAGATACAATTGTTTGCATAATTACCAATGTACTGCTTATTCTATATAATCATGTCTATTTTTATATTCTTTTGGGGGTAGTTTACTATATTTACTTATTATGTGATTTATTGTTTCGTGTCTTTGTCAGTAGAATCTGCATTTGCTGTTTCATTGTTTCTTGTCGATTCTTGCTTTGATGCGGTTGGTTCTAATTGCGTTATCTTGCGTAGCTCTTATTAGTGATTCAGTTTCCCGGATTCTCTTTCTGTAGCTATTTCCAAGTGTTTACGTGAGTCTCTTGTTTTGTAATTCTTATGAATCGTCTGTGTAGCGGTTTCTCTTCCCATTTTTCTAATTCTTTGTTTTTGTGGTATTTATACTCTCCTATACAGACCTGCCCTCTCCTTCCGTTTTTTCTTTTCACATATAGTCGGTCAGTATTATCCTTCGGGTGTAGTGTGGTGTGCATCGTCATTATTTTCCTGGTCTTGTGGTCGAGATTCCTTAGTACTTCTTTGGTACAGCTTATAAATGGTCCAGAGTATTTTATTAGTGACACTGGCCAAGTGTTTATTCCTTTAATTAGGTTTCGGCTATTTAATTTGGTTTCGGTGAGTTTTCTTGTTCTTCTGGGCTATTCCTTTTCTATTTTCTCTTTCATTTTTGCCTACTGCCCTCATTTTTGTTTGATTGAGTAGTACTATACCTTCAGTTGCTTCTAGTTTTTCCCTCCTTATGGTCAGCAGTGCACACTTTTCTATACCGAATTCCATTTAGATATTCTGGCTAAAGATTCTAGTTTATTGTCATTATTATTGTTTATTAGTGTTTCTAGTTCTGTCTTTGTTTTTGCGAACAGTTTCATGTCATCCATGTACATTAGGTGGTTCATTCTTTCTTTTGTGATAGTGAACTTGTATCCGGCTTAGCATTTTCTTAGGATGTTTTTCATTGCATCATGGCTATATTGAACAGCAATGATGATAAGGAATAATCTTGGAAAGTTTCTTTTATTTACAAAGGAATCACTACTTATCAATGCCCAGATGCCACTCAAGGATAAGGGTTAAAGAGTGTACAGTCGTCAAAAGGACAATATCATAGTAATCGTTAGAAGTATAAAATTGGTCAAATTAGATTACTTAAGAGGGACGGCTCATAAAGAATTTGTTCACATTGGACTTGAACACGGCCATATTGTAGCCAGCTGGAAAGCAGGTAACCGGAAGAGAGTTCCACGTGCGTGCAGTTCTTAGAAAGAAGCTTTGCTAATGGAATCTACGTTTAGGTTTAGGCACAGATAAAGAGTGGGGGAAATTATTGATAGTGTTTTCAGCCAAACGAGTGTTTCTCGTGAATGTTTGTACAAGGGGAAAATATATTGGAACTCAGACGAGCACTTGCCATGAAAATAACGATAAACCTGAAACAGGCTCGCAACGTCTCTTCTGTGAGAAAGAAGTTGCAGAGAAGAGAAAGGGGCATCCCTACTAGGCTACGAAGTCTATTCTGAACTCTGTCAAGGCAAGATAAGTCTTCCTAGCAGCTCCTGCCGAGATGTGACAGAAATACTCCATCCTTGGACGTATCTGGCTCTTATATAGGTAGAGTATTGCATCAGCAGGTAGATATCTACTGGATCAATAGAATGATCCCATCATTTTTCCAGCAAACTTGGCAACAGATTTGATGTACGTATTCCATTTTAGATCAGGAGTAAAAGTCAAACTCAGAAGCTTGTCAAAACACAGAGCTTCCCCAAGACGAGAGGCATTCATTTCAATTTGTATTTTCATTTCAGGGGGTTTTTCACCCTCCTTCACTCTTCAATACTATTTCGTGTGGTGCCAGTTGATACTGACACTATAATTTTATTTATAATTTGTTTATATTGGACTTGAGAGCAGCCATGTTGTAACCGTTGAGAAGCAGTGATACCATTTTCCACGGACGGTAGTTTTAGGAAATAGACTTTGATTACGGGAGATTTGTTTAGTTCTAGGTGCATAGATGTCGAAATGGAATTTACAGAGAGGGATTGTAGATAAACGAGTGGTTATGTATGCGTTGCAGGGAAATCCAAGATTCAAAAGATCAGTGGAACACCTGCCATAAAAATATAAAGATAAATCACAAAAAACTAGCTGTTCTGTAAAAAATTTTAATCCTTCGTTGGAAAATTATTTTGGCAGTAGGTCAATTAATTTCGTGCAATCGCTGAATCAATTCGCTTTCATGAATTCACGATAGTCCTAATGTTGTTTCAAGGATGATCACTTGTCTACCATGGAACACTGTTTCGGGTATTAAAAAACAGTTAATTTAATCATGGCTCACCAGCAATGTTGACTAAATACTACTTCCCTTAAACACAAGAAAAAAAATGTTCCGGATATTGAATCTAGTTTTTGTTCTAGATTAATTAATCTAATGTATTCATGTTATCAAAATTGTCTTTCATTACCTCTATCCGTCCCAAGATGGGTAAAATGAATTCCTCGAACTGAACAGTTTTCCACCATGTTTATTAATTATGGACAATTATGAAGATTAGAATAAATGTATGGTGATACTAAACATTGTGGTTAGAAATGCTTATTCCAATTCTGATCAAAATCAATTAAACGATTTTTTTCGATATATAAAATACCTACAGTTAAGAGTTTAAGGAATCTTAAAAAGAAATTGAAATTCAGTAAATATTGGTTAATTGGTACGTAATCTGAATTATTTCAATTTTTAAATTGGACATTGTATACATGTTTATAGACCCTCGACAATCACTAACAAATAATGAATGTTTATTCAGTTATATCTAATAAGTATCTCCCATATTTCATAAATATAGAAATTATCTAAACGTTCACATTCCACTTTTCAACCACTTTGTATGAAATTAAATTCAACTAAATCTCTTACGTCAAGCAACTCCGTTCCAAAATTCATGATGGTCGGTTAATTAGTTTAGGATTTAAGCTTGTAGATACAAATACACAAATATATTTTAAATGTTTTTCCAATACTTATATCGTTAACACTTATTACATTGTATTGTACCCACTCAATATAATAATGCGTATATCTATCTATCTATCTATCTATCTATCTATCTATCTATATATATATATATATATATATATATATATATATATATATATAGTCATCCACATATATATGTGTGCGTATACTTACATACACACATATTTATATACACACATACATATGTGTGTATGTGTGTGTTTACACACGATTATGGTCCTACATTTATTCACAATAATCTGTTAAAGCAGTTAATAAACACATGCTCCGTAAAAGGTCCCCGGATTCAGATAAGCCGTAGTAAAATTATTTCGAGTATTTCTTCCCATTTTCAGTCCTGTCCATCCCCCGGTAGCGCCCCTAATCGTTCTGAGAGGGTCCCATCCATCATCGTCTCCCCAACTTAGATAAAAACCCTCTCTTCTGCACAAACACATAAACAAGTTCTTAATCAGGCGAGATAAAACCAAAAACTGCCAATTTCTCCGAGAACCGGTTTGATTATCACCCAGCAGTCTGACCAGATAAGACCCCTCCTCCCATTTTCAGTTCAGCGCCTTTTCCCATCTTCCAAATCACCCTCATTTTCGATTGCACGCTTTGCTTCTTTACCCATCGACTTCTTTACCTTAGACGCCGCTTGCCGCGGTTCCCTTGTAGGGTCGAAGCATACTGATAAAAAGGTCACCAATTTTGTTCTTTCCCTCCGCTTAAACTGCATAGCTACGTTCAGAACGCACGCCGATATGATTGTCGGAAACTACTTAAAATACACAGCAGGACGCAAGAATCAACCATTCTTTCTATCTCGCTCCCCTCCCCATCTCTCTCCTACCCCCTCTCTCTCTCTCTCTCTCTTTCTCTCTTTCTCTCCTCTCTTTCATTCACTCTCTCTATTTTACTCTCTCTCTACGTCTATTCTGCGCTACTTTCTCTTTCTCTATATATATTTATATCTTCGCCTACTGTACTATACGTTCTCCTTCTCTCTCTATCTATATTTCTGTGTGTGTGTCTGTCTCCCTCTCTCTCTCTCTCTCTCTCTCTATATATATATATATATATATATATATATATATATATATATATATATATATATATATAAGTGAGAATGTGTGTGGGGAGGGATAATTCTCAAACTATAATCAACGAATTTTTGATCTACAGACTTGAAATTTGGTATATAGGATATTCAGACATCATCTGGGGGAAAAACGTGTGCTAAGTGGTTACAATTGGAAAATTGGTACGTTGGTGTCATCCGATTTTTATCTGTTTGTCAACTATTTCACGAATGCGCATGCCTGAATCGTTCACGTGAAAGATTACTTATGCATATATACATCATTTTGTGTCTTCCATACTGTCCCTTTCCGTTTCACTGTCTTTTCTCGCTCATACTTACTACACTTTCTTTTTCTGTCTATCTGTATCTGTCTCTTTCTCTCACTAACTGTCTTTCTTACTATTTCTATCTTTTTTATGCTGTCTCTTTTTCCGTTATTTTCTCACTCTTACTTTGTTGCCTCTCTCTCTCTCTCTCTCTCTCTCTCTCTCTCTCTCTCTCTCTCTCTCTCTCTCTCTGGCACACACACTTTCTGTTGTCGGACATGTATGTGTATTTCTTTCTCTCTCCCACTCCTCATACATTCTCACATTTTGTTTCATTTATTTAACATTGTTTTTAAGAGGGCAAAGCCTAGACATTTCAAAATGGCGCAGATATTTATATCATGCGTAGATCGTAAATTTTACGCGTACAAGTCTGGTCACCGGAAGTAGGCTAAATGCTATGGCTTTAAATTTATAACTGATAATTATTCATCGTGTTCAGCGCACATTTTACTAGCTTATTGCTAGATAAGAAAGAAAAAAAGGAATAAGAACTTCCAGCGGTCAACATTTTAGATGTTTTGTTTATATTTATTTATTTATTCATTTATCTATTAGACCTCTTTGGGTTCTCTTACATCTTATCAATAATGCCGTTTCAGTGCTCAACAGGCAATATGAATTTCAATAAATATATTGAGGACATTGCCAAGTCTGCTGAAATACATTTTCCCGCGCTAGAAAACTACTCCCACCATTCGACCATCAAATGTGTTTCATCATCTAGGCTGGTGCATCTACTACTACTTTCTCCCTCTTAGACAGGATTCAAAAAACAATCTCCAACCTAATAGGTCCCTCACTATCACCCAAACTCCAACCTCTGTCCCATCATAGATATGACAAAAAGTAATGAAAATACAAAGGCCTCCTGGAAAATGCCTTTTTGTATTTTTACCTTTGGTTAGTGTTCTCCTTCACCTGTCAATTCCAGTCTTTGTTTTTCCATTGCCAGATATTGTATACATCTTCATTCTCGTATTTATTCGTGGAGAGTTTTATCAATTTTTTTTTCTGGTCAATCAATTCCATAATCATGTTATCGTATAAATATTTATAATAGAAAAATAAATTGGAAAAATGGTGAAAAGGAAAACTGTACGAAATATTTACGACTTACAGGGTGACCCGACGATGTTCGGGATTGAATGGGAATCAACAAATGTTCTGCCCTCCCATATTTGTATTGTCATTGAAATCAGAGAAATCGCCCATTTTTCAATTAAATCGATTGATTACCTGTTCTAGTGAGAACCCCACCCCGAAGAGAACTGGAAAAAAAGGTTCACATGACTCCCCGTAATTATTTTAGTCAACAATATATTATAGTTTACATTGCACTGTATAAAATCTACTGTTGATTTTATAAAATTATCTGTAAATAAAGTCTAAAATGCAAAAGTGGTTTAATTGTGCTCTAAACAGAGACATCTATTTCGTCTGGTCAAAAACCTAATGTTGATGTTATTCAATTATTTTCTAGATGATCACTTTCATTAAAGTTAGACGAACAAAAGTCAAGTATCATGGTTCAATTATGCTCTAAAAACATTCATTTTAAACAACCCGTCTTATAAAAAGAACCTACAGTTGATTTTAGAGGCTATGCCTTTCTGCGTGTGTGGTGATAAACCTTCTCAAATACACTTTTGATTTTAGGTTGTATGAAATTGTTAACTTTGGTAAAAATCTGACTAGTTTTAATAGGATTTTTTCGATTATCGATTTACGGTACTTATCGAGCGCGTTTGGATACAAAACCTACGTAAGAACACTCCCACATACGTCAAGTATCTTTATGTCAAATTTCAAAAACATCGATTCAACCTTTTCCGATTCCATAGGAAGCCAACGCACACACACACACACATACACACACACACAAGCACACACACACACACACTTACACACACACACACAAGCACACACACACACACACACACAAAAAAAACATGAAGTTCCTAGCTGGCCGCCCGACGTTGCCTGATCCTACGATAAGCTTAAACATAATATTTAAATTTATGCAGATTGCGTATGTATTATTATAGAATCAATCCTCTATTGATTATTATATACGAGATGCTTTCAATAAGTTTCCAGATTATTTTCGTGTGGGCACTTTTATTGGTAGTACACACAAGAAACTCTGGTCCCCTTCGAAGTAATCTCCTTCGTCTGCAATGCACTTGTTGTACCGTTCCAACAACTTCAAGAATGTCTCATGGAAATCTTCTTGTGTGAGCGTATCAATGACCCTCTTCACAGCTCTTTCATCTCCTCAATTATCTCATAACGATAGCCTCTATGATTTTCCTTGAACTTAGCGAAGTCTGGACTACAGGGGGGGGGTGAGGAAAATGGAGCGAAGTCTGGACTACAGGGGGGGTGAGGAAAATTGTCTTGATGCCCATCTTGGTCAAATAGTCTGTGACAAGGATAGAAATGTGAACTGGTGCATTTGCGCAAATCTTCCGCATCTTCAGTTCTTCTCGAATGTGTACTGACATCAAACTGTGCACTTATTGTCTCTACAGATACACAACAGTTCTTATCCATGAAATTTTTACTTGGCCTCTGGTGTTGTGATTTTGTTACATTTTCCACACCTCTCATCATCCCTCACAGACTTCCTACCTTCCTTAAATATCTTACGCCATTCAAGATGGTCCAAAAGCAGTCCGTGGAATTTTCTCCAAATGTAAAACAGAATTTTATTGAATATCTTTATTCTAAAGTGTTCTAACGTCCAGATGAAATTCACCAGCTGTGACAATCAAGCTTTAGTAGAGTGCATTCCAAATAAAGCAAAACATATGTACCTAACTAAATAATTTATTCCGGTGTATTGAGTGGCGAATTTAGTACATTATAGAGTGAAATTCCCTTATCTTTCTTTTAATATTTTCTTTTTTATTATTGACATTTCACCCCAAATAAGGCACAGAGCTACTTAGTCCTGAGGGGCAACTATTTGGGATTAGATTTATTTATTGAGTTGAGCAGCGAGATGTCTGTTCACAATACACTTAAATTTTTGCATGTCAGTACAGTCAGGGAAGCAAAGGTCCGGAAAGGAATTTCAAAGTGCAACAGTCCGAGGGGAAAGCTATTCGAGTAGAAGGCTTTACTTCATCGAAGAATCTTTACAGTGTTGGGGTGGGATGTTGCTGCTTGTCGGGTTTAGCGAGGATATTGTCGTCGATAAGGTACTAGTGCTCAGGGTTTGTCAGAGCACTTGCTATTAAAATACTGGTAAAATCCGCACAAAGATGCCAAGTTTTTGGCGATAGGACAGAGGTCGGAGTTTAATTGATAGGTCAGGACTTATTATGTTGGCGACTCTTTTTTAACTCTATCTATGAGCGAAAGAATAGTGAGAAATGCACCAGTCCAGATGTGGTAATGCGGCAATAGATGAACCAATCAAATTGTGGCCATGCATGGCTGAATGGTGCCTTTGTAGTGATACAGGATATTGCAAGTCTTCTAGCACGGTAGAGGGAGTCAATTTTTTTGCAACAGTTTTGACAATACCTTCCGTGTATTTGTTCTAATTCATGTTTCCTGTGAATGTTAAACCAATGGGGTTGAACGATGAACTCTCGGGTAGGGTTTCTATTTTGTATATAATCTGTGTGTTTTCCAGCGTTGCTCGAGATTATCTTAAAAAAGGAATTTTAAAAGTTAAACATAATTATTAAGTTTTCGTTTGATCAGTAGATTTTTAATAGAACCAAATGCTTATTAATCGAAAAAAAAACTTCAAATGCATGTTTTCTTTATTCAATTACGTAATAAAATAAATTTTAGCGATTAATAGTAAATAACAAAAACCTGCTAAAGCAAGAGAATTTTATATGGTGTTGACTTAGAATGAGTGTTTTATGCCAAATTGGTGGTTAAATATGGTTAAATTTGATCTCATTTTTGCATTAATACACATTCCTATAATCCCTAACTATGAATCGGGCGGATACTGTTGTGGTGTTAGTTATTGAATAATCAACGAGGAAAACACAGTAACAATTTTACAAAAATACATAAAAAAAGGGTAATTTAGCAATAGCTTTGCTCACTGCTGGACTAGTAGTGACAACCATACTCTCCGCGTGTCTGTCTCTGACTCCCTTAGTAAAACGATTCTCGATACTTGAAAGTGATGTTGTGGACGAAAGTGACGTCATGGAATAGTTCATTATTCCAAGTAGTAGGGGTGCGTTCCCAACAGATACCATAATACTTAATTCGCTTCCCTTTATTATAACAAAGGTCTATACAAAACTTCAGCCATATCGACTCAGAAGTTTCCGAGAAAACTTCTAGAGTAAATGTGGTTGCTTATTCCTATTAATCACTAACTGTTCATCGAACGGATAGCATAAAACTTAGTTCGCTGCACTTTATCATAGCCGACCCCTTATACAAAATTTTAGATAGATTCGCCCAGTTCTCCAGGAAAGTTTCTGGAGTAAAAATGGTATTGTTGTTACTGATCCTTATTATGGAATAGACTGACAGCCAGTCAGGCAAACAGACAGGCAGGCAGACTAAAATATATATATAATATAGAAAACTTTGTTTAACAAAATATAAAAATGAAAAATCAGAAAAATATGGTTTTCGAATTCTAAAGCATTTGGGATCAATTATATTTTATATATTTTAAAATTGTTATGAGCTTGAACGAGCGATAATAACATGGCACGGTGGTATATTTACAAGTGTCTGTCTTTACAGAAATACAGATTAGTATGCCACAGAAATACTGCTCCGAGACTGCCTCGAGATATAATCGTGATTTCTGTACATATTGTCTGGAAGAATATATATATAGATTTCCGAAATAGAGTAGACCATCACATCGATTGTATCGTATGTATAGTACTTCTGAAGGGAATCGATACGAGGATCTATTTATTAGGATGCAAAGGCCTAATCCTCTTAGACACATAGCTATGTGTTTTGAACAGCTCACCAAATCTATAAAATTCAACATTATTTATACTTGATTACCTAACCACTGGCGACACTTTTCAAGTCAAAATAATGTTTGATTTTATCGATTTGGAACCCGAACGAAAATCCGATCCCTTACAGAGTTCATCGCCAACAAATAGGTGGGGGCATGATGTTTTGGGAATCATTGGAGATAAGTTTGTTGGACCATTCCGAGTGCTTGAGAGAGTAAAGTTTACCAGCAATGCATACACAGCCTTTTTAGATAATCATTTGTCGCCATGGCTAGATGACCTACTTGTCACGTCGCTTTCAGATTATTTTTCTACATCACAATGCACCACCCTATTCTGCGAGGGTGATTGCAGTCTTCCTTGAATCTATGGGCTTCGTTGAAGAAACCCTCATTACCTGGCCACCGTGTTCTCCACATCTTAACCCCTAGCATCTCTGGTCCATATTGAAAAGAGGGTTATATGAGGAAGGAGCACAATTTACTTCAAAGGAAGCTCTGTGGAAAAAATAGTTGATGTCGCCAGAGCCATAACTCATTTTCAGGTTAAACAATTAACTTCCTCGGTAAATAAAAAGTTGTTTAAAGCTATTTCAAAAAATGGATATGTCAATAAATAATTCATTTATTTGAGTTTTAGCACCTAAGATGTGCTTTTTTCTATAATACTTTGACAGAAAAAATATAATAAACTTTTCATAATAAGACTTTGTATTTTTGCCCTAAAACAACATTTTAAGAGACCTGAAAAAAGCGATAGACTGGAAATTCCTTGATAAAAAATAAAATGTCATAACTTCGCATAAATTTGAATAAAGTTTTGGGAAATAAATAACCGTAAATCAGACTTTTAATAATACAATTTTCATTATTTGTGACGTATATTTAATAAAATATTGTTATTTTTACTAATCAGCGATAAAATGATTGACACAGTTTATATACTTGAAGTTTTATAGATTAAAACGAAAAAAAAAATAGCCTTAATCAAATCACATTCCAACCAAGCAAAACCACATTCAAATGCTTGTTGCCCTCCATTAGACTCAGCAACGATCACAGAATTGGGCACACCTCACTTTCACATTGGGTACTCACAGCGTTTCACGTATTCACCGCCGCTACTATAAAAATATTTCAGCCTTCTTCGCAAATAATATTCACACGTCCTTCCTGATGATGTCTTTTTTAAAAGATGAAATTACCAATTTCGAACTACACATGGAACTTACATTAATTCCTTCGATCTACACACGAAAAGATCATCAGAAAAATAATAAAAATAAAAAGGTTTAACTAAACGGAAGCTCTCTGTTGTTTTTATCAACGTTTGTTTAAATGAAAGAATGCTGCCTAAATACACAATATATAGATATATGTGTGTGTGAGCATAAGACGGCCTAGATCCACGTTAATACAGCAAATAGCACACGGCGCCAACTGTGAACCTGAACATCTGAGGCAGCTGATGGAAGACAGGACACTCTGGAGAGGAAGAGTCACATCTGTCCGGGCAAGGAGCCGGTCATGATGATGAGGATTGCCTCATTTTGTTTCTATGAAGAGTATATATGTATAAGTGTATATATATATATATATATATATATATATATATATATATATATATATATACTTTTATAATATACTGCTTCACTAGAAATAGATACACGTTTTAACGCTTGTTTAAAAAAATGGTTAAGTTTTTTTTAGTTATCTATATATAATAAATTAAAAACACTTATTCCTGTCTATAAAAAAAGTTATAGCTTTGCAAACGCAGAGGCCACATATAACTTCAATATGGTTAGAACAATAGTAATTATTAGAGGTTTTTTAGAGGTTTTCCACATATTAGTCGTCGCTTTCATTCATTATCCGAAATTCTTATAATTATCCTACGCGACTCACATTTCGAAAAAAAAAACATCATTAACGATCTTAGCGCGATTTTTACTCACTAATTATTTGCTTCTCAATGTAACTAGTAACTTTTCTATACTTGGCACATTTTTTGCATCATGTTTAGCTTCTTCTTCCAATGCATTTCACATAAAATCTTTCGTTTACATTCCTTGACATGACAACCGCTCTCTACAAAAATTCTTGCCAGTCCTGGCAATTTAATTGGCTGTGTCGATATGTTCATCAGATTACGCGATTGGCGGAATAAGGGAATTTCGAACGGTTTATGACACCACTCCTGTCCTAATCAAAATGGCGTATAAATCTCTAATTTAATAACACGTAGATACAAAACAACATATTCTATTTGTACAGTGCGTGATTTAACATTATTTTGTACATTCACCTAACATTTTAATGATAGACGTTTGTTTTTATATATTTTGATCCATTATTTTACAAAACGTAGATAAACAATTAGTCTCTAAATCTTTTTGCTTATATACTGCGTGATTTAAACCTATTCTGTAACAACAGATGTTGGGACAGTCGTCGTCGATGCAGTCAGCAATCCAGGATTGCGTAGAAATAAGAATAAGATGCTCTCTGCTTTGCTCAGGTTTCGAAGACATTCGCTAGAATCCGACAGTGGGTGCCAGTCTTGAAGTGATAGTATCCAACTTAAAAGAGATCATCATGGACGGCAGTGCTCACCATTATGGCAATACCCGAAAATTGAAGACAGACGATTTGCCTGTCAATTCCAGTACAAATGCCTGCACTTTCAAAAACGTGACAGTTACCACTAGAAAATCACTGTCAATCAGTCATAACCGCCAATGATCAACAATGTCCGCGACTGGATGCGAGTAGCTTGCAATGGATGATAGTGTACGAATATTGATGCCAAGCTATTTTATTTCAAAGCAGTCCAATGGGGCTCGACAATTGTCATGATAGTAGCCGACAATAATCAAATGCAAGCAACTGCCTAAAAACGCGAATGACCACAAGGGCTCCCTATTAAAGACAGACGGAGCAGTCAAATGAACGCCGATATTGGTTCTGGCCGACAATATACGCCGGGAACGAACAGCCAGTGTCTACAAGTTAACGCAAGTAAATGTAAGTAACTACCTACACACCGCTAATGGTCATAAGTGCCCGCCACAGGCATCCAATAAGTAGATGCGAGTGCCCAACAATGCCCGACAGTTGAAGATAGACGATTTCAGTTCGGTACAATCCAATGGAAGCCGACACTGATCATAGCCGTCGTTAATTGCCAGTGGCAAAAGCAGCCAGTGCCCACCAGGACCCGTTAGATAATGACAGCCAGTGACTTCCGGTAGCTGCTAATGCCTAACAGTTGAAGCCAGATCATTTCATTTTGGCCACGGCCGCCAGTGTCCGCTATTTTCCAGGGCTGGCAAGTGTAGTTTTATTTGTTTTCAAGGGAGGGGGGTACCGATTAAGTTCTGGCTTTGTGCCATACTTCCACTGGGCAAGCCGGTAGACGGGTCCTGCTAATTGTAAATAAAAGTTAACCTTCTTTTGAGATGAGCATAAAAATGAGTGTCTCTTCCCTGTGAAGCGGTATCCTATAAAAGTATTTATTTATAGTTCTAGTATTGTACTATCGAGATATCTAAATGAACGTTGCGTTATTAGTGTTTATATTTAAAAGTAAAATTAGAAAACTTATTTTCCAATAGTATATATATTCCAATATATATATATATGTGTGTGTATGCGTGTGTGTATGTGTATACAGAGAGAGAGATACATAGATAGATAGATATAAAGATGAATAATTATATATACAAATGTATATGGATATATGTTGATGTGTGTGAGAGAAAGACAGGTACAATGTAAGGATAAAGATGCAAGAAAGTCTGTCCACAAAAGTAAAAAGAGAAAAACAAATATAAAATACACATCGCATATTCATTTAGAAGACTAATATTTCGATTACGTTTTTGCCGGAAGCTTCATCATGAGTTGTTGATTCCTGGATAAAGAAAAAGCGAAATATTATCATCAACTTAGCTTTTTATGCGAATCTGGCTTTTAAATTTCGTTTGTTTATGTTGTGTCAATTTAATTTGGTCTACAAACCCATATATATGTATTATATATATATATATATATATATATATGTGCGTGTGTGTGCGTGTGTGTGTGTGTGTAGATATATAGAGAAAGAGTGAGAGAGAAATAACGAGAAATAATGAGAGAAATAACGAGTGTGTGTGTGCGTGTGTGTGTGTGTGTGTGTGTGTGTGTGTGTGTGTGTGTGTGTGTGTGTGTGTGTGTGTGTGTGTGTGTGTGTGGATATAGAGAGAGAGAGAGATTGAAAGAGAAAGAAATAACGAGAGATAAGGGGAAAACGACAAACGTGTTTCGCTTGGTTATTGTATCTGCTGCCAGGCACCCTGTTGATCCACGTATAAAATCTGATCTGTACTCGGTTAAATATTTCTCTTCTAGTTGAAAAGTGGGTGGAATTTCAGAAGCATGCTTTATCTTGCAAAAAAAAGCTGAAATAGTTTCCGAATACAAATGACACTAAATTAGCAAAGTAACATGTGTTTGATTCGGAAGCTACATTCACGCACACAAATGCGCGCGCACACACACACACACACACACACACACACACACACATATATATATATATATATATATATATATATATATATATATATATATATATATATATATATATATATAATCAGATGATATTATAAATAACACAGTAAGGCGGGGTAGATATCGTAACGAGGGGTTATAAAACATAGTATTTCACATCGTAACCTGAAAAAACGCATCTTAGGGCCCCGTACCCCGGGGTCTACTATATATATATAAGTGAAAATGTCTGTCGGCATGTCTGTCTGTCTGTCTGTGTACACTTTCCTACCAAATAACTTTGTCAATTTTCGGTCTACAGATTTGAAATTTTACATACGGAATATTGAGATTTGAGAAAATCTTTTTAATTAGGTTTCGGCCAGAAATGTTGCTGTTAAGGGGAAAGCCGGCTTGAACTGCTAGCATATATATATATATATATATATATATATATATATATATATATATATATATATACTAGCAAAAGTACCCGTCTTTGACTGGGTTCAAAAACAGCCTACAGAAAATGGACTCTGATTTATGAACGTATGATAGGTTATGAAAAGGAAGGGTTGTAAAGAGATAGCTTCGAATTTGGGGGTATCAAAACCAAAGCAAAATATGATGAAAGTAAAAATAAAACAGATAAACCCCATAATTTATTATACCATATCTGTTCACACTGAAACACTTATCACAATATTCTGTGGAACTATATTAAAAAAAACTTGTTAAACTTTGTCACATATTTCCATGCTATGGAGGCCAGGCACGAACGCAGACCCCACAATTTTATTATACCATCCCTATTTAAGTTAAAAAATAATTATCAAAGTATTATTATGTACATCTATATCAAAAACACTTGTAAACGTTTTTTTTTTTTTAATTTTAAATTTTTTTATTTCCATACTTTGTGAGCCAGGCGCGAACGCAGACCCGACAATTTTAATGAACCACCGTTCTGCCAGATCAAACATACCCATTCCTGTGTCTCGATACATCTTCTATCATTATATGTAATCAGTTTTTAAAAATAGTCAACCATATAGGAGCCTATTCGTGACCAGACACACACACATACACACAGACATTCAGCTTTATATATATATATATATATATATATATATATATATATATATATATATGAACTGCGTCAATCGCTTTATTGCAGATTAGTAAAATATCAATATTTCACTAAATATACGTCACAACAAAATGAAAATTATATCATCAAACGACTGCTTTACAGTTAGTTATTTCCCACTATTTTACTCAAATTCATTAGATATTCACAAAGTTATGACATCTTATCCTTTGAAGTAAATTGCTCTTCTCCCTCATAAACCCCTCTTTTTAATATTAACAAGAGATATTCAATGGGGTTAATGTCTGAGAACACGGTGGTCAGGTCATGAGAATTTATCCAAAGAAGTCCATAGATTCAAAGAAGGCTGCAGTCGCCCCAGCAGAATGGGATGATGCATTGTCATGCATAAAAATCATTTGAAAGCGACGTGACAATGGTAGGTCATCTAGCCATGGTGACAAATGTTTATCCAAAAAGGCCGTGTACGCATTGCTGGTAAGTTTTACACCCTCTGGAACTCGGAATCGTCCAATCAACTTATCCCTAATGATTCCCGCCCAAAACATGATGCCTCCACCTCCTCTTAGGCGATTAACTCTGTAAGAGGTTGGATTTCCGTTCGAGTTCCAAACTTTGGCCCATCCATCCGGACCGTCAAGAGTAACACGGATCTCATCTATAAATAAAAATATAAATAGGACACGTTGGAAATTCATTTTCATCTAATTCTGTGCCCAAGCCTTTCGTTTTTCCCTGTGTTTTTTGCTCAATGGAGGCATTGGAATAGTTTTGATGTTCCTTGCCATCTCATTCAACACGTTGCATCAGGCCTGTCTGGATCTTGCAAAAATGGAAACACTGGTGCTGTTTGGGTTTCGGTTGACTTCCCTTCGAATTTTCTGAATATCACGATGTGAAAGGTGCCCTTATTCTTTCTGAATTTGTGGTTGTTCATGAATGAAGCTCCATAGCTAAATCTTTTATGAACAATCCTTCTGCGAGTCCAGCAACAATCCATTACTTTTCGATAACCGTTAATCTCCCTTTTGTTGCATTTTAAAAGACCTGCAATAGAGCGATGGGCAGTATAAAATACTTGATAATAAATAAAATATCATAACTTCATGAATATCGCATGGATTTTGATAAAATTTTGGCAAATACCTAACCTTGAAACAGTCATTTTATGATACAATTGCCATTTTTGTGTGATGTGTATTTAGTGAAATATTGATATTTTACTAATCTGCAATAAAGCGATTGACGCAGTTTGTACATATATATATATATTCTCTTAAATTTAAAACTTAAACAGATTATATATATATATATATATATATATGCAGTTTGTACATATATATATATATATATATATATATATAT